>NW_003852411.1:17812840-18082492 GCF_000181295.1 Otolemur garnettii
AAAAAAAAAAAAAAAGGAAAATAAAAGAAAAAGAAAAGCCTCCCAAGCAGACATACTCATCTCTAACTTTCTTGCTCATCTTTTTTTTGCCCCTGAGGCAAACCCAGGAGACAGAGTTGTTACATTTCTGAGTTTTCCCTTTTAGCCAAATCTTGGCGCTTATGATGAACACTGCGCTGTCCTAGGTGCTGAGGGATGTGAGGAGAGGTTTGATAAAAATCTCTGCCCTGGACAGGCGCAGTGGCTTATATCTGTAATTTTAGCACTTTCAGAGGGTGAGGCAGGATTGCTTGAGGCCAGGACTTTGAGACCAGACTGGGAAACATTGCAAGACCCAGTCTCTACAAAAAATTACTAAGTAGCCGGGCATGTTGGCATGCACTTGTAGTCCCAGCTACTTGGAAGGCGGAGGCAGGGCAATCCCTTTAGCCCAGGAGTTTGAGGTTACAGTGATGCTGCTATGTGGTTACAATGCTATGATGATGCCGCTGCACTCGAGCCTGGGTGACAGAGCAAAACTTTGTCTCAAAGAAACCCCCTCTGCCTTCAAGCTGAAAACAAGTTTCGGGATGGCACTGGATTTCAGGAGTCTTGTGGATCTGAATGACCAGAGGCTCTGAAAAGGCTCTGGCACAAGCTTGGGGGCTATTATACAGATGTCAGAGGAGGGGCCCCCTCCATGGGCACCGAAGGGGTTGTTGGGGTGTCCTGGAGAAGGTGAGACTTGACAGAAACTGGACATGTGGGTGAAACTTGGGGGGAAGGTAGAAGCGGGGAGGGTCCCAGGCAGAACAAAGGCAGGAGGCCAGCACAGCTCGGGGGCTTGCCGACTCATCAGCAAGGGGAAAGTCAAGGTGCATTTTCCTCTTCCCCTTCTCAGGCCCTGCTTTGTTTACTTAAACAGGTCCCCCATTGTATACTTTAATGAGTTGTCCAAGAAAGGAATAAATAAAAGAGAAACATTTCCCTAGGTAGTTTCCCTTTTGTCATACTGCCTTATTTTCTATTTTTGTTTTTGCTTAAAAAAAAAAAAAGAAAAGAAAAGATAAGGGAAAGGCTTCTTGCAGAGTCTTCACATTTATTCCTGGCCCTGGAGAACATTAAGGGACTTTTCGCCACTCTGGCGGAGGGGGGAGTCTGAGACGGAGTGTGTATTTCCTTTATCTGCTCTGGGCTGGGCCAGGTGAGGGCTGCATCCTGGTTACTTGCTCCAGCTTGTCTCCAGGGAGGTTGTGTGGCTCAGGACTTCAATTTTTCTATCTGAAAAAGAGAAGGTTTTAGATGCTGCAAACTTTAATATCATGCCTGGCACCAAAGGTCAATGACTCCGGGATGCCATTCACTCATTCATCCATCATTCAGCAGAAGTTCTCTGGGCACCTCCTGCATGCTAAGATTGGCACTACAGGTGTGAACAAGTCACAGTTCCTTCACATACCCTGGAAAGGAGGGTGGGTCAAAGACACAGCTGCAGCTGCTTAAAGGAGAGCTACACTGGGAAGCCAAGCAAAGATGCGGCAGCCACAGTGTGCCAAGGATAGCAGCCGAGGGTTGGTGCCCAGCCACGGGGTCATCAGAACTTACAATCAGGACCCACAGGCAAACTGTCTCCACCAGAGGTATCTGCCTGAGCAGCAGGGTCCCAGCAGGATTCAGAGACAGGGTCCCAGCTCCAAAATGGGACAAGTTGATGAGAATATGACCACTGAGGTTACTGAGACAGGCCTCAGCACTGGGATTACATAGTAACATGCGGGTTCAGTTGCCATTTCTGGTGTATGACCCAAGGGAGGGGCAGGGCTCCAGGCAGTTGGCAGAGGCCCAACAGTTGGAACTGAAGCACAGAGAGGGCAGCTCTGGGAGAAGGGACAGGTTGGGGCCACAGTCCGCCTGTTGGATTGAATGGGCTTCAAACTCTCCAACCAGTTCTGCCTGGTCTCAGAGATGGAGAATAGGCTTCAGTTTATACATGGAGGACAAATGCCTCTACCTGGGACAGAGCAAAGCTACAAAAATTGGGGGGCAGAGAGGGCCTGAGAAGAAAGATGTAAGAGTAAACGTATAATAATATGACAACAGTAATCATAAGAAACATAATAATCCCCAGGCTAACAATTATTGCGCACTTACAGACTGAGTGTTTGCTAATGATTCTATTTAAATTATCTCTTGTAAGTTTTACAATGTATCTATAATATATCTAGTATGAGCTCCATTTTACAAGTAAAGAAATGGAGCCTTTGAGAGATGGAATAACTTAGCCTGCCCTGTGCCAGTCAGGATCACCTCCCTTACATTGCGCTAACAAAAAGCTCCTAAGTCTTAGTAGTTTAACAAAGAAGTTTACTTCTCACTCATGTTGAAGGCAGGTGGACAGGGGTCTCTGCTTATGCTGGTCAATTAGATTTTCAGGTTAAAGCAAACATGACAATGGCTTCCCCAAGTGCTAGAGTAGAGGTCAGGGATTGTGGTGAATTTTGCATGAGCTTTACAAGCAAGTCACATGGCCTTGTCTAAAGTAAGTCATGTGGCCACTGAGGGTTCCAAAGGGGCAGATATGCGCAATTCTATCATAAGTCCAGTTAGAGAATGGAAGTATTTTTCAACAGGCTGACTTGAGGCTTCACAGAACAGGTGAGGAAACCCAGTTTCAACCCCACATTGGCTGACTTCAGCGCCTAGGCTCTATCCTCACCCTGTTCTAGAAAAAAAAAAGCCAGCCAGCTGATGGTCTCTTGGCCTCTTTATACCCTGCCCACACCGTCCTTGTAGCTTCTTCCCTCCCTTTACCAGGCTGTGGGTTAGGAGACAGGCACTGGGTGATTGATGGCTCCCAGTAATAGTCAGAGAGAGATTATCTAACAGCATGTGCTGAAGGAGCTATGGCTGGGCGCCTGCTCGTAATAGCAATTGAAGCACTACTTTCTGCAGGGTTTGGAGTGCCAGGGTCTCGAGGGTTTATTAATCCCACAGCAGTCCCAGGAGGGGTTCATTGCTGCTGTTATTTATACCTTTTGCTGTGCTCATCCAGCAAGGAGAGTCAGCTGGGATTATGTTCCAGGGACACAGAGCCCTGGCTGCCTTCCAAGCGAGGGCTGCAGAGGGCTCTTCCACCTTGGCCAGTTCCCAGGCTGCATGCCCATGGAGGAGTGAATGGAGGCTGGTAAGTCAGGGAGATGCAGGCACAGGCACCAGAGAGGAGTGCCCAGGAGGATGTGGAATCTTGGGACTTTGCTAATTTCTTTCGAGGTAAGCTTGAGGGCTACCTCTGAGACCTCTCCTCCTCAGGCCAGAGGTCTGACTGTGCCTTCCTCAGAGTGCTGTCCTCTTGCAGTCTGTCCCTGCACTCCGTGTTATAATAGTTACCTGGTTTTATTATTTCTTCTTCTGTGTGACACGCACTGTCTGCAGTAACTAAGGTGAGTACCGCAGATTATGGCTTAGCTCCGAGCACCACATTCATGCACAGCGTTCCATCAGTACTTGCAGCCCCTGGCCCTGCCGGCCTCTCTGAGCTCACCTCCTGCCACTGCCTCCTTGGCTTTCACTTTGCCCTGCTGCCAGTTGGAATGAGAGCTCGTCTTGGCATTGTGCTCCTCCTTGCCTGAGCCCACGCTTCCCTTTGGCCTGGAATGTCCTTCCTCTCCTCCTTGCCAACCACTCATCTCAACAGAGTGGAACTCTCCCTCCTCTGTGCCAACAGTGTCCCTGGCACCTAGTTCTGTTGTAGAAGTAACTCCACTTTGATTAGTTGTTTACCTGACTTTCCTACTAGATGGAGAACATCTTGAGAATAGAGACATGTCTTATGTATTTTTCGTGTCATTCTGCCTTTACCAATGTCTATAGGACCCAGGCTAGGGTTGGGTGAGGAAGGCACTTGCCTGGGGGCACAAAACTTTACAAAGGGCACAGGCAGTCTCCAGGATCTAATAATAATTAAATATTATTATATCTAATGCAATATTTTTAAAAATCAAAATTAATGCAAAGATCCATGATGAAGAAAATATCAAAATTTAATTATTCTTAATATTTACATCTTCAACAGTTGACCGCCTCCCTACATTGACCAACTCCTTAAATTGTCCTAATTTTCATAGACTGGACATGCACCACCTACTATATCAGTATAGTAGGACTAGTTCCTTACCGTTGATGACCTCCATATGTTGTCCAGTTTGTTACAGTTTCTTATTAACTAGGTAGGTGGTCAACTTATGGAGGTTCTACTGTAAAATTAGTAAAATTATTACCATAAGTAACAGATTAACATATTCATTATCTCCTATAGTTACATTTCTTTCTTTTTTTTTTTTTAGAGATAGAGTTTTACTTTGTCGCCCTCAGTAGAGTGCCCTGGCATCACAGCTCACAGCAACCTCCAGCTCTTGGGCCTAGGCAATTCTCTTGCCTCAGCCTCCCAAGTAGCTGGGACTGCAGGCACCCTCCACAATACCTGGTTATTTTTGTTGTTGTTCCAGTTTGGCCCGGAACCAGGTTTGAACCCGACCCCCTCCGTATATGGGGCTGATGCCCTACTCAGTGAGCCACAGGCACTGCCCAGTTACCTTTTTTTTTGATAAGGGCACATAAAATCTGCTCACTTAACAAATACTGTGGCCTGGGGCAAAAGGAAAAATTAGAAATACTGATTCTGTTTTTATTTACAATGTTGAAGTGTTGTTCATCTTGGATTTTTTCCATTAATCAAATGCATAAGTTTTTACATTAGTTTTTGCTTTAAAAAATATTGCCTAGAGGGTGGTAGGTGCCTTATAAGTATCTGTCCAATGAGAGTCAGCTCAGTGACTGATTGAGTGTGTAAATAAATGGTCAGAAAAAATGTTCCAGAATGAATCTCTAATTATGCAAAGTTTCTGTATTTTCTTTCAAAATTACCCCCGTGTCCTTACCAATTCCTTTTGCATTCTATTATCTGCCTTTGGTACACGTTCTCTAGACTCTTTCCCAAGTTTAAAGAAAAAAGAGAAAAGACAAATAATGCTCCAAATTGAGTTAGTTAAATGTGCTTTGCTCAGTTAACTAGAGCACCATTTGATGGGGCCAAGATTTGAGATCCCATGTGTGTGGGCCTGTTGCTCAGTGTGGATCTAAGGACAGGGTGCCACCCTTCCTCTCCCCAACTCTAGCTGGCCACCATACAAACAGACCCTATAGAAACTAATTATAACTATTAGAGGAAATCCATCTCCACCACCAGAAACACAGAATGGGCACCCCTAGGCAGAAGGCTGACATTTTTGGATGAAATGAAGTTAGGTTTTTTATACATCATTGTTGCATAGATGAATGCCCCAAAACTGATCATCTAGCCATGTCTAGAGCTGATCTGGTCCCCAGGTAAGGGGACATTCACATGGCTAGTGGGAGAGGCACTGGGTCCAAGAGTGAGGAGCCTGGGTTTGGGCCCAACTTTGTTCTCATGTGCTGTGTGACCCTGACCAAATTACTTAGCCATTCTGAGCTCTAGTTTATTCATGGTAAGAATAGAGGATTACCTACAAAATTACAGTGGAATCCTAGGGCTGTGAACAGGTCTCTCAGGGATCACTGATGGAATGATGAGGGAGATGAAGATAGCCACCCTGCTCCATCCAAAACAGCTCTACTTAGATCAGGGATTAGATTCTCAAATAGGATTTGTTTAGATTTTTTTAAAAAGTAAGGTTTCATGGCTATAATGAAAAAACAAAGACACTGGTCCTGATGGTTTTGATAATCCTATCAGTTAGTATACTAGGTGATGAATTTGTGATCTTTTGGCTGCAGCTTTCAGGACTACCACATTTGCTGTGTCTGAAGGGCACGTTCAACTAAGCCCATGGACTAGGAGGGTCTCAGGGGTAGAGACACACACAGAATGATGGCTTGAATGTTTTTTATCCTTTCATATTTCCAAAATTTCTTCCCAAGAAATCACTCAAAATTAATCACACTGCTGTCGCCACAGTGTCTTGACAGAGGCCACATGGACTAGTCCAACAGTGTAGGCAATGTTTGCATCCCTCCTCTCCATCACCATCAAGTGGCCATGTAATATCTTGATGAATTCCTCCAGTGACTGTGAACTCACTACCTCTAAAGAGAGCAGGCCATCACACCTTTGGTCATATCAGACTCAAACCCCTAATTCTTAGAGCTGAGCCTCTTCAGACTGTGCATGCTAAGCCCACTCCCTCTTCACTTAATAACCCTTCAAATAACTGGAGTGTGATCATCCACTCCTGGCTGGCCGTCTTTAGTCAGTCACACTAATAGCCTCCCCCATCCTCAAGCTCTTCTCTTTATGACGTTGATTTAATCCCCCTCACCGTGTGAGTGGTCCTCACCGTTTGCTTTTCCTCCCTTAATGGTCACTCCAGAATGAATGTGACATCCTATACAGGTCGATTACACCAGAGTAGAACAGAGCACTTTCTTTCTCTGGTCCAGTGCTTTTCAACCCTTCTACACATTAGAATCACCTGGGAAGCTTTGGAAAACAAAAAAAATTGGTTTTCCTGGCACTGTCCTCTAAACCTTAAATTGGAAACTCCAGGGGAAGGGTCCCGGCTCTGACATTTCAAAGATACCTAAGCAATTCTTTTGTGGGGCCATGATTAAGAAACGGATGCATGTTTGTGACACGAGATCCTTAATTCTTGCTTTAATTAGCAAATGATTTATTGGAAGATGCTACACAACGTGGTTGGTTGGTTGGCCAATTCAATGAAAGAGAACTTGCCTCTTCTGTGTTGTCTACCGTACACAAGTACTGAGGTAGATTCTTAAGGATGCCATTTAATCCTCCTCTCTGAGTCAGGATGTTTTTGCCCTAGTTCTATAAAAGAGAAAACTGAGGTTCCAAAAGGTGAAGAAGTCACTCCAGTCACCCAGCTAACGAAGTGGCCGTCTTTGGATTCAAAGCTGGATCTGTTTGAATCCAAAGACTACCTTCCTGTTATGCCACTCTACTTTCCTTAATTCAATTAATATGGCACTTATTTATTAATAATCAAGACCAGCCGTGCATTAGACATGTAGTAGCATAGCGGTTGTTGCAAACTGGAGTTTTTGCCGTCATCAACTAAGCTGCACTAGGACACAGGTTATTTTCTTTTTTCATTCTGAGATTTGTTTATGGACACATTTTCTTGAAGGCAAAATTATGTTGACGTAATGCTGGCTTTGTAGAGAAATAAGTCTTTGGTATTTGGTTGTAAAATAAATGTCAGAATAAAATGTTTGAGAAAATAAAGAGCTGTATATGAAATCACTTCCCCCAGAGCTGTAAAGTACTGATGGACAGATTGTTGCTGGTGTTTCATTAAATTTGATACGTGAGAAAGGAGCTGCCCTGCCCTGGCCGCTATTCTTGCCCTGAAGTGTGGTCTCTTTGCCAGGAGTGACCGCAAAGTGGCTTCATATTGATTCAGCCACAAGGTTTATCCCAATCAGGTGAGTCTCAGCATCTGTGTGACATGACCGGCACCCAGTGGCTCTGTGAATCTTCTCCCCAAAGCCTCTGGCACATACTCCAATGAAGATAGCTGCTTTTTTCACCTTCAATTGACTTAGTGGGCCAGTCTGTGGAGGCCACCTTTATGCTGAAGGTACCAGCCAGGAAGGAGTGACAAGATGAAAGAAGAAATGTCTAGATAAGAGAAGGGAATAGAAGAAACAAAAGTGAAATCAAAATTAGAGATGTCAAAAGACAACTAAAGATGTGAATGGAACAGCCAAAATCTCCAGACAGGGTTGGTTCTCCCTGGCCGTAAATTCCCTCCTACCCACACCCATCTCTTTCCTGAAATAAACCTGCAGGCTGAGATAAACCTGCACTTCAGATGATATCTGAAGAAAGCCCCTCTTTCTTGAGGGCTTCCCTAGTCACCCAAGATCAGGTAACTGACCCTCTCATGTTCTTCCTGTCCTGTACTCACCTCATCCTAGGACACACGATGCTATGTTAACATTGCCTCATTACTTACCAATCCCTTCTTTTAGACCAAAGCTTCTTGGTCTAAAACTCTAGGTGAGTTACAGGTGTGCTCCAGCTTTTACACACCCCAGCGCTTAGGGCATCCTGACGGCAGGAGCCCCAGGCAGCCTAAGCCTGTTTATCCCAGCATGCAGCAAAGCTATTCTTTACAGGCTCCAAGACGTAGACAAGGTTAGGAAATACTGTTCTAGACTCTTTATTAATGACAGGAAGGAAGGACGCAAGGGATGGAGGCAGGGAGGAAAGAAGGGAGGGAGAGAGGGGGTAGAAAAGGAGGGAGAGAAGAGGGAGGCTGCCCAGATAGGAATAGGTTTTTGGCAACTGAAGATACCAAGGGCCCCCATTTACCAGGCAGTTCTGCAGCCAGTCTCTGCCTGGGTAGGAAGTTATGCTGCATGACATCTAAGGTCCCTCTGTCCTTTGAGCCAGAATGACCTTATGGAAAGAGCATGGGCCTTGGATTCAGAAAGACATAAATTTGCTCTGAGCTGTATGATCTGTAGGAACTTGTCCAAGTTATCGAACCCCTCTATGCCTCAGCTGTCTCATGCATAAAATGGGAATACTAATAGTTTTGCTTTTAGGCTGTTCTGAATATGAGAGTTAACAAGATAAAGTTTTCACCATACCCTCAGCACCTAGTAGATACTCAACATTTTCCCTAACTTTTTTTGTGATTTTGTTTCAGAATTTCAGGAGCCACTTTACAACAAATAATGGTTGACGTAGCTTAGTGCTCAAGTTTGAGTAATTGAATTCAAATCCTTGTTCTCTATTCATTACTTATAAGGACCTTAGCAAATTATTTCACACTCCCCCAGCTCTTGAGTACGTTGTTGTTGTTGTTCATTTCTGTAAACTGTGGATAGCTGCACCTACTTTATCAGTCTTTTTGTTTTGTTTGTTGTTGAGGGAGGGTCTCATTATGTTGCTCCCGCTGGTCTCGAACTCCTGGAACTCCTGAGCTCAAGGGATCTTCCTGAGTAGCTAAGACTACAGGCACTCACCACTGTGCCTGGCTTACTTTATCTGTTTTTGTTAAGAGGGTTAAATGAGTTGGGCTGGCAGAACGTGCCTGCACATCATAAACACTGGTGTTTACATTCGCTGTTACCAACATCGTCTAGCAGGAGGCAGCTAAAGCAGCCAGCGAACTGAGGATGTGCAGACACACCCTGGCCCAGGCTGTTTCTGTGCAATTGTGTGGGAAATACCAAAGTATCCGGACTTGTTGCTGGATACAGTTGGGTGGGAGATGTAGGAAAGTTCATTTGCAATTAATATACATTCAGCTGTACTAATTAGTACAAGCCCCAAAGCCTAAAATAAATTAAGCTAATCTTTTTTTAAAAAATGAGGCTGTAGGCTAGTAAGAATGTTGAAAAGTTCTTTTTCTTTTTTTAATTATTGCTCTAATTATTGTAAGAGTGAGAATATGGATACAAATCAAGGTGGTCTATGAACCAGAAGACCCTAAGTCCCGCTCTGCAGAGTAGAAAGAGTTTGAGCGTAGAATAGTACGATTTAGTATTATAATTTTCTGGGATTTTAGAAGTTCCTATTTGAGCAATACTTTTCATACATCATACGTTCAAACAAACCTTGCAACTCACCTATATCAGTATCCTTGGGTTGCCATAGTCAAGTACCAAAAACTGGATAGCTTAAAACAACAAGGCTGTATTGTCCTGTAGTTCTGGAGGCCAGAAGTCCAAAATCAGGGTGTCAGCAGGCCCAGGCTCTGTCTGGCGTCTCTAAGGGAGAACCCTTCCTTGCCTCTTTGCCTGCAATTCTTGGCACCCGTCCTCTGGTGACTGCATCACTCCAGCCACATGGCTGCCTTTTCCCTGTGTGTCTGCATACGGTCTTCTCCCTGGGCTTATCTGCCTCTGTGCCCAAATTTCTTCCTCTTCCAAGGATGCCAGTCACCTTGGATTAGGGCAGACACTAATCACCTCAGTTGTGCCGGATTACCTCTGTAAAATCTCTATTTCCAAAAAAAGCTCACATTCTGAGGTACCAGGGTTAGGACTTCAACATCTCTTTTGGGGGGGACACATTTAACCCCAAATACCACCCTTCCCAGTTTGTACTATAGATGAGGAATGTGGGCCTCAGGGTGTCAAAAAAGGTGACTAGGACACACAGCTGCCATTTGAAGAAACCCCTTGTCTTCTGGACGGAGTCCCACACTCCTTGGCTCCCATGTGCTGGCTCCTCTGTGTCATGGTGTTCTGAGCTGGACTTTCTGTGACATTGGTTAATCCCACCCCTTTACTGCAGCACGAATTCATATGAATTTGATGAATCAATCCTGTGATATTTGCATGAATTACCTCAACTGAAGGTGTTCCTTCCCTTTCCTGTATCCTGAGCAGTGGCTGCCCTCACGGGCCTGCCTGTGCAGTCGCAGGGCACCTGAAATGCTGGGGACGGGGGTGGGGGGTGAGTGGGAAGGGGTGGAGAGAGGGGGCGGTTGGTCTCTGAGCCGTCCTCTGGCCTTGCTTGTTTCTCCTGAGGTTTGCTGGTTTCTCCTGACCACCAGGCATCAGCCCTGATCTCTCTTACACCTTCCTAGCTGACCATTGTCTTAGCAGGGGTCCTCAAACTTTTTAAACAGGGGGCCAGTTTACTGTCCCTCAGACCATTAGAGGGCTGGACTGCAGGCCCTAGGATGAGCCAGCTGCTAAGCAGGACAGGCAGCAGCAGCAAAAACACCCAGCAGGCCAGATAAATATCCTAGGCAGGCCGGAGTTTGAGGATGCCTGTTATGGCTTCCAATGATCAGTCCATATGGTCTCCCTGTGACCTCCTTTCCTATCCCAAGAGGTCTGCTTGCCTCCTCCCAGTCTCTCTCAGCCCTCTCAGGATGCTGTAGGCTTCTGGGTTGGGGCAGGTGTGGGAATTTTATATGGTCTTGGCATCAGGGAGAAGCATCTGGTCTAGGGTCTCTTCTCTGCTGGTGCCTGCTACTGGGGCCATGCTATTTTTGTAGCCTACTTGTCATTGCTCTGGGTCAGCTCAGCAGGCTCCCCCTGCCAACTGTGTTTCTCCCTCAGCTCTCACAGGCACTGACTTTCTGAGGTTTCAATGCCTGTTCAGCCCACACCTGGGCTCTCCTGCCCCCTGGCTGCCCTGGCAAAACTCCCAGCTCTCACATTGCAGCCACCTGCTGTGCTCCACTCAGGCACATGGGATGACCTCCATGCCCAGCCTCAGGGAGGGGGTATTGGGGGTCATTTCCTCTGGCCATGCTTCTGCCCAAATGTATCCCGTCATCTTTGTCCATTCTGTGCTTCTATAACAGAACACCTAAGACTGGGTGATTTATAATGAGGAGAAATATGTTTTTCACAGTTTGGGGGACCAAGAAGTCCGAGATCAAGGTGCCAGCATCTGGGCAGGATCATCCTGTTGCATCCTGATGCAGGGCAGAAAGCATCTCATGGCAAAAGGGCATAGAGAGGAGTAGAGAAGGAGAAAAGGGGACTGAACTTACCCTTTTATAATGAACTCGCTCCAGTGGTAACATAATCCATTCCTAAGGGTGGAGCCCTCATGGCTTAATCTACTCTTAAAGTTTCTACCTCTTACTACCGTTACAGTGCTAATTAAGTTTCAACATGAGTTTGGGAGGGAACAAATGTTCACACCGTTGCACCTGTCATTACATGACCCCCACCCCCCACCCCCCGCAATAGTGTGAGCCTCTGGGCCTAGCAGTCCAAACAGAAAGCGTGGACTGCCCACTTGGTGGGGTTCTGTACCTCCTCTTCTCTCAGGGTTTCAGCTTCTAGGTGGAACATGGAGAAGGACCCATACTCACTCTGAACCATCTTTGTACTCATCTTCCCTTCTTTTCAGAATTCCCCTGGAGCCTAGAAACAGTGTTTTGTTTTTTTGTTTTCAATCTCTGTATGATGGGCGGGGTGGGGAGGGTGGGGGGTGGGGGGCAGAGTCTTTATAGCCTGAAGCATTTCCTCCTTCTCTGATTTGTGGTACAAATTTCCTGCGTGAGTCCTCAAGACTTTTCTGTTGACAGTCAAACCTAAGTTTGATATTAACGACAATAACTACAAGGAGTCCTGCCCCTTGTGATAACAAACTTCCGCTTTCAAGAACTCAAATCCAAAAAAGCTGAATCTTGGTTCTCAAGAGGTTCCATGGTGCCCTGAAGCAATTAGCCCCAGCCTGATGGTCTAGTTTCAAAGGTGAAAGAGTTATAAGGTAAAAAAGGAATTACCCATAAAGAAAAATTTATGAGGTAACATTTCAGAATATTGCTCTACTTTTGTTTTACCTTTAAAATTTTGCAGCCAAGCTGAGGATCCTTTCCCAGCACCACACGGAATTTGTGAGTGTAGCTGGTTGAAGCATCCTTATAATGAGCTCTAGATGTGGGCCTGCAGGAGTGGGTTGGTTTTCCTCTAGTCTCGGACCAGAATTAATGTTTCCAATTCTGGCTCCCTACATCCCAAATATGTGCCGTCAGTCCCCAACATGTAGACGTGAATGAATTAGCGCAAGTTTGCTGTAGCTAGAACATAATGGGGAAGAGGGACTTGTCACTGAATTACTAGCTTCATCTTCCTTTATTAGCAGGAGATATGTCACTTTAGACCTGCCACCAGTACTCTAAACCTGATCATCCTGTCCAATCTCTGTCACCTTGCAAAGGTGGAAATGGAACCCTCAAAAGGTAATAAAGAATGTTCCAAGGGTTCTAAAGCCTCATTGTAGTGAGGCCAGGACAAGGAGCCTCGCGCACAGACAAGCCCAAGGAGATCACAGCTCCCGACGGGCTTTCTCTCCACCACCCCCATGCTGCCATGAGGATTCCTTGCTTTTCCCAACCGACAGATTGTTTTTCTACTATAAATATCCAGTTTGGAGGTGGAGATGGACAAGTGCAAATGCTTGACCCCAAGAAACCCCAATCCATCTGCTCATGGCTGCTGAAGATAGAATTTCTGACGAGCTGGGACCTCGGTTTCTTTGCCAAGAGATGTTAGCTTGTGTGCCAAGGAAGGATTAGTTCTCTGCTCAGATGAACCCCAGTCTGATAGCATGAAAAACAGTGGAGGAAGCTCTTGCTGCTTCCATGACACATCATCCCACAGCCCCTGGTTCAAAGAAAGAGGCCCTGGGCAGAAGCAGACAGACAGCAAGGATGAGGGGTCTCTGTCTTCAGTTCTAGGTGATACCACCAGGGTAGCAGCCATCTCTGCAAAGCCTGGGTCAGCTGCCACACCATGCAGAAATTTCTGTGGATTTTTAAAAGGCAACTGTCAGCACAAGCTTGCTCCACTGAGCTTTCAGTCCTGATAGCTGGACTGGCAGTGTTCCGACTTGGAAAGCTGGAAGGAAGACCGACTTTCCATCAATCATAACTGTGCACCTTTCCACTCAGTTTCTGTTTTCAAAGCAGAGACCTCCTGAGGACAAAAAGCCCTCTGTTCTCTCTAGAAGACTATACAGGGGGTCTCTACCCTCACATTGGAAAGATAGTCTTGAGAATTTAAAAAGCAACTGGGGCAAATTGATCCACATGCCGTGAAATGGTGGGGGCCCAGTACAGTAAAAGCTGTCCTTGTTTTGACTCTCCAAACACTGTGCCCCCCAACACACGCCTGTACACATACACACACACACTCACACACACACACACACACACACCCCCTCTCCTCTTATGTGAATAAGATGAGGTGAAAATATCATGGACAATCTGGAAGGTAAAATAAATAAATAAAATAATTCACAAAGGGGCTTCTCTGAATAGGTAGAAAATCATGCTAAGCTTCCCTTGCTAAATATCCGCAGACAGAGGGAGGCTTCCTTCCCTGTGCATGGGGGATTGTAATGTAATAAAATTGCCATTCTTGTGTGGCTAGTTAACTAGCCTTAAAGATAATTCTAAGAGAGGTTCAAAGAATATTTCCAGCAATAGGAGAAATAGCAAAAGCATTACTTTGAATGACAGCCCTCCCCTGGATCTCTGTAAAAAGTTAATCACATTTCAGATGCAAATAGAGACCCCCCCAGGTACAGAGTCCGGCTTCATTCATTTATTCAAATGATATTTCTGCGTTCCTACCCAGTATGGCACAGTGCCAGGTGCTGAGGGGCATACAGAAAAGGCAGGCTCCATTCTCCTGCCCCTGCTGGCTTTGGAGGAGAAGTCAGGTTGTACAGCACAAAACATTTAACTGACATGGCAAGACAGAATTGTCAAAATAATTGGCCACACCTCGTATGAGAGCATCAAGCTGTCTTGCATCAGTTGCCAGGGCCACCTCCCCATTTTTCCCCTTGAAGCTGTCTCCTTGAATTAAGGGCTAGATGTCAAGTGGTGGGCTTCTGGTGTCTGCAGGTGAATGCCTGTATGGTCGGGCCAGTCTCTAGTTTCCTTTCTCTATGCTGTGCTGACCTCAGTATCTCCTGAGTGATCTCTGGTGTCTCTGAGTTGCCATGGGGACCAGTAGCCTCCTTAAAACCTGGAGCGGCCCATGGAAGGAGAAAGGGATGGGGAATGGAAAGGAATAGAAAGACGAAAGGTAGGGCCTGCCTAGGGATCAGAATAAAGGTCCAGCCTCCCAGGAAGAAAGGACTGTAGGAAAGAAGAGGCTTGGGGTGCTGTTGGCACTCTCCTCTCTATTTCCAAAGGAATGGACCCCTGCCCTGATCCCTTTATCTCCTGGCCCATGTGTTCGTTGTCATGTCACCAAACACCACCCCAAATTCTTCCTCATCTCTACTCCCTCAAAACCCTCTGTGAGTTGTCACTGATGCTGGAGGAAGTCCAAATTCCTGCCCTTGGCATCTCATTCATCCACACTGCTTTTCCATGCCTTTGGCCCACTGCCCTTCTCCCAGAACCCTTGGGCCCCAGCACGCTGGTGTTTTTGTCATTGCCTTGATGCACCCTGCGTAACCTTGCCCAGGCCCTGCCTCGCCTGGCCTGCCCTTCCCACCTCTCTTCCCTGCTCAGCCCCTAGAGCCCCCATATTCACCAGCCCACAGCCAACTTTCCTTCCTGCCTGCGTCCTCCTCATGCCTACAGTCTTCAGCCTTCCCACAGCTCTTATAAAATTCCTTGTGTTATATAACTTCCTTGTGTTAATGGCTATAAGCCTAATAAATCATAAATTCAGGAAGTGACGAAGGGAGGGAGGGAAACAGGGAGGACTCCCCTCATCCCCTACCTCTGAATAAATAGGATTCGTGCCGGGAAGGGGTGAAGGATATTGAACCAGTTATCTCCACTTACTTGGGAGAGTTCCACAGAGGACACGCTGAGTGACAATGGTGGAAGGCATTTACTTCTGGACACTGGTAGTAGTACTATGGTGTAAAGATTGCCTGGCCTTGGTGAGCAGGGCCTCCGATGATAGCAGGGGGTCCTGACCAGAGAAGAGGGGGCTTCTGTCCAGATCTCACCTCCCCTAGGGGTGGCCACCACCCTGCCACCTGGCTTCAGCACCAACACCGGCCTTCCTCACAGCTGGCCACGGGATGGCAGGCTAATTGCCAGGCTGGTTCTCATTTAGATTCTTCTCAATGGCAGGTGCAGAAGAGGCAAAAAAATCCCAACAGGATTTCCCTTTTTTTAATTCTAGTTCAGTTCAGCCCTAGGGATTTCCTCATTAACCACATCTCTGAAGCCATTAGGGGGCCAGAGCCCCAGCTGGAGGCAGCAAGCCAGAGGTGGAGGTGCGGCTGCCCTGGGTCTCCGGCCTCCCTTGTCCCATTCTTCCATGGTGCCCACAGCAATGTGGTCATCCTTTTTTGCCCGCTGTTACTCGCATCTGTTTCACTAATGCTCCCCGTCTATCTGCCTGTGCCATTTTCATATTCCATCCGTTGGGCTATTTGCACTGTTTATATTTTCTGTCTATTCTGCTTTATGGCCCCTTTCCATCCACAGCATCTATCCTGTTGATATTCTGGTCTATTTATATCCCCCTGCAGTGCCTAACCACCCCCTTCTTTTTAATCTCTTTTATCAATCTTGTTTACCTTCTCCATCGGCCCCTTCATCTTGCTATTATCCAGTTATCTATCTGGTTAAATTGCCCTAGACTTCTCTCTCTGTCTCCAGCTTTGTCCTGAATCCATTCCAGTTTCCCCGCATGCCTGCTAGCTCTACCTCAACTGCTTCCTGCATTTGACAAGTGGCCCCTGTTAAACTCCCCCGTGGAGCCTAACTTGGGCAGCCAGGCATCTGCCACTACAGACTCAAAGGGTGTATGTGTCTCTCTACCACTAAAACACAGATCTGCAGGGATCCCCTGAGCTGGGTCTGTGTTTCCTGCCTTCGACAACTCTCCAAGGCAATTTCCCCCTGATATTACAGAGGAGGCAGTCGAGGCTCGAGGAGGTGAAATAACTTGCTCAAGGTCACACAGTTTATATGTGGAATATCGACAACCCACTCTCAGTTAACTGCATGAGCAATGGCGTGGATAATCTTCCCCTGCAGAAAAATGTAAAACTCATTTCTAATAAGCTCTGGGATATAGCACTTGGGCAGCAGATTTCCTTCCTGGTGCTGCTGTGCTGTGACTGATAGTCGAACACAGTGCAGGAAAGGCCAATGGGTAGAAGGGTGTTGCACCAGAGATTCTGAAAACTCCAAGGCTTAGTGTGGCCCTCCATGGAAATGATACACAAACAGCACCATTCACTGTAATGAGGAGGGTCACTGTGACCACTGCTAACCTCCCTCCCAGTGAAGGGGTGAAGGATATTAGGCCTGTTGTCCTGAACAGCAGGAGGGACAGTCTCAGTCCACGTGGCAATTCCCCACCTGTTTTTGCTGAAAGAGAGACAACGTCAGGCAGAGAGAGTTTGAGGAAGATGGAGAGGGGAGGAACAACAGGGCCACAGGCTCAGGCCCTCAGCACCCACCCTCTAAGCCTTTTCCTCTCCCCGAGCACCCACACTGGCCAAGGCTTGGGTGGGGTAATATCAGATGCCCAACAGTGATCAAAGGAAAGCCACCCTAAGATTCCAGCGTGGCATGAGATCAGTGATGGAAAGAGTGAGTGTCAGCTGAAATGGAGACATTTCAGGCCACTTAGTCAAGAATCCCAGGCCATTTGGTCAAGGAAAAAACAAAAAACATCACTCTCAGACCTGGTGAGCCCCTAAACCAGGGACCCCAGGGGCGGAGAAAAGCAACAAAGTCTGCTGCTATTGCCCAGGAAACTACATGGATGATTATTGAATACTTAGAGGCAACCACTCCAATTCTTCCCTGGGTCCCTTATTGGATATTTGGATCCTTTAGAATTGGATCCAAACTCCCCAGCTTGGTACTGAAGGCCCTATGTAGGCCACCTCCCAAGCATTACATATGCTCAGCCCTCTTCCTGAGCTCCCCTTCCCTGCCAAATAAAACGAGCCCAAGGTCCCTAATCACACTGCCTGGAGAGTGCTGGAATGGGCTGAGACCCCCAGGGGGCATGTTTGAGAAAAAAAATGGATGGGATGACCTTTTTTGGTTAATGACTAGGGGTTTTATATTGGTTCTTGAGGATTTTTATGAAGTCCATTGGTGGGAAAATACATGTACTTCATTTACAGTTACACATGGGGAAGTGATGAGCGCTACAATTAGGTCGTAATTAACATGAACTGGGAGCCTTATCCTGGTGTGGGGGCAGAAGGCTTCCTGGAAGAGGTGACATCTCAAAAAAAGTAAGGTCTCAAAGCATAAGGAAGGATTTATGCAGATATTCCAAGTGAAAGGCGTATCATTTAGCAAACAACAGTAAAGTTTATGAAGCACTCACAAGCTTAGGTTTTGGAGGGGGGATGATGATAGAAGAGGGGAAAGATCATGATTTAATATGAATATCTGACTTTGCCAACTATACAAAGGTAGTGGCCGTGTCTTTATAGCTGCTATGCTTAGCATAGTCATGGCTGGTTCTCAAAGAGTGTTTCTACTCAACCCCATTGGTGATGCAGTGAGCAGTGGCTTGTGTGGGGATGGAACCGATGCTGCTTTAGCAGACACAAGCCCCCGACATGGGGAGACTGGGGGTCATTGGCAGGAGCCAGGAGTACTGCTCTTCCTCCGCTCTCCGTCTTCCTCCAAACTCTCTTCGCCTGACTTTGCCTCTCTTTCAGCAAAAACAGGTGGGGAATTGCCACGTGGACTCAGCCCCTCCCTCCTGCTGTCCAGGGCAACAGGCCTTGTCACAAAGAGTAATTTCTTTTTGAACTTCTACCAGGGAAATCACATGGCTGCACACAGCAGGCCCGGCTGTGCCCGTGCTGCTATCCTGCCACCGCAGCACCGGGGAATAAAGGAAAATGCTTAGCATTAAATTTCATGTAAATCAGACTTTATTTGCTCTGGTGACAGGTTATTACCTTCTGCAGAGAATGAGGGAAAAACGGCTGCTGGCTGGAGACATGGCTCCCCAAATGAGGGTGTCTCTGATGGCAGCCTTTGGCAGTGCCAGCTTAACCCGTCCTCTTTGCACACCCCCTTTGCCCCCCCGAGGGTGACTTTCCCATCAGCATCTGCACTGTCCCCGTGACTATGCCTTCACACTGTTTGTGTGGGGACAATAGTTTATGGGAAGTATCCCCAACTGGGTCAGGCATAGCAGCCCTGTGCTGTGTGGCCAGAAGGCTCTGCACACGACCATCTATCTCACTAAACTTTGTCTATCCTTCCAGGCCCACCTCCAGTCCAAACCCCCCACAAAGTCTTCCTTCACTGCCCGGCCTGTGGCCCTCTCTTCCTCCTTTGAGTTTTGCTCCCCTTTAATCTCTATCTCACAACCTGTCCTGACAGATTCCTATCAGTAAATAACACATTTATTGAGAATTTCTATGTTTAAATTGGTGGTTGGCTTCTTCTGTGTATATATAAGTTGACTCCTCGGCCAGGTTGTGACAGACTGAGGGAGAAGTGAGCACATTTGTGTCCATCCAGGGTGCCTGGCACAGAGTCTCATCCATAGTAGATTCTCAGGAAAGGTGCTAGCTCCTGAGAGGAGTGTATCAGTCAGGACAGGCTGGTTTATGCTATAGTAACAAATGTCCCCAAACTCTCATTGACTTAAAACAGTATACCTTTACTTATTGTTCATGCTACATGTCCAGTGCAAGTCAGGTGACAGACTCTGCTTACTTTAGTCACCCAGGCTCATAAGAACAGCCACCAACTTGAATATTGCATAGGAACATCTTTTCTTGCATTGGCAATGAAATAAAGCTTTGTCCTGGAAGTGACACAGATCACCTCTACTCCCAAGCCACAGGTCCCACCAAACATAAGGGAACCAGCAAGTGCAACCCTGTCCTGCTTCCAGAAGGCACAGAGCTAGAAATGTGTGCTCCGTAATATGGTGGCTCTGCAGTGCTTAGTACTAAATTCCACGAGGAATGTGCCACATCTATTTTGTCCACCGCTGAATTCCTAATGGCTGACACAGTACATCATGGGCGCTCAATAAGTCCTGAGGCTGTTGGCCAACCTTGTTATGACCTTTTGATCTTGCTGCAGAGCTTAGCGCATGTGTTTTATTGGCCTTTGATCTTCTTTCCGTGTCTCTAGAGACCGTCAGCCCTCAGACCTAAAGTAAACACCGTGTGTAAAGCAGACACCACACATCCCCTAAAGTCCCCAAACACCAGGGTTGGTGTTGCACAGGCATGTTGTTCTGAATCACAGAAGAAGCAGGAAAGGAGGGGTACTGTTATCTGTTGAGACTTTTCTTTATTATTTGGTAAGCACTTTTTGAAAAGTATGTGCCTAAAAATTTTTGTGTGTATGTGGGTGCAAGTGTGTATGTGCAGGTAACCCTGGGCAGGAGGAAGGCAGATGGCAGTTCCATATTTATCACTGTGTATCTCCCGCTAGTAGTTAATCAGTGTCACGTCTGATGTGCTGCCTGGTGATGAGAGTTGGGGCAAAAGACCTTGGGGGATGGTAGCGAGATTCTTCTTCTGGCTGCTTTGTCTGTTTCCCCCCTGTGACTGACTCCTACTCCCCTCTTTCTCCCATGTGATCCTTTTTTTCCTCTTTCCTCTTCTTTTTTCTCTGTTTTGATTTTCTTATCCCTTCTCCCCCAAACAACAGTGGCAGATAGGAAAAGAGAATGGAGAGAGGATATGGTCAAGTTGGGGAGGTAGGAGGAGGTTTTAGGAAGTGAGAACACACTGGGGTCTGGCCAGAGATTGGTCAGCAACTAAGGCCATGGTCATGGTTTACAAATACAGTATTTGACCAAGTTTGGGATCCCTGGCAGAGGAAGCTGGGAGCAGAAATCATTCCAGTGCCTCTCTCCATTCCTCCCTGTACCATTTCTCGTCTTTCTCTTCAAGTCTTGAGAAGAAAAACAACTGGGATGTGATCCTACAACTCATCTTCCAGGAGGAGCCCCTTGGCCATCCATCCTACAGCCAGGAAAGGGGGAGAAATCTGAGGTCTCCCACCAGTCATGTCCAAACCTTACTGTGGGCTTTTCTAGCACCTCTGACCCAGGACTACACCTCAGAGAAGGCAGAGCCAGTCCAGCAGCAGTGCTGCCCCCACAGCCTCCAACACTGGACGTCTGCCAAGTTCACCATGTGTACCCTATGGCCAGTGATACGCATTGCCAACTCCTATATCCACCCCCGTCCCCACCCCACTGCCCCCAGCCTGTGCTGGGAATCTGCCAGTGCCCCAGATTGCATCATACAATCGGATAAGCTTTGCCAGGTTTATGGCTGGTAATTTATGGCCTTCTTAAGCAACATCTATCATGCTGTACAGTCGTTAATCCCAGAGTCTTTGCCCACTTTGCAGAAAATAGCTTGCAATTCCTTACAATGTAGCGTTTGCTAACTCACCTGTCCCTATGTCAGGCTGGGTGGGTGTGACAAGCCACTCTTTAGTTACTTCTCTCCATCTGACTTTACCAAGGCAAGCCAGGCCTCTCCCTGCAGAAAACAGAAGCAAGGATCTTTATTACCCAGCTGCCAGCTTGCTCTTCCATGTAGCTACTGCAGCGGTAGCTCTGTACCTAACCTCCATGTTTCCCAGAAAGGCCGTGGGGCTCTGAGGGAGGGAGGGCCCGCGACTCCGCAAGGACAGAACCTCTCACTGGTACAAAAGAGAGGGCAGGTCCCAGGAAACACAAACTTATCCCCCCTTTATCAAAGTCAGAGAGGGAGAAGGTAGAGAGTGTGGGTGGAGGGTATATGCACACACCTGCGGGAAAGTAAAGGGGTATGAAATACCTCTGTGGTAGCCTCTGCTTGGGCACAGTAATCAAAGGGTCAGTTTGGACCACTGAAAACTGCCAGAAAATGCAAACAAAATGATACATAAATTCATTTGGCTCCAGGATAAATCACAAGGTGTTTTATAGTCAATCCTTAACTTAAGCTATTAAAATTAAAGCCTCCTTCTCAGGAGACACGTCTCCCTGGACAAAGGAGAAGGTTGCTTGGCATAGTCTAAATCTTGATGGAGGAGGCCAAATAGGATGCAACAATGTGACTGTGGTCATATAACACCTAGAGCATGCATGGACGATTTTTTTCCTTAATTCCAAAGGGAGATGCGAATGAGACGAACATAATAGAAGGGAATACACCAAAATGATAAAAATGATTATGGTTAAATTCAGATGTCGGGATATCAGAGATGTTTCATTACAGTATGCTTGCTTCCTTGTCTGTTTTATTGGTGGCTCTTTCCCTGAAGGGAAGTGGGCACTGTTCAGTGGAAGGCATAGATAATTCTGCAGGGAGTTGCATTTGGACTCTGGTGATTGTTCTGGGGTTGCCTTTGATGGTCCATCTTCTGCTTGATGCTCTTTTTGGAGCTTGGCCTCTGAAGGCACTCAACTAAAGTAGTGCTGACATTAGACTCCAGCCAAGTGTGAGTCTGCAGGCTCACCAGCCCAGGCTGGAGTGAAACACACAGATGGCTGGAAGGATTCAAGCCTGGAGGTTAGTGGAGTAGGAATAGCAGAAGGACATGGGAGGATACATATAAATTATATATATAATATATACAAATATATATTATTTAGGAATACAAATATTTTGTATATATACATGTATATCTTTCAATTTTTTATTTTTCTGTTTTCTAAATTTCTTATAATGAGAATACAGTTGTGTACTTGAAATAAACATGAGCACCACAGATGAATGATAATGCTCATTATGACTGACTGATGTGGATTACTGGTCCCTTTTCTGTGCACTCTTCAGACAATGTCAAGGAAAATATCAAGAGGTACATTACTTGTCCATTTCTTTAGGTCCATTCTCTACTAAGGTACTTGAACCTCTTCTGGTTTCATGTGCAATTTTCTGACATAAATATAGGAAGGAAGGCTCAAGTGCTGGAGAACAAAAATATTCCCCAACACAAACTCCGTATTTGTTGTGGTCTCCTTATTGTTTAACTCAGGGTGCTCAATGATTATTTGTTGAATGCATGAATGAAGGAATGAATGAAGTGACAGCGTCTGCTCTTCTAGCCAACTGAGGCAGTACATTTAGGCTGAGGTCATTTTGCTGACCTTCCCGCTAGCTTATCAGTATCACTCCTGTGGGCCCTTATTCCTGTCCAGGGAATGGGGGGGACAGGGCTTACACAGGCACAGACTGAGAAGGTGAGGGCACTTCCCATAGGGGGACTGAGGCATCAGGACCTTTCCATGAAATTCACATTTCATTTCAGCTGTTTCCTTCTTTGTCTGTTTTATTGGTGGCTCTTTCCCTGAAGGGAAGTAGGCACTGTTCAGTGGAAGGTATAGATGATTCTGCAGGGAGTTTCATTTGGACTCTGGTGATTGTTCTGGGGTTGCCTTTGATGGTCCATCTTCTGCTTGATGCTCTTTTTAGAACTTGGCCTCTGAAGGCATTCAACTAAAGTAGTGCTGACGTTAGACTCCACCCAGGTGTGAGTCTGCGGGCTCACCAGCCCAGGGCTGGAGTGAAAGGCACAGATTCAAGCCTGGAGGTTAGTGGGGTAGGAATAGCAGAAGGACATGGGAGTAAAATATGCAAGGTTTTGGCAAAAGGGAGAGTGAAGTCATGCAGGAAGGGATTGAGGGCAGATAGGAGCAGAAGTGGAGTCATGAGTGAATTAATGGAGTGGGAAAAATGCGAGAGTTTTAGCACACGGGTTAGCAGTGCAAGCTCTGGGGGCAGTTGCCAAATTATTAACACATTTGCTAACTATGTGACCTTGAGGAAATTGCTGGACTTCTCTAAGCTGCAGTTTCCTCATCTGTAAAGTAGAGGTAGTCATGACATTGACATCTGTAGAGCTGTTGTGAGGATAAATGAGGTGATATACACACAGGGCTGGGCACGTCATGAGCTGCTAGCAAACATCAGCATTATATTCTTACTAAGATTAAGAAAGACACAGAGCTAGAAGGTGGCTCTGAAAGGGCAGAAAGGAGAAGAGGTTGTGGTCAGAGAGTGATAATGTTGTGAAGGTGAAGCAGTGCCACGTGGCAATAACTTCCTCAATTGTGCCAAGGTCATGGGTGTCCATAATGGGCTGAAAATAAGTGTTTTTGTTTGAGAAAATAAAGAAACTTTGAGGTTGAGGTATTTGATGGGCCTTTCATGTGGTCATTAGGGCCACCCATGCTGATGACTTGGGTCTGAGTGAAGAGCAGACAGGGCCAAAGTTCTAAATGGAAGGGAATCTGGAGAACAGCAAATGAGCCACGTGAGCCTCAGGGAATGTCCGTCAGCATCATCGCTGGGCCCCGCCAGGTAGGAGAGGCAGAAGGAGTACCCTCCACTGGGAACACCTGAAGAGATTCTGGTATCATGTCAGGGAAGAGATGTTTCATTTTAGGAAAGGGAGGAGAGAAAAAAAAATTGAAGTATTTGAAGATATGAGGAGGTGAGTTTCCTTTTTTACAAAGAAGTTTGGAATGTAATTATTTTTAATGACTCCTTTGACAAAGAAATTGTGCCATGAAGAATAGATTTGTGAAAAGGGGAACATTAGCGTTTAGAAAGAAAAAAAAAAAAAAGAAGACCGAGAAGGAGGAAGGAGCAAAAAAAGAAAGAAGATAAATGGACAGAGAATGGAAGGAAGAAGGGAGGAAGAAGGGAGGGAAAAGGTAAATCCCACCTTGGTATTTGAAACCCCCCTAGGCTGTGACTTGTAGGGAATCTTTAAGTATCAGTTTTGTTATCCCAGCCCTCTGGGGTACAGTAAGCTATGACTTAGACTAAAATCATTAAATCCATTCATATCAGTATGTCCACCCTGAATGTGAACACACACCCATACACCCTTCTGAAATGGTAATGGCCTCTTCCAGCCACAAAGCCCAACTTTTTCCTCCCACCCCAACTGCCCTCAATTATCATTTTAATCAGAGTCTGAGGGGTGAGAAAGATGGGGAAAGTTGTGCAAATGACCCTGACCCACAGTCTGAAATTGAGGAGAGTTTGTAAAGTTCATCCTGGGCCTCTGGAGACTTTTGCAAAGATCACGAATCAGCAGTTTGGTCTTCTCTACACAAAAGAATTGGAGATGAAAGAAGCAGAGTTGAAGGGCCAGGAAAATGTGTGCTGATCTACATGAAACTTATAAATGGAATTCCTAAAAATTTTATTTGTACTACTTGATGGAGGGTCTTTTTATCCACAACTGTCTGTGAGGCAGGGGGTGGTAGGATGCGGGAGGTCCATGTTTGCACTCCTGGCCATGGACTAACCATGGTCACTCAAACTCATGGCCGCTGCTCACTGCTGAGTTTAGGGAGGGCACACAGACGACTGGAGGAAGCTGTAGTCTTGGATTCTAGTCTTCGTAACTTGGTAGTCTGGAACTAACCTTTTTGAGCCTTATCATCCATCTTTTAGAAATCTGCCTGCCAAATAAAAATCTATTGAGTCTGTGTTTCTGCAGTTGTTTTGCAAACTGCGAAGTTCCTTACAAATGCAAAATATCATTAGAGTAAGCGCTTAATAAATACTTGTTGAATGAGTGAATAAATGGAGCTCAGCCAGGGCGTGCTATTAATTTTGATGACATATTGATATTACCAGCGAGCATTTTATTGATCGCTGACAATTCTATGAGTACCGGTCAACACGAAACTGCAAAAACCACAAATTTCATCACTGAGTGATGTATGGTTTTTCACCGGTTTCCTTTGTTTCGTTTGTCTCTGTCTTGTCCCCACAATTATATGGTCAGCTGCTTGAAAGCAGAGATCCAGTAATCTATACCTTGCCCAATGTCAGCTAGACAGAATAATTGACCTTAGTAAATATTTGGGGATCCAAATATTTGGATCTTTCAGGGACAAAATGTGAGATGCTGTGAGCAGGCCTGTGCATGTGACTGCCTTTGGTGACTGGACCAGAGAGGTGGGAAGGAAGGCAGGTGGGGTGCACACTCTTGAATACCTGTCTGCAGACTCCTCCAACTCTCATATTCAACAAACACATTTGCCTCTCATTAAGAAAAACATGGGATATGCACAGCAAGCGTAAAAGAGCTGCACATTTCGTCTGTGCCTCTTGGGTGATGTTTTGCCGTCCCTGGAGAGGGTGAGCTAGTTGGCTTGCTGTGCCTTCTCTCATCTCTCCTTTGAGAGCAGTGCTTCCTTCCTTCCCGGCCAGCCCAGGGCCTTTCCTTGGCAGTCCCTAACCAGGAAGTACAAGAAAAATACTGAGATTGGGCAGAAGAAAGTTTTTTACTAAGAGAAAAACAGTAAGTGAAGTGACAGGGCAAGAGAGAGAAAACCTTTAGAAGGAACTTTTCCTTAGTCTCAGCATCAAAATGAAGTCAAGCTCTTTCTTCTCAATGGGGTCTGCACCAAGGAAAGTGAAATTGCTTTCCTCCATTTCATCTGCCTGGAAGCTTTTCTGGTTTGCTTCAAGAGTCTCCAGTCCCCTGAAGAGTGTCACTGTGAACCCCAGCCCCACACGTGGCTCTTCCCTACACGGAGCCTTGTAGCACAAACTGTGAACAGAAAATGAAGCAGTGGGCAGGGGCTCCAGCGTTGATGTGGGCCTGGACAGGAGGCAGAGGGCTGGATACTCCAGATAGCAGACTCCAGATCCTAACAGCAAAAAAGAGGAAGGGCCCATAGGAAGGCAGAGCATGTTAAATGTTGCGAATATGCAGAGACAAGGGGTGTGAAGGAGATTAGTGGGTAGAGAGAGACAGAGACTATTTCAAATCTGAGCACCTTTTGCAAAGCAGAGGATCTGCTATGGGTAAGGTGACCAGATGT
Source organism: Otolemur garnettii (assembly GCF_000181295.1). NCBI lineage: Eukaryota > Metazoa > Chordata > Mammalia > Primates > Galagidae > Otolemur > Otolemur garnettii. The sequence continues at coordinate 17,839,091 of NW_003852411.1, forward strand.
CCTGCTTTTGAACAATTTGTCCTGTGTCCTGTGGTGTTTTTAAAAAGTCCCAATTTTTGGAAAGAATGCATGACAATCTAGGGAGGGAAGGACAGGACAACGGGAAGGGAATATATGGTTTTCGGCTGCTGAAAAGGTAACTCCATTTGGGAACGAAGAGGTTAATGTAACTTCATTTGGAAATGAAAAAGCTAATGTAAACTCCCTACTCCCCTCCTGGGCAAGGTCACCCAGGTGGACTAGTGCCCTACTCCTTTGAGCCACAGGTGCCACCCTATACATAATTTTTTTTAATGTATTATATTTGTAAATTGTACTTATGTTGAAATTAAGAAAAATATTACAATACTATTTTTGCGTTCTATGAAAATTTTTGTTGCTCCATATAGACCAAATTTTTCATCAAGAACACACCCCTCCTCCACATCACCCTCCTGTCCCACCCCCGCCCTACCCCCACCCCCCACCCCACCCCCACTCCACCCCTCCATCAATGGTGTCCCGCTTTACCAATGTTAAAATCTGGCCACCTTATCTATGGGGAAAGGATGAAGCTGGTCAGGGCATGAACTGATTGCTCAGAATTGCGCATCAAGCTTGTTCTGTAGACCTAAAGCTTTTAAAACCATTATGAGAAATCGGTAGAAAATGGCTGTTAACAAGGAAAAAAACCAACCAAACAAAAACCCCCTCAAAACCAAAGGTCAGACTTGTTTGTTTAAAGAGAGAACAGCAGTAATTCATTGTCATACTTCAGAATGCCAAGCATCTTTCAGATGGGGCCTGTCCATGGCTGGATTGAGTGGGATTTTGCTCTGGGACCACAGAGGTATGGCCTTGGGAAGACATGTCAGCTGTGGAAGCTTAAGTCTTTTCCAGCAAGTTCACACAAGACACTTGAAACTCTGGGGGCAGGTTGTATTGTAAATAAATATACCTGCTAATCTGCTACCATCCTTGGTTTAGGGGCATGAAGGCAACAGGAAAATTGAAATAAGGAAGTCCCTGAACTGCATTTTAATCATTAATTGCTCCAATCACTATTTTCCTTGGTATTTTTTTTTTCCTTTAATTTTTACTTCAACCAGAGGAATTCTGGGAGTGGAAGAAACTCAACAAGAACATCCTTCACTTCATTCCCATGGAAGTTTGGAAGAGTCCTAGAATGATCAACTGGGAAGGGCCTTAGGAATGCCATTTTGTAGTGGAGGCAACTGAGTCTCAGAGCAGAGAGGGTCTCATCCAAGGCTCTTCATTCCCACTCCCATGCTGTCTTCACTAGACCATACTCTCTAGCCCTTAGATAGAAGAGCTCTTGATTGAATCTGATGTAAATATCACAACAGGGATGTTTTCCACATGGCTTATTAGACATGTGGCCACTTCAGCCATCATTTCCTCTGAGGTGTTCTCTAAACAGCACATGACTTGACAACATGGGTTCTGCTTTAAGCATATTATTACAGGAACTCCTGGGTGGGGGCTGATCCTCTACAGCATCCTGAGAGAAGAGCCCTGGGGGGCTGCTTTAGTCCAGGTTGGACTTTCCCTGTAGCACTCTAGCACACCTACTGGCTGTCAGGTGCACACATGGTGGGCTGCCCACCTCAGCCTAGGCCACCGTCCTTTTCCAACACAGCCATCCCTGTCTCTTCTCTCCTTTTTTTTTAAAAGGGGATTTTACACTTAAATATTGTTCCAAACACAATTAACATAATCACACACACAGTTTGTAGATCTACAATCTTTTGTAGATCCGAGGTTTTAAATTTGTCATTCTGTGGCTTGAACAGAAAGAGTAATATGAGGCTGGCAATGGTAGTTGTCTTAAAGATCTTGAGAGATCATAAATAAAAGCGACTTAGGCTGAGGGAAATAGGGCAGAAAATAAAATCTTAAGTAATGGTTTTGTGGAAAAGAATATAAGACTGTGGGGGCTGATGGCAGATTTAGATGGGCCACATTTCAATAGGGGTGGTAGCCACAGACAGGATTTGATGCGTTTATTTCCATTTCTATTCCCTAAAGAATGCTTGAAAAATAACAGCCTGGGGACCAAAGTCATTAGGGTTATTTTCTCTTTGTGGACGGAAAAATGTAGAATTATGATATTCAAGTGAGTAAAAGATTACAGAGGGATGGAACAGACCGTAGATGTAAGGTTGATTGAATCTGGGGAACCAGAATGAGAGTTTGCCTCATCCAACTGCTGGTGGGCTTTTTCTGGGGAGCCTTCATATGGCCACAAGTCCCCACAGGGACAGTAGGAGTCACTTTTCTGAACAGAAAGTCGAGAGTAGGGGGCCAAAGAAGGAAGATGCCTTTCTGGCTGAATTCTCTTTGGTACCAGAAATCTAAAGAAATCTGGAGAGGAGAGCACATGGTTTGGGGGCCTCTGGCTCTGGGGAAACACCAGCACCTTCTGGGAGGGCCAACTGTGTCTCACACGTGCTGCTTTGTCAGCCAGGCCCCTTGTCGCAGCCACACGAACACTGTGTTGTTGGCATTCCTTCCTGGCTTCACCACCCGCCCTGCTCCATCGTTGTTAACAAGTAGCAAAATAGATTCATTTGGATTTTATCTCCTTTTTATTTTCCCTACTCACCCCGTTTTGGGGTTGCTAATAAACTACATCATAGGGTAAAAGGCTGGCAGCCAGGGGGGGAAAGAATGAAAATTCAAGTGCAGAGCTAATGAATTAATTGGATTTTGATGTACTAAGAGTCCATAATGAACTCTCGTTTATTCGGGGAGATGTTGTTCCCAACCTAATGTAGTCTTCTTTATTTTCTTGCTGCTCTGCTTGAGGCTGAGTAATTTTGAACTTGTATAACACAAAGATTTTTGTGCAAACAAAACAAAATAACCAGGCGTGGTCTTCACGATCTTTCCTTTTCCTTTAAAAGCCTTTTCAAGATTCTCCTTGCTGTCCACCCACTGTTAGAATGCAAGCTTTTCGGAGGCGCAGGTCTGAGTCTAATTTACATCCACATCCTTCCGGCCTCCCACTCCTACTCAACAGTATCTTAAGAACATGTCAACAAATAAAGTCCATTTTTAGTAGTTTCATAATATTCCATTGTACAACATACCATAATTTATTTAACCAGACTCTTACATTGGACATTTAGATCATTTTCCATTTTCCACTATCTGTAACAGTACTTTTGAAAAAAATTTCAGATTAATATGAGGGTGCAAACTATAATGTCACACTGTTTGCCTTTGTTAGGTAGAATCTCTATTGTAGTTGTGTCCCACACCCAAGAGGTGCACCATGTACCCTTACATTGTGTCCACTAAGTGGGAGAACACCCTCTCCCTCCTTCTTCTCTCCTCTCCCCTCCCCTCCCCCCGACTTGAATTGAATTGAGTTTTTCTCATATGTTGGTATGTATTAGTTCATCTAGTGGCTTCGTATTAGTTATTGAGTAGATTGTATGCTTGCTTCTCTATTCTTGTGATACTTTACTAAGAAGAATGTGTTCCACATCCATCCAGGTTAATAGAAAGGATGTAAAGTCTCCATCTTTTTAATGGCTGAATAGTATTCCATGGTGTATGAAAGTTGTAAAGAGTGGTGCCAGAGACAAGGCTGCAGAGGAGAGTTCAGGACAGGTTTATTGAAAGGGGAGGATGACCAGCCTGGGCAGTACAAAGATGGCGTCTGCACCTAAGAACAGTTAGAGACCACTTTTTTATGGGGCCATGGGGGTGGGCACATTCCACAAGTTGCCTATCAGGTTAGGGTCTTTTGAATACGAACTCTCTGTGGGTGGGGCTAGCCAGATCCTTTGTGTCTTTGTTTTAGGAGAAGAAGAGAAGGAGGAGGGGAAGAGAGTTTGAGTGTGGTTGCGTTTGGCCCCCCAACAGTGTACCATAGCTATTAATAAGCTATATACCCTAGCTTATTAATCCATTCGTGGGTTGATGGCACTTGGGTTGTTTCCTCATCTTGCTGATTATAAATTGATTTGTGATAAATAATCTAGTCCTTATGATTAAATGATTTTATTTTTCTTCTGGGTAGATGCCTAGTGATGGGATTTGGGATGAAATGGAAGGCCTAATTTGCATTCTTTGAGGATTCTCCATGCTTCCTTCCATCTAACAGTACTTTCTTGAACATCCTTATGAATAAACCTTGTGCACCTCCTTAATCATTGTCTGAGGGTAAAGTCCCAGAAGGTAACCATGGGTGTGTGTTTTTAAGGTTTTGATACATGTTGCCAAATTACACTCCAGAAATGGTATGCCAGGGGCTTATGAGAGTTCCAATCTCCCTGCACCCTCAGTCAGGTGCTCCTCGGAGGAAATTTTTCAGGGTCAGATTTTGGTGAAACTTAACTTTTCTATGTGGACCTGCACCCAGTGGGTGGCATTATTATTCAGTGCCTTTACCCTCACCTACTCTTTTCCAAGTTCAAGCCCTTTCAAATCCAATACTGCATATTTGTAAAGGTCAATCTACTGTTTTCATCCTCCACTGGTCTGTCTGACCTTGTTTGTGGACTCAACATTTCCACTCCGCCACATCACCACCAGTGGGCACGGGGGTGGGGGGAGGCAAAGCCTAAAAAGGCAAGAGCTCTAGAAAGAAGCAAAGTGCCCTCTCTCATCTGTAACTGGCTGGCTTGGCAGGGTCACCCTGTTTGTTTTCGTTTGTAAAAAGGCAAAGAAAATTTAGTAAAACTTCTGTGATTTTCTTAAGATCCAGAATTCTTTATGGGCGGAACCATCTAAAACAATCGCTCTCAAACTAAAAAAGTGATCTCAGCTTTTAGCCTTGAATGTTACATCATAATTCTGGTTTATGGCAGTCCCTGGGGCATCTCTGCCTTCTAGCCATTCATTAATGGACTGAGATAAAGAGAAGACAGATTTTGAAACAAAGTCAGTGATGCAGGAAAGGGCAGAGGTACAGGTGGAGAGCTGAAGGGGAAAGCCAGACATGAGGAAGGCAAAGAGCCACGGGCAGAGCAAGGGGGCAGAGGGGAGAGAAAATCAGCAGTGGGTGCTGTATCAAGCTCATCTGATTTCTTGGGGTCTGATTTGAAACAGCAAGAATTCAGTGCACAAGAGTGTTCAGGAGTGGCCCCAATCTCCAAGTGGCTTGGCCTCCCCCAAGTGCCCCCCAAAGAAACATTTCATCTCAGTTTGTTCCCTAAGACCTTCCTTCAAACCAAATTGTACCTTTAAGCCCCTGCTATATGGAAATTCTGTTACTGAGAGTATCTAGAATCAGCACCAAAATCCACAACCAATACAAAAGTCTTTTAAAATATTCTGAGCCTCTAGGTACCATTTGATATATTAATTATGTAATTTACTGATTCAGTAGATTAATAAAGAACTGCCACTCATGAGATTTTCTAAAGCTCTCGACAAGAGGTTTCTCTCTGGTCTTGTAAGCCACAGAAGGCCCCTAACAGCTGAGTGCTAACAAGGAGGCTCTGGGGTCCACGTCTGCGTCCAGGTTATCACTTTGCAGCTGCCCAGCCCTGCCTGTGGTGCTCAGGTAAGCTATGGGCAGGGACACAGGGCTGGCAGCAGGTGGGAGGACAGGGGGTCTGTGATAGGGAAGACACAAGTACATTTTACATTTCATAAGCTGCCAACCACCGTTGAGGAAGTCAGGCTTGGAGAGCAGAGTCGGTTTTCTGCCATTTGGTTTGTTGATGTCACAGGACTCTTGAGAATGCTTGTACAGGTAACAGTCATGCTTTTGCTAATTGTTGTCTAAATTAATAACTGGTTTTCAAGAAAGGCTGACTGAGGCTGGAGTCTGAAGAACAAGGACTCTGCACTAAAGTCTCTGAAGAGGCTGACAGTGGGAACACACGAGCCCAGTTCTTCAGGGGTTTTGGGAACTTTGGGAAAGGGTGATATGAGCCTTAGAGAAAGTACTTTTTCTTTTTATTAAATCATATCTGTGTACATTAATGCTATCATGGGGTACAGAGTGCTGCTGTTATATACAATGTGAAATACTTTCATCCAACTGGTTAACATAGCCTTTAGGTCATCCTTCATGTTTACATGAATGGAGCTAGAAAATATTCTTAGCAAAGTATCTCAAGAATGGAAGAAAAAGTGTCCAATGTACTCAGCCCTACTGTGAAACTAATTTATAGCTTTCATCGGAAAACTATATCCCAATTTTAGCCTAAGAGAAAGCACTGTTGCTAAAACACAGGAATGTAGGAGAAAATCTTTGTCACCCAACAGACATGGCAGAAAGGGGCCCACTTGCGCAGAGCTGATCAGAAAATAACAGACAAGAGAATGCTGGTGTGGACAATACCAGGGCTCACTGCTCTCCTTTCTCAGGCATTCAAACAGCAGTGGATTTTCCCAGCAGAAGCCTCCATGGTGCTCCCTGCCAAAACCGAGCCAAGAATTTGGAACCGGAGCCAAAAGAGCTTAGTATATGTGTCAACACTCTGTAGAGCTTTGTAAAGCTGCCCTCATTGAATTGATGGATGCTTTCTTCATGAGGGACTGGACTATCAGAGTGGCCTTGAAGAGGTTAGCAAAGGGAGAAATGGAGCTTATGTCACTCTTTTATCCTCCAGGCTAATAATTGGTGTGTTTTTTAATACTCTTTGATAGAAGAATCAAATACCCACTGAAGAGCATGAAGTAGACAAACCATTAGGTGAGGACTAAGTGCTTTCCTGTGAGACTGCTAGTTCGCTCAATGTTGATGGATCTTGTCAATTATTTTTGACCACTTTGAAAATTTGTTTAATCACAACCTATGTTCACCCACTTGCCATTTCTACTGGCTTTCTTCATTCCCTTTCTCTTTTCCTGGGGTCAAGCTAATTGAGGCAACTCCCCATCCTTTTGTTAATTCTACAAAAATGTATTCTAAAGGAAGGAAAAGGGAGAGTCATATCTGATGTATTTGAGGCCAATACCAATGTCATGGACTCTTTGCAAGGCAAATTTGCGGGCACCCAAGACAGCCTCTTATACAATAATATATTTCCTCATTTGGCTGACTCTCTATGGGGCAATGGGATCGATCACGCTCCCTGATTTGCCCTGTCTGTTTGGTCTAACCACCGATTCTATGGACCTCTTCGTGGAACGGGGCCAGTCATTTGATTGAATTAACCAACCTGTTTTGTTTTTGTTGTCCTAGTAGACACAGCCAGCGCCTCAGGTTATCATTAGATGTTTTACTTCTGGTGTTTGGAGCCTGGCAGAGAAAAAGCAAAATTGAATGCTCATGACAACAGCTAAAAACAGGCAGCTTTATGTAGCCAGCCAAATCCCTCTGTCCCTTGTCAGACGGTCTGCAAGCGGCGGTGGGGAGACTTCCCAGCAGCAGCTTCTACTGAGCCCAAACATCTCTCCTTGGGTCATGCTGTTCTGCAGCCTCCCTATCTCTTGTTCTCTGCAGGGTCCACCCGGGACTTGTATTTCTGCAAGAACTCCTTGGGTGTGTTGTGTATTCTCCCCTGCTTAGTCATTCAGCCATAACCTTTCCATTTAGAATCCTGCCCTGCTGATGGTTCAGCTCCCTAGTTCAATATTTTACATTTATCTCTATTGAATTCCAGTTGCCTTCTGTTACAAGAGGCACTTAAATTATCTCAGCCTCGCTCCATAGGCTCAGACTCTGAGTCCGGGACAAATCTGTTCAGCACTTAGAAATCATTGGCTGTTTAAAGGGCTTGGGCATATAAACGTGTCAGAATTGGGCATTTCTTAATGATGGTGAAGGCAGCAGACTTGGGTAGAGAACGTGGGAGTCAGTGAATTTATAAAATCTTAATCAGGCTTCTTCAGTACTGAGGAAAAATGAACCAGAAAAATTATTTAGAAAGAGGGAAAATAAATATAGCAATATAGCCTGTGGGAAAGTAGCATCTAGCGTATTATGAGCACCATCTCATACATCAAAATATAACATAGCTCTTTTTTGGGTCAAGATTTACAATATATTATGTCATTAACACTCATTTATTTTCCATTGATGATGGCAGGAAATCATATGATTTTTCTCATATTTTAGGGCCAGGAGAGTGGTTCAGGAAGGGGAAAGAGCTTGTGATATGCTGGGAGTATTCCTCAGCATAGCTGATCTATTCTAATATTCTTGTTAACAGATCATAGCCTTCGAAACACAGAGAAAATAGACTCGTAGGCCGAGGTCTCATGGGTCTCCAGAATAGGGGACTCTGTATCGCAACTTTATACACATACCCAAGAGAAGAAAGTACAGGAAAGTCCCAGCTCTAATGGGGGAAGAAATGAATAACAGATAGTTCCAACAAGCATTTTTTCCATAGATATATCCCTATTTTGCAATCCAGATTGTATCAGTGCTTTGAGGGCTGAATGCAACAGAGTTTGATGGCTTCCATGGTTTCCTCCTCTGAAAAACAGGTGCTAATTTAGGCTTAGGCTGGTAACCATGGAATCCTCTGAGCACATCTAGTCCATAAAACCCCACCAATCATTAGACCAAAGAGCTCAAGAAGGCTGAAAAGTCCTTTGCTTCCCTGAATCCGTGGTTTCTCTCTGACTCTCTGACATTTTTTGCCTCCTTGTGGATAAAGGAAATAGAAATGAAGAGGAACATTCAGGGATCTAAGTGTAGACCTGCCATTTGATCCTGCAATTCCTCTACTAGGTGTATATCCAAAAGACCAAAAATCACTTGGCAACAAAGATATTTGCACCAGATTGTTCATTGCAGCTCAGTTCATAATGACCAAGTCATAGAAGAAGCCCAAGTACCCATTGACCCATGAATGGATTAATAAATTATGGTATATGTATACCATGGAATACTATGTAGCATTTAAAAAGTGGAGACTTTACCTCTTTTATGTTTACATGGATAGAGCTGGAAAATATTCTTCTTAGTAAAGTTCTCAGGAATGGAAAAAAAATACACAATGTACTCAGTACTACTATGAAACCAATTTATAATCATTCACACTTTCATATGAAAGATGAATCACAACTATAGCCCAGGATGAAGGAGGGAAGGGGGGGAGTCGGTCAATAGAGGGAGGCTTAATAGGGGGGCCACACCTATGGAGCATATTGCAAGTACAAGTTGGATCTATCAAGTGTAGAATGCAAATGTCTTAACACTGTAATTGGGTAAATGAGGTGAAGACTATGTTAATTAGTAGGATGTAAGCACTCCAATTTGTATAAATAATCAACATATTGAATCCCATAATGGAATAAATGTATTCATGATCTATGTACAAATGAATTAATTTTTTAAAAAAGGAAAGAAAGAAAGAAACGAAGAGAAAGAAACCAACCATAGGAGGGAGGTGGGGCTGGTGTAGAATAAGATTTATGCAAAGTGATGATTACACTGCTTCCAATTGTTTGTCTGTGACCCCTCTCTTCATCCCCTTTAGAAGTAGGCAAGCAGCAGCCTTGTTTCTAAGGAAAGAGGAGAAAAAGGAAGTGGAATCTTGAAATAACTGTGAGGCTACCCAGAACACTCTTTGATGAACACCTGTATTAAAAGACCACGTAGAAAAGATGGGAGGAGAGACACATAAGCAAGGACAAATACAAAAGAGTATTATGAGCCTGTAAGAATATTGCCAGGAAGACTAAAGCTCAGAATGAGCAGAGGCTTTAGAAAAATGCCAGGGACAAGAAAAAAGCTTTTAGTCGCTGTGTTCGGAGTTAAAAGAACAAAGGAGGGACAAGCTCACGGCTCGGGGAACTTGGTGCAAGGTTAAAGATGAGAGAAGAAAGGAGAACTACTCAAGTATTTTGTTTCTTTACCAAAAGGCAAGATCGTTCAGCAGAAGAGAATAGAATCAATATTGTTAAAAATAATCTCGAAACTCAAGCTGGATAAACAAAACGTAAGTAGTCACCTGGAGGCTTTAAGAGTTTTTAAACCTGACAAGTTTAGTGCCAACATTTCAAAGAAACTTTAACAAATGCTCAGAAAACCATAGTTTAGACATGATGAAGGGAAAGATAGCAAAATATTTTAATAGAAAGCAAGTAGAGTCCAGATTGTGCAATCTGATGAATTTGATACTTATTATCATAAAAATTCTAAGATGAATTACTATTCTAATGGTCTACGGCATCTTGGAAGGGAAGTAGTTATTACTAGAAGCTAGCATGGGTATACTGAGAACAAGATATACTAGGTAAAATCCTTTTTCCATTTTTTTTTTTTTTTTGGCCGGGGCCAAGTTTGAACCTGCTACCTCTGGTATATGGGGCCGGGGTCCTACTCCTTGAGCCACAGGCACCACCATCCCTTTTCCATTTTTGATCGGATTGCTTGTTATATAAATCATCTGGTTACTAATAAAGGCAAGGCCCCTGACAAAGTTTGTGTTGATATTCTTGGGGATTGGACAGGAAATTGAGGCTGCATAACATTGTTAGCTCTCATCATGGTTAACTGACCAGCCATACCCAGGCAGCAGGTCACATTATCATGAGAGCATCTTATAGCATGTTGAAGGCCTTCCTCTTTGGCACTAGCCTCTCTATTTTATCAAGGATTTAGGTGAAGATGCAGAAAGCATGCTTATCAAATTTATGGACAGTGTAGCAGAGACAGGCCTCAAAATATGTTTATAGATTATAGAAATGGTTCAAACTGACAAGGCAAAATTCAGTAGGGATAGCATGAAAGTCCTGCACTTAGGCTTAAAAAAATCAGCTGTGTAGGCAGACTGGGGGGGTACCTGCTTTAAAAGTAATTCACATGAAAAATACTTAGGGTTTACTGTCTGACTAAACCATTAGTAGGGGATTACTGGGCATAAGGCTGCTAAAACATTTCCTGCACTCTCAGACCACTGGTAGAGGTATTCTGTCCATGACAAAGGAAGCAGTCATCTCATTTTCCCGTGTCCCTGACAAGCCATAGCTTCTCCAGGGAGGGCAAACACAATGGTGCAGCATCTCAAAACCTTGTTATGAGAATAACTGGACAGTAGCTGCTGGAGCTAAAGGTACTCCTAGATATATAGCCTGGAAAAGTTCTCTCCTAGATATATAGCCTTGAAAAGTTCTATGGGCAGAAATAACTTGAATGTCCATCAAAAAGAGAATCCCTAAAGAAAATGTAGTATATTCATGAATCTCATAAACATAATTAAAATGGGAAAAGGAAGCTGAATTAGAATATCTATAGTCTAAAAGCATTTATTTACTCAAAAACATGCACAATAATGCTATTTATTGGTCAGTGATACATATGTATGAAGTGAAATAATAAATTCGTGGGAGTAAGAATTACCAAATCCAGGGTGCTGGTTATTTCTCAGTGTAAATGTAAGGCAAGGCAGTATGTGATGGAAAACAGTGTCCTTACTTCTATTTATAAGGTTTTATTTCTTAATTTTTTGTTGTTGTTGCGACAGAGTCTCACTATGTTGCCCTTGGTAGAATGTCATGGCATCACAGCTCATAGCAACCTCAAACTCTTGGGCTTAAGCGATTCTCTTGCCTCAGCCTCCCAAGTAGCTGGGACTACAGGTGCCCACCACAACACCCAGCTATTTTTTGTTGTAGTTGTCATCGTTGTTTAGCTGGCCTGGGCCGGGCTTAAGCCCTCCACCCTTGGTGTATGTGACTGGTGCCACAACCACTGTGCTACGGGCACTGAGCCCATAAGGTTTTATTTCTTAATAGGGGGGTTGAGCATATGAGTTCATGCTATTTCAATCTGTGTATCATGTTCTATGTTTGAAATATCTGTAATGCATTTGGGGGGATATTTTGAGGTAAAATTCACATAACATAAAACATAAAATTAACAATTTTAAAGTGAACAATGCAGTGGCCTTTAGTGCATTCACAATGGTATGCGACCACCAACTTCATCTAATTCCAAAACATTTCTATCACCCTAACTAAAACTGTGTTGCCATGAAGCAATTTCTATTCCCCATAGAAAGGATTTTATTTGTTTGTATAGTGACACTTTTGAAAAAAATAGCCTTTATTTTTTAGAGCAGTTTTAGATTTATGGTAAAAGTAAGTAAAAGGTACAGAGATTTCCCATATTCCCCTTGCCCCACACATGCTCAGTCTTCCCCATTGTCAACATCCCCCACCAGAGTGGTATGTTTGTCATAATTAACAAACCTGCATTGACATGTTATTATCACCCAGACTCTACCATTTGCATTTGAGTTCCCTCTTGGGATTGTATATTAGATGAGGTTTGAACAAATGCGTGATGACATGTATCCACCACTGTAGCACCACACAGAGTACCTTCATTGCCCTAAAATTCCTCTCTGCTCTGCCGATTTATCCCCCTCCACAAAGAATTTTTAAGGAGCGTGACTTTTAAAAAAAGTAATAAAGAAGAAAAGGGAATACATACTATCTTAAACATTTTAATTTTTTTTCCTGTGGAAGATAAATGTAATCTTTATCCTCTAAAGCTCCCAAGGGATCAATGAATGGGTATTAAAAGAAGGAAGAGTTTGGTTTAGCGTAACGAAGAGCTTTTTAACAAGATTGAAGCAGTGTACCACAGTGGTTCAGAATATAACTTGGAGTTAGGTAGAGTTGGGTTAAAGTCTGTCTGAGTTTTTTTAGGAAAGTTGCTTGACTTCTTGAGCTTTAGTTTCCTCCTGTGTATAGAGGATAGTAAGTGTACTGACTTAATAAAATTATCGTGAGGAATAATTTCAACAAGTATGTAGGTTATAGGATAGTGAACAGTACAGAGTAAGTGAGGAATAGATAACAAATAAGAATAAAAAGTAAAAGAAGAGTTATTCACACACAGGAGTGCTATCTTGTAAGACACTGAGCTTTCTCAATGCTGCCAGAATGGAAGGTGAGGCTGTCAGTGAGCTGTCCAAGGTCCTGGAAAAGGGGACTTCTGCAAAAGCCATGTTACAGTGGATATTCCCTATTGTCCTCCCTACATTGTTGGACGTAGAAGTCTTTGAAACACTGACAAGGCCTTTGCTTCTAAGTGTGCAGCATATTAGTTATTCATTGCTATTAATAATATTACCATAAACTTAGTGGCTTAAAACAACACACATTTATTATTTCACAGTTCCTGTGGATCAAGAGTCCAGGCATGGCTTAGTTGGGTCCTCTGGCTTAAGGTCTCATCTGAAAACTATCGTCAGTGTGCTGTGATCTCTCCTCAAGGATTACCTTGGGAAAGACCTGCTTTCAATCCCATGTGGCTGTTAGCTGAATTCAGTTCCTCTGGCCTGTTGGACAGAAAGCTTTAGTTTCTTGTGACTGTCTGTTGAAGGCTGTCCTCAATTTCTGGTGATTGTTGGTGGGGGTACATCCTCAGTTCTTTGTCATGTGAGCTTTCCCAATGTGGCTTCTTGATTCATCAAAACCCCGCAAGGGAAGGAAGCTGCCAATAAGAAGATGTCATCCTTATGTAACATATTCATGGAAGCAACATCCCATTACTTTTGCTGTGTGGTGTTGGTAGAAAGCAAGCCACGGATCCTGCCCACACCCAAGGTCTGGAGATCACACAAGGGAATGACTACCAGGAAGGAGGGATCACAGGGGACATTTCTGAGTCTGTCTACCCAAGGAAGGGGACTGTGCTGAGGATGCAGGAGCACAAATACCTCCCTGTGTACTTCAGGAGGGGACAGAGGAGTTAGACACATGTGTCTATATACAGAAGAGCACAGCTGAGATCAAGAAGGAGCAAGAGGAAGAGTCAGCAAAACTGACAGGCTAAACAACCAGCAAAGCAGAGCTCAGAGGAGGGCAATGTTAAGATGATCCCAAGCTGACTGAGCGGCCATTATGGATAATGGGGTTTTGCCTGATATGAGCACAGTCTGTGCTTGGAAAACTTGTCAGACAAAACACTGTATTCACAGAGCTGAAAGAGATGATTTTTGTCATAATGTATTTAGAGACAAGGTGGATTTAGAAAAAGAGAAAAGATATCTGGTAAAATCAGTCTTGGATCTCTACCAGGCAGCATCCTAGTCCTTTGCCCACTTGAGTATACTTAATTTATCAGAGGAATTATTTATGTGGCTAAAGATGCTGGCCAACTGATCTAGATGTGTTCAACTTGGTGATATGGGTTCATGGTCCGCTCATGCAGAGGTAGAAAAGAATCAAAGGGCAAGGAGGTGAGACAAAAGCCAAAGGATGGCAGCCCAGTGGCCAGGGAGGCCACCTTGATGATGGTCCTATATTTCATCACCTGCCAACAAGGGCATGTGCCCCCTTAATTTGGAAATAAATTTGCAAAGGAGTCCAGGAACTCTATTTGCAACCCTGGCCAGCCTCCAATTGGATACATATATTTTCAAATCTTTCCACATTATTATTCTATTTGAAGTGTGGGACAAGCTCACTGAGTCTCTGTGACTTGCTTTGAATAGGGTTTAAGAAACTTAAAGTCAATGCATAACAGATTCACATAAAGCTGGTAAGTGGGATGACTGTGATGATCTTATAGCCACAAAACTTACACTTAAAGGGAACCTTCTAGTCAAATCCTCCTACTCAAGGATGAAATTAGGGATAACTTGGGTCAGCTACTTTAGATTCCTCATGGTTTTATGCTTCTGATTTTTGGTTAAGAGTAAGACAAGGGGACTTTAAAATCTCTGGAAAATGGAAGACTTGTTATGAGTTCAGGAAATAGGGACAGTAGCCTTGGTTCAAGACTAAATAGCTTTGACAATATTTTCCTGAAATGACCAGCTAATAGCATGTTTCAGTGATCCTTCCCCCAGAAGAGTGGGTCTTTACATCTGCTTTTTCTGCTCTTCAGTCATCAGTGAGTCAGCACTAATGTGCTTGTGAGTCAGTGTGGGCGAGCCATGTATTCATCAACGCTCTGGACTACAGGGACAGCGTAGGTGCCGACGCCTTCAGGGAATGCCAGGGAAGTTCCTCTGGGTGTAGACCTGGCCCAAGAGCTTCTACTATGGAACTAGAAAACGTGCTTCTGAAGGAATAACAGGAGTCACCTATCAGCTGCCCTCCTGACACCTACAAGAATTTGATTATCTCTCATATCCAAGATTTTCCCTTCTGTATGTATCTCTAGGAGGAAGGGGAGGGCAAAGAGAAAGGAAGCAGAGACTCGTGGAATATATCCATGGGCCAGACACTGTGCCAGGTTCTCTTTATATCTTGTTTCATTCGACACCTACCATTCCCTCTTTTTTGTGGCTTTCTTGAGTTTACAGCACCTAGCATTATGCTTCATCCATACCAGGAATTCTGTAAGAGTTGTGTAGCTAAAATGAGTTAAACCAATGTGTGGAGGAGGAGGGAGCACTGGGTTGAAAGTCAATAGACCTATGTCCCAGCCCAGGCTTTCCTGACTGCTAGATGACCCCAGCATAACCATCCATTCTGGGCCTCAGAGTCTTCATCTACAAAATGAGAGGCTTGGCAAAAATGATCTCCAAGGCTCACCTAATTCTAATTCCCAATAGTTTTATGACTGGACAGATAGAGGAATGGGACACTCCTAACTTTCATAATGAAAGATATAACCAGTACAAAGATGAGTGTTCTGCTTAGCAGCCCAACCTACCTGGACATGAGCCCCATGCTTAGGGGTGGGGGCTGGAGGACTTGTGGAATAGGAGCCTGTTCTCAGCAGAGCCAGCAGCCCCCGCTGGCCTTAGCCACCAGTAGTGCACTGCCCCAGCTCTCGGCAAACACGGTTCTGCATGAGAAGGCACCAAGTAGCTAGCTTATTCACCAAGGGGAAATAATTACTAAATTGCCTGAAATAATTACAATTTCCAAACAAATAAAACCCTATGCTGTCAATTCCCTGAAAAACATACACACTCACATATATATGAGCTTGGTGCCTGAACTCTGGTGAGCACTGGACTCAAAATTGTGCCTTGATTTTCAAAAGTCACAAATGCAGAGACGATTTTTTTTTTGACACATGGAACACCTTTTTCTTAATACCTTAGGAGAAGATATAAGCATGTTATTTGTGTGCCCAGGCACACACCCAGGGTGTAGAGGTAGGAGTACCAACTCTAAAATAGAAATTATAGCACCATTGACTCTTGGCTCAGCCTACAGTGTTAGATTTTGTCTGGCAGTGCAGAGCACTGACTCCCCTCCCCACTAAGCAAGAACAGAAGCAAATGCAGGGTGAACATATGCAGTGGGTCTTTGAAAGCGTGTTGAAAATGCCAAGTCCCTGGGTGTTTGACCAGAGAGGAAATGTGCCCATTTTCAGCAATCAAGAGAAGGGAGGTAGCCTGTCCCTGGCTATCTTTCATCTGCACTCAGCTCACTGTGATTGTTCATTTTGTGGGATGCTTAGAGTTTAAAATGATGCATTTCTTCTTCCCACAGAATGACAGTATTTCCATTATGCATTTTGAATCTTGTTTTTCTAGAAATGGGTAACTACTCTGGAAAAGAGAATGTGTGTGTGTGTGTGTGTGTGTGTGTATGAGCCTGCACATGTGTACATGTGCTTGAGCCTATATGTGGGTTCACACATATGAGCATGTATGTGTATGTGTGTATACATGAACATGTGTGTTCTCAGGTGGGTTAAAATTATTTAAAATACAGTCAAGTCAGCTAACTGATTCATTCTTAGACCCACTTTATGTTGTTGTATTTTTCTTTCTCTCTGAATCAGAAATGCTGCAGAACTGAGGAGCTGCTGGCGTCTTAATTACTGCAGAAATATTGCTAATTAGAAACAAGGGAAGAAGTATTAGGGACTGCCTCAGAATCACAGATAGCACTATTTTCCAATGGATATTAAAAGACTTACAAAAGAGGCTAAGATGATTTGGTAGATAGAGTTGTGAAGTGGGTTTAGGGCCCCAGTGGTAAAAAGGCTGGAGGGGGAAATTAAATATCTGGGAGGAAAATGTTCTCAGATCTTGGAATTATGCCTGCAGCCACAACACTGGATGCTGTGATCCTGTCTGCCTCAAACGCAAAACAGATAAAGAGATCTCCAAGGAAACTGAGAGTAGAAAAAACGTCGGTGGCTCAAACATGGGCCTCTCTACCCACCTTCTCCCTCAACAGGCATTGAGAGGAGACACTAACTCAATTATTTTAAGTGTAAGGTCTTCTAGCCCTGCCAATTTTCCCGTCTTGATTTTTCTTTGCCATTTCTTTAGCCTCAAGTTAAATGTATGCTTGAAGGGTAAATGAAAAGATTGAAAGACCACAAGAAGTCTGTCTTTGGGTGGTCTATTCTGCATGAGAAGATTCCCCTGTTTGTGGAAGACTGAACTTCTAGACTGAAGTGCCTGGTGCCTCTGGGTTCTGATCAAGCAATCTCCAAGGTTTAATTCAAAGTCCGAGCCGTGGAGTGACTAGGGTGGCCACCACTAACAAGGGCAGTGCTATGATCATGGTTTATCAGATCAGTCTCAGTGTCTCAAATGTTTCACTTCTTGAAGCCAAGAATTAAATCTGGAGGCATGAGGAAAGGGGAAGGGTTGAGAGCCAAGCAGTAGGAATAGAAGTAGTTCAGGAAGGAGAAGGAAACTGTAGGAGCTGATATGGTATAAAGACAGAGAAGATTTAAAAAAGGATAGAATGACTCAATATCTCAAAATTAGGAATCCCCCAAATAGAGAATGTACAAGAGACAGATAAATGACTTCTTAGAGAGATGGCTTCAGTTGGTCTATAAGGCAACAAGTGATTTGGAGTCCAGGCTGTGTGGCCACAGATAAGTCACGCAAACTCTCTGAATTTCAGTTTCTTGTCTTTACACTATTCTCTGCTCTGACTTCCTCACCGTGTTGTCAGGAATATCAAACAAGATAATATGTGTGCAAGAACTCTGTGCACTGTATGCATAGAAGGCAGGATTGCGTCTCAGCACTATACGGGCAGGGCCTGTCATTCAAAACATTCCAAGGGGTAATAGAAGGAGCTAGAGGTATATAGTCACATGCAAGAACTTAGCTGTCAAGTCGGGTAAAAGTTATCAGCAACAGTGCTTTTCCACCCCCCACCCAACCATGGGATAGGAGGAAGAGTTCTTACTGCCAAGGTCTCATGCACGTTGCACAGCTTTCTGTGGCCTCCTAACTCTGACACAGAGCTTTAAAAGTTAAACAATGCCATAAAACTCTTCATGAGAAAAGCCATTTCCTGGCTCATCCCTTCCTAACTCTGAGACATGTTCCTCAGAGGCAACCCTTTTTAGCCATTTCTTTCAGAATTTCCTGAAGTTTGTCTTTGCTTTTCGAAGTTAAAAATCACATGTCGATTGATACCTGTGGAAGGTAAAGATGTAGCTCTTTTGCAGCCCTCTCTTCTCCACTCACCACACACACGTATGTACACAAACACAGGGACACATTCACATACAGACAAGCACATGGCCAACCCCAACCCTTCCAGTATACAAGTTCATGACAATCATCGTTTAAATCAATGTTTCTATTTACATCATTTTGCTTTGGTAAGTATTATTCACAACAAATCCGTGTAGGTTATAATTAACACATGTCTCCTCCCGTATACCGGCTTATTTGTCTTTGTGTCCACTTCCAATTATTAGCAAACTCTTTGACAGACCCATAAAACGTAACAACAGCCAGGCACCTTGCCTCGTGTCATTTCTGTGTTTTCCTGGTAACTTCAGTCTTCCTGCTCTGGTGACTGGTTGCTTTCTAGGAATGCGACACCTAGCCCTTCTAGAACGTTCTTACCCTACATCTCAGGAACCCCCTGTTTCTTCTATGTAAGATCCTTTGTTTCCCAGACTCTACCTTCCTCCTTCTTGACCCACTCACTTCTTTTGTGGCCTGTATCCTCCGCTAGCTTCCTGAGAAACGGTGCAGCAGAGGTAAATTGTTTGAGGTTGAGATCTTAATATCTGAAAGTGCAATTATTCCTCCCTCACCCCTGATTGGTAGTTTGGGTATAAACTGTATGTTATTGTCACTCAGGGTTTCCGAGGAACTGTTCCATCATCTTTTAGAATCTGTTGTTGTTTGTGGAAGTCTGATGTCATTCTGCTTTCCTGTATTTGTCCGTCACCTGCCTTTTTGCTCTGAAAATGTCTAAAAAGATCCTAAGATCTTTGCACCTCTGGTCTTCTGAAATTTCATGGCCTTGATGGTTTTTATTTTCATGGATTGTCCTGGGCACTCAGGGAGCCCTTTCAATCTAGAAAGTTGTGTCCTTCAACAGGACAGAATTGTCTTATGTATTTATTTAATAGTGTTCCCTCCGCCATTGGTTTCTGCCTTCTCTTTCTCTAACTCCCGTTAGTTGAAAGGTCGACCTCCAGGGATGGATCGCCTCATTTTCTTATCTCCTCCCTCCTATTTTCTGTCTTTGTGTGCTACTTGCAGAGATGGCTTCACTTTTATCTCCTCCACATTCTGTTGATTTTTAAGGTTTTTTTCTGTTATCTTAATCTCTGATACCAAAAGCTTCTTCTTGTTTTCTGAATGTCCTTTCGTAAATAGAATCCTATTTTGCTGTTTCACACATGAAATATTGTTTTTGCTGCCTTTTTTTTCCTGTTCCCTGAATTTTCTGTTTCCTCTTCCTCTCATTGTCTTCGTTTTGATTTTTTCTTTCTATATGAGAGACCTCAAATATCTCCCGATTTTTTCTATTCGTATCTTAAATGTAAATGAGGTATAAAAGAGCTGATTATATGCTGTGTGCATCTCCACATACGTGCACACACGCAGTGTCAGTCAGGGTAGAGGTGAGGCATTTTAATTTAATTTCTCCAGAGAAATTGTTCCAATCTCCTTCCCAGGGGCTGAGGATGGTACGTGCCCGAGAGGGTAAAAGAACCGAGTAGGGGGGAAGAGCCTCATAGCTCAGTCCACGAATTTCATTGTTTAATCCCTGTTTTTAGTACTCCCCGCCACACCTGCTTTCTGCTGTGACAGGTGTCCTTAAGTCCAGAGTCTATCAGAGTCAGCTTCTCCAGAGAGTAAACCCCATGCCTCTTGTGGAGGTGAAGGTGGAAAAGTCTTATGGCTATCTAAGGGCAGAGAGGGACTTTAGGGGATCTAATGACAGCCCATACAGATTTTCATCCTGTCTTCCTCTTTGTGGTGCCACCTCAACCCCATTCTTCAGAGGCACCTGTATCTCTAGTTCCTGAGTTCCAAATCCCATTGCTATTCTTGGCTTCCCCTTCTGCAGGCACCTTCTCTGCTCTCCTAAATTGGTGACCCAGGACAGGCTGCTTCCCATCTTGCAAAATTTTGTTGCCCCCTCTCCTCTACTGTAATTACCTTCCTTATGGGTTTAAATATTTATTCCTGTTAGAGAGTGTATCAGTTTTCTATTGCTGTCTGATAAACTCCTGCAAACACAGGAGTGTACGGCAACACAAATTAATCATCTGACCGCTTTTGTGGGTCAGGGGTCTAGGGTGTGTTAGCTGTGTCTCACTCAGCAGCCCCTCAGCCTGAAATCATGACATCAGCCAGTGGCATTCTCATCTGGAGGCTTGACTATGGAAAGACCTACTTCCAAGCTACTTCAGGTAGAGCATAAAACTCATTTCCTTACAAACCAGGGCTGGGGACCCCTTTGTTGTTATGGCTGTTGACAAGTCTCAAGTCCTTGCTGTAGGGCCACCCCTGCTCAGAAAAAGGGAACATCTCTTGCATCAAATCTCTCTGAATTCCTTCTCTGCACCCAGACAAAAAAATCCTTTGCTTTTAAAGGGCTCATGTTATCAGAACAGGCCCACCTAGATAATCTCCCTGTCTTAACATCTACTGTATCCTACAGCATAACTTCATCATGGGAGTCAAATCTCTGTCCCGGGCATTACACAGAACATGTCTACCTGGAGGGGAGAAATCCTGGGGCCATCTTAGAATTCTGCCTGGCACTGTGGTGAGATTTTTTAGGAGAAAGCAGAAATAACTGTGTATGTTTAATCCACCATGTGTAATTGAAGTCTCTCATGCCCTTATCAATGTGTTGTTATTTTAAATATTAATATTAGTGTTCTAGACAGTACAGCAAACTTGACTGGCAACTTTTCACATGTGAGTGCTGCTCCCTGCAGTAACAGCTCAGGAAGAATAAGACCATCTCTTCTCTTACGCAAATGCATGAGCCTTACACACCTAAGGATCCCAAACAGACTCTAACTCAGTTCCCATGTGCCCTTCCAAAGTCACAAGCCTTGAGCCCAGGAGTTGGAGGTTGCTGTGAGCTGTAATGCCACGGCACTCTACCCAGGGGGACAGCTTGAGGCTCTGCCTCAAAAAAAAAAAAAAAAAACAAAGTCACAAGCCTACTTGGGGCCTGGAGGCCAGGCTGAAATGATGTAATTCTGTGCTACGCCTGGTGGTCCTGACACACAGTCGGGTGGGTTCCCACTCCCAGCCCATGCAGGGAGTGTGTGCTAGCACCAGTCAGCTGCATGAAGATGTTACCAATGAGAGACAGCACCTTGACACAGGGACGTGGTGATTTTTCCTGGCTTGGCAGATCCCAATGGTAGTTGTTGTATTCAGTGATGAATCACTAATTTCTAGAAACCTTGACTGGAACCTGAAGGCGGGAGATAAATGTGAGTGGGGGTGTTGCTCTGAGCATTCCAGCAGATGAATGGCCAGTCGTGACTAAAGGATGGTTTTACATCTTCTGAGTGTAATCAAGTGAGATGTAACCAATATTCCGTAGTTCATTAGCTTCATGTCTTCTAACCTTCACTGTCGGGTGCTCCCTCTCTGGGAAGCTCCCTGCCCATCCCACTCTCTCTGTTTTTTTTTGTTTTTTTAATTTTAGGTTAGAGGAAAAGCAGTGGGAGAGCTGGTGGCAAGTAACCAGCACAAAGAGGGACCTTACGGGCAGGGAAAGGTCACATACAATTTGGTCTTAGGCTAAAAGGGAGAGAAGATGGAAAAGGTTGGAGACAAGAAGATAGGAGATTGGAGGTAGGTCTAGGGTGGGGGCTGGTCTGATTTCAGTGTCTTTCTGATGTTGGTGCATTTCTGGGCATCGGTAAAATGGTAAAATGTGTGCAATATTTGGAAGAAATTCATGCACGTAGAGGGTCCTCCTCTTGCTGCTACCACATACAGGGGCCGCAGGACATAGCTTGCTCTGTATGCCATTCTGCCCTCACACCCATCATCCACGGGCTTCCTCTTCAGAAAGTCTACTTTGTTCACTCTGCTGTGAAAGGGAGAGGTGGATAGATGAGGTTCAGAAATCATAACCTAGGGAGGACCTGAGATTCTTCCCTGCAACTGTGCCCAGCACCTGTCTCACCATGCCAGCTCTGGGGTGGGTTACTGAGGCCAGGCTGTGCTTCTTCCCACCTGGATGGCATTTCAATAGCCTTCTGGGAGCCCCCTCTGCCTTGAGTCTTTACCCACCCCAATCCACCATTCATGTAGCTCCACAGTACATCTTACAGGGGTACATGTGAAATTTACTAGGTGCTGTATATAAATATACACAATATACACAATAACTAAAAAAATGCCATGAAGGCTATGTTGACCAGTTTGACGAAAGCATTTCAGATTGTGTGTAAAACCAGCACATTGTGCCCCATGATTGCATTAATGTACACAGCTATGATTTAATTAAAAAACCCAAATCTAATCACATTAGATTCCTACTTAAAAACCCTGGATCGACCTCAATTATCTACAGAACCAAGCCTGAGGTCAAAGTTCTGAGCATGGCATTCAATGCTCTCTACAGAGCAGTTTTACCACGTCATTTCCGTTTCATGCTTTAACCCTCTGACCTGCAACTCTCACAGAGTTCACCCCGCTGCCACACTGGGGGCCTTCACACATGCTCTTCCTTCTCCCTAGAGCACCCTTCCTTCTCTGCCTAAATGTCAGAAAGCCGTGCTACTCATCCTCCAGGTACCAGTCCCACTCCCACTTTCTCCAATGATCTTTCCTTACCTCTGACTTCTACTTCATTTTTTCCTCCTCAAGGCACACAGGAATCTATAGAAAGGGCTAGTGATTGATTAAAAAGTAAAGATCACATAGGCTCAAGATTGTGGGTGAGAGATGGACAGAGTCGTGGATTCTGTCAAGGACGGTGGCTACAGTCCCACCCAAAACAGATTCAGGGACAAATGACTCAGATAGAATGCATCAGTCTGATTTTATATACCATTTGGAGTGATTACATCAAACTGGTTAACATAGACTTCACCTCACTTACCTTATTATTGTGTTAAGACATTTATACTCTACACTTAATAGATTTGACCTATACCTATAAAATCAGCACATTGTATCCCATAAATGCATTAATGTATACAATTATGATTTAATTAAAAAAATGAGAGGGGAATGGAACACCATATTTTGTCTTTAAAAAAAAGAATGCATCATTCTGACTGTTGCAGGATCAAGGAGTCCGTCCACCTTTCACCCAAGCCAATCAGTGGAGAAGCAGATAAGAGATCAGTAGTTTCACTAATATTTACAGAAAAGCTGGTGATTCTGGACATCAGTGGGGCTATCTCTCCAATGAGCTGTTCTGCCCTCCTCTTACCTTTTGTTACTTTTCATTCTCACAGTAAAAATAAACATCAGCAATGTTATTACTCGTCATAGTATACAACAAATTCATAGGCTACCTTCCTATCTTAAAGAGGTTATATCTTTATTTTTATTCTAGATTAAATTTATAATTAGTCAACACTTCACTGGGTGCACAGAGTGCCCTGGGTCCTTGAAGGGTGCCATGGAACCTTATCTATGACAGCAGGCCTCGGAAGTGAATAAACTAACTCCAAATGTCAGCACGGAGGCTGATCCACTCTTGTTAGGGTCTGACCAGCAGTGCCCTGCATGAAATGGCTATTCAGGTTAACTGGCTGGTAACACGATGAGGGCATGGGGCACAGATACTGGTGACAGATGTGCTCGAATGAACTAAACTCTGGTGCTCCCAGGTTGGCACGCCACTAAGAAGGTATGCAGGAGGCAGGGCAGCCTACGGGGAGACAGAGGGCTCTGCCATACACAGGACAGCTAATGTGTGGGAAGCATCTGGACAGTGGTAGCTCTTAAATGCAGAGCAGGGATGAGGTAGGAAGGTAGAATGCCCTGTAAGTACAAAGCAATGAAGGGGGAGAGTGATGGACAATTGCAGAGCAGTGCCATTGTTCACTCATCTCCAGCTCAGTGACACAACTTATCTAGGAACAAAACAGAATCAAACTGGTGCAAGGCAAGCCTGTGTCCACTTGCCTACTTCCATGACCCTAGCTCCATGCAACTCTCAGCCATCTTGGGAAATTCACTTGCTTCCTCGTGCCCACATTTCTTTAGCTGCCATGGAGGGAAGTGTTCAGACTTCTGAAGAGGCCAGAGGAATCCTCTCCAGTTCAGAGCATCCTCTGCACACCGAGTGACCCGACAACTCACAACACATCCCACAGACTCAACAGTGATGAAAGACCGCTCACGCTTTGAAATGCCTCCTCAAAGGCATGCCACGCTTGGGTACTTGGTCGTGTGATATCATTTTAGATTTCTCCAGCTTTGAACTCTGAAAAGCAACTCTGCCCTCATGGCCTCCCTGCCTTTAGTCCAGGTTGGAGGGAAGTTCCACATCCCATTAGCTATGTCCTGATCCTCACAGAGAGATGGTGGAAAAAGATTATCACATCCCCCTACCCCATCTCCAGGCCTGCTTTTCCTTAGCCTTTGCACGCACTCCACACTTAATCTCACCCCAGGTTCAAAGTAGTCTCTTTAAGTCCACCTTTCCCCCTTGTCCTGGGGAGCTCCTTGGAGAAGGGGAAAAGCCCTCTTCTCCGTGTCCTTGCCTGTGGCACAGTGCTTGGCACGATGTGGGTCTTAAGTGCACCACTAACGTGAGCCTGACCCCTTCTCTGCTCCTATCCTTACATTCTTCTGCTCTCCTTTTAATCCAATTTTCCCCATCTTCTCCTTTCCATCTTTTTTTACATCCCAACCCCAATCAGATTGACAGAGGCTGAAGGGGTGACTGTGAGCACACCACCCTGGTAGCCCACATGGAAGGCTCAGAGCTCATCACTTTCCACTTCTGCTCCCCATGAAACCTGGACTTTCTCCTCCGGGAGCATTCCCTTTATACTTCTCTGCCACTTTCCTCATTCACCAGCCAGATGGCCCAACTCTGGCACATCATCTTTTCAGGGAATGCTTATAGCTCAAAATCTTTCTGTGTCTTGTGAGAGGCAAGGTGGCTTGCTGGTTAAGGAGTTGCTCTCTGAAGCTGGATGGCCTCTGTTCAAATCCTGGCTTTTCTATTTATTAGCTGTGTGAACTTGTATGAGTTAATTAAACTCTCTATGCCTCAGTTTACTTATCTATATAATGGTAATTATAATTATGGTATCTACTTCATAGAGTTGCTTTGAAGATTAAATAAATGAATACTTGCAATCCACTCAAAGCAGGGTCAGGCACTTAGTGAACTCTGTTTGCTATGGTTATTTTTACTTTTACAAGGGAATCCTGGACACAAATATTTTCAGGCTACATACAGCCTTGATAATTATAACTTCATTATCTCCATTTCCACCAAGTCTTCCTCCTCACTCTATAGTTTCAAATCTCTCCTATGCTGAATAAAACTTCCCTCCTACTCTAGCTCTACCTTAAGCTATTCCTCTCTATATATTTCTTTCTTTTCACAGTCAACATCATTAAATGAGTAATCTACACTTACAATCTCCACCTCCTCACCTCCCATTCATGCCTCAATCCATAGCAATCTGGCTTTAGCTTCTGCTATGTTACTCAAATACCATTCTCACCAAGATCACCAATAACCTCCCCATTGATACCCCTAATTGCTTCTCTGTCACTTTTGACCCTACTGACTACTCACTTTCTCTCAAAATGTTTTCTTCATTTCTGAGACATTATTCTTTTCTGGTTGTAATAGCCAGCTTATTGTAACACTCAAGTAATAATCCCCAAATTTCAGTGGTTTACAGCAACAAAGATTTTGCGTGTGTGTGGGCTCAAGTTCCATATCCGCTGAGGGTCAGATGTAGCTGTGCTTCACATATCTTCTTCATCTGGGAATCTAGGGTAAAGGAACAGATGATCTTATGGCAAAAGAAAAGAGCTAAGGCAGCGTCACATGGCAACTCCTGACACTTCTACTTGGATAATGTACACATCACCTTTGTGCATGTTCTTTTGGCCAAAGCAAGTCACGTGCCTCAAGTCTGACATCAAGAGATCAAAGAATTAAACTCCTCCCACTTATAATGAACAGGTGTATATGATGATCTTCCAAAAAAGACATCAAATGACAGGAAAATAACACCACCTTGGCTCTCCTTCTACCTTACCTATAGCTCACTCTTGGCTTCTTTCACTAGATCAGCAGGTTCCATGGCCTCCCTAATGTTGGTGCTCTGCATAGATTCTTGCAATAATATGCTCTATAGGTAATACTCTCCATGCCCTTAACTTCAGTAAGTACCTATGGTTCTTATGGCTTCCACATCTCTAGAACAGACCCCCACTGTACATGTTTAGCAGGTCCCTTTAACTTAATACATTCAAGATTCAACTCATTTTCTTATCTTTTTATTCCCTTATTCTCCTTCACACTTAATGGCAATGTTGTTCACTCAAATGTCTAAACCAGATATCCAAGAAGACTTCCCTGTTCCCCCTCACCTCATCCCATCCAGTGAGTCAACTAGAATTCATGCCACCTTTAACCTAAATCTTGACTCCCTTCCTTACTCTTTGCTATTGCCCGAGTTTGGGCTCTCACTACCCATTGCTTGAGTTTTAGTAATCAGTGGTTCCCTATTTGGCCAGCTTGCTTCAGTCACCTTTCATGAGCGTCCATCTCTCCATTGCAGCAATGACATCACTCCACATCCCTCCAAACTTGATATTGCCTCTTCTCTGCTCAAGAATTTCAAACTCACCTGGTGTAGAATTCAGGCTCCGTCTTGGGCATCCAAGGTTCTTCATACTCAGGATCCCGCTTGTCCTTGCATTCCCTTCCTTGCTGTTCACCCTCTATGCCCTTTGCTTTGGCTGTATTGGATTCTTCATCAGTATCAAAAGTACCCATGATGTTTCTTTTTCATTTCTTTCCTTACTCATGTGATTCCCTCTGCCCAAATGCTCTTCTCATTTTCTTTACCTAGTCAACTCCTACTGATTCTTCAAGGCCTGGTCTTGGCACCTTTCATAAAACCATTCCAACCTTGCCCATTCCCCTCACACCTGCTCCACAGTAGGCAACACCTAACCTTTTGGTATGAAATTAATCACATTACATTATCATTTGCATCTTTTTATTCTTATGTAGATTCTGAGTTCCCGAGAACAGAGACTGAAATCATTGTCATCTTTGAAATTGTGTAGGAACTAACACAGTAAAGATATCTTAGACACTCAAGAAATGCTTACTGAGGGAAGGAATAAACAAGTGAATGGCATAATCCAGTCTGTGCCACGTTAACACAGTGATCAAGATTTTTCTAGTTAGCAGTTTTCCTCTCTGGCTCCAGGAAACATGGCTTCTTTCCCATGTTGGTGGACTAACTTCTTGCCTGCATGTTGAAAGTGCTCTCTTTGAAGCCCGAGAGCCTGATTCCGAGAGCTGTAGCCTCTCAGGACCTCTTAGCAAACCTCACTTTTCTAAAGCCTGTCCCTCCAGCTAAAGCAGTGCCTCTGAAGCTGTGTTCTCTACCCCCCATTTCCTACCTGACCCCCAAAGGCCAGCTCAGGCACACCTATCTACTCTCCCGTGGAGTTCCCTAAACCTGAATGCCATCACTCTTTCTGTCTTAGTTTGGTTTTTCTCACTGCTTTCTTTCCTTCCACCTCTACCAAGACTGGCTATTAATTTTTCAGGGCCCAGTGCAAAATGCAAATGTGAGGCCCCTGGTTCAAACATTATTAAGAATTTCTAAATAGCAATAAACCAAGCAAAGCAATAAACCAAGTGTGGGGCCCTTCTGAGCACAGGGAGCTGGGTGACTGCACAGGGTCAAACCAGGAACACATCTACACTTCAGGAAAATGAATTAACAAGGATGAAGAGAGGGTATATGTATGCCTGCATGAAGAAGAAAGCACTGGAAAGAATTAGGAATTTGGTGAAATCAGTTGAAAAAAAGAGTTTAAAATGATGTATACATGTTATTAATATATATGATTATTTATAGAATAGAAGGTTTGGACCAATGCCATATAGAAGTTGTTTTATTAAGAATAAGCTGTCTCATCAGAAGTATGTTGTAATTATGGAGAAATTGCTTGTCAAGTTTTGCATCTAATCAGGAGATGTAGAGCGATTGTGTTCGTTCCATGACTTGGAGATGTGGCTAAAGAGGGCCTGCATCCTTTCTGGGCTCTATCAGATGGCAAAAGAACAGGTGGTAGAATAAGCAGAGTTGGAGAGCTTATTCATTTGTTCATCTACTTATTCAACTGAACATTTATTCAGTACTCATGTTAGGGCAGTCACTCAGATTATGTTTCCTGTTAGCAGGAGCAGGTGTGAAATCAGATATGGGGTCTGGACTCAGGAGCTAGATATGGACTAAGTGCATCCAAACACATAGGAGCCTTCCTTCTAAACCCACTGTGAATTTACAGTAAAATACAGTTTAAGCTGACTAATAAAATGCTAGCACAGTAGGGGACATAGCATCCTTTCAGAAAGGCAAGGCTGTCAGAGAGAGGGTCTGGACTGGAACTGGTGGAATTCTTATATTTCTTTTGGTCTTTCTGATTCCCCTTTCTTAAACCTAACAATTAATGCCAGTGAAGAAGTTCCTGGGATTTGCTCCAAACACGGTGGCTGTCAGGCTGAACACCACACTCCTGTCACTTGTCACAGTATTACCTTAGCGATGGATGTATTTCCCGTGTGACTTGCATTTGTAGAGCATCTTCTGGTTTACACTCATATCTCATATCGATCCCCACAACCTTCTTGCTTGGTAAATTTAAGGTTGAACCATATGAACTTGCCATCTCTTTAGGCCAAATGTGGTCAAATGTTAGCAATTTCATATGGTTCAACCTAATACTGGTGGTGTTACTGTCCCCATTTTCTCAGTGACAAATACAGAAGCTTAGATAGACTTTACCAACTTCACAGACCCAGGCATGGACCCTAAGCATAACTCAAACTGAAATTCATGCTCTTTCTCCCCATTTGCCTTCCCCTGGGTGTGAACAGTAAACGAACCTCAAGAGCAACACATACACAGGTTGGAAGTCTCATGCTAATGTGCTTTAACTGTCTTTTTTTTCACAGCAGCCCCAGATTCAGTAATGGTTCTCTGTACAAACTCATTCATTTTTAATCAGTTGACTGTAATGATTTGTTACAAATGATCTTTAATTCTCAGCTGTGGTTAATCAGTACTGAAAGGCACTTTTCCTGTTATTTTATTTGGATAGGACTCTTAGTGAAATACTTGCCTGCCATTACTTAATCACTTGTTTGTTTTGCCTCTGCACACAGCTTCTAGGAGCACACGGCAGTATTTAATGTGAGCATTTTCCTTTGACCAAGTGTATTGAGTTCTCCAAGCCATCGGGGCAAGGAGCTGCCATGGCTGAGCCCTGAGCATTCATTCCTGCTTTGGTTGGATACTTTCTGACCTCTTCTGTGGGCCAGGCTCAAAGCTGAGTGCTGAGAATATGCTGATTTATAGACAGCAGTGGCTACACTACTTGGAAAGGCTTTTATGAAACTATATGGCACAGGAAGGAGAGTAGGGGGATGACACCTAACCCATATCTGGTCTGTTACACAATCCTCCAGGAGATAAATCCCAGAGATGGTCCAGAGAGAGTGAAAGGGGTGGGTAGGTGGGGGAATAGGAACTGGTAGTTTGTAAGTAGCCAAATGCAATTAGAGTACAGAGTGGAGGCAGGGAGGGTGGGCATGGAGAGAGGAACTTGGGGAGGGTGACACCTGAAAGCCTGAGTAGATCTGATTTAGAAAAATCTTTTGGTAGCAGCCTGGAGAATGAATTGGAAGTGGGATGACAGTGGAAGCAGGAAGCCCAGTGAGGAGGAGGAGGGTAAAGAGGGGTGGTGAAACAGGTTTGAGATAACGGAGTCTCAGAGAAGTGAGTAGCTCTGGGGGTGGGGAGAAGTGGGCAGGTTTGAAGGGAAAGCAGGTGAGGCAGAAGACAGATGTCTGGCTGTACTCTTTCAGACCCCGGCTGGGGTACTTGTTTGTTCCAAAGGAGTTCACACCCTTTAACTCTAGACCTAGGCTATCCGAAGGTGGGAATGGCCTGCCACAGGGAGAGGGCTAAAAGCTAGCCCCTTTACACAGCCGTCAGCTGTCTTGAGTCAAGGGGATCTGCTTTGTGTAATTCCAACAGAGATCCTGACCAATGAAAGGAAACTGAACACTGTTCTTTTCTGCTCACCACCCCCAGGTTCTGATAATCTAGTTCTCCTGGGAGTCCAGCATCACCATTCAAATATTTGAGTCAAAGCCTGGAGCTAAAGGATTATCCTAGGATGTGATCAGTGATGCCTCAGGAGGGAACCCTCCAGGCTTGGCTGCAGGCGGAGGTGAAGCCTGCGGAGATTTCTGCCCCCGCCTGTCTGTGGGAGGGAGGGCCTCACAGGCTCTGAATCAGGGTGGTCACGTGGAGCCTCTATCATCAGGCTGGCACTTGACAGCATGAGCAGAGGAGGGGCTCGCTGATAGGGGATTGCCATGGCAATGATGTGGTCTGACTACAAAAGCAAAATGCAAAAACCAAGCATAGTGCCAACTCCCTTCCTAATCTACATCTGGGACCAGTTTGTCAGCCAGTGCCTATTTTGCTGTCCTTTCTGGCAAAACAGAGAAAATATGAGGGAAATCTAATTTGTCCTCCTTATCTCTATTTTTGGTGGCCTTACTGTATTTCCTCTGTCCTTTTGATATTCTCCATGGTGGTCCTTATATCCCTCCTCTCACTTTTGTGTCCCAGGCCAATAATTGTTGAGACTAGTTCATGCTACAGTGTCAGTGACTTATGATCTGGCTTAAAATGCAAATATCTCTGTGACAGGTGAACAGTGGCATAAAGGTATGAATCTAATGGTAGAAATGTTGAGTTCTAAAAACAAAAAAGACTCAGCGAGTGAAGACTTTCCTATCACATTACATACACAACGGCCTTGCCTATCACTATGGTTTATTGGTTCTGGCACATTCCCAGAAGGAATTGACCTCAGCCTGAAGAAATAGATCCCAGGTCAATATTCAGGCGACAACTTGTTCTCTCTGCCTGAGGTCCTATTTCCTATTTCTAACCCTGGGCACTTTCTTCTTCATCTGATTTCTCTCCTCTGGAACCTTCCCAGACTCAACACGTGGGTTTCCACAGAGTTCGTTTATACCTCCATTAGACATGTAATACAGAAGCTATAAGGAAATTTCTCTGTATGTACACAACTGTGTACGAGGGCTGCCCAGAAATTATCCAGCCCTCATTAATGCTATTTC
The DNA here is from genome assembly GCF_000181295.1 of Otolemur garnettii. Taxonomy (NCBI): domain Eukaryota; kingdom Metazoa; phylum Chordata; class Mammalia; order Primates; family Galagidae; genus Otolemur; species Otolemur garnettii. The sequence goes on from NW_003852411.1 coordinate 17,870,531, forward strand.
TCATGTGACGTGGCTTGATATTTTCTGGACAACCCTCGTGTGTGCTGTGTCATGGGCTGTGGCTTCTTTCTCAAGAGCAGTAGCCATTTATTTCTTATTGATGTCTTATCTCCAGTGATGTTTGGTTCTCACAGATAACAAATGATCTGTAAAATGTTTTTGTTTTTTCTTTTTCTGAGGAGGGGGACACATAGCTAACTTCAGGGTGAAAAGTGGGGAGGGATTTTGTTTGGCGGGTGCCTCTGGCCTTCCTCAAGTCTATAATGTCATACTCATCAGGCTCTCACTGACTGAGGAGACTGGGAGAGTGGGGGAAGAGTCACTATTTGTGCTTTCAAGGATCTCCCAATGTTGATTCAAATCTAAATGTAAGAGGTTGAAAATGTTGAAAGCATAGTTTGCTCTTATCCCAGATCTTCATCCATCATATAGGGACTGGATGGGTCTGTCTAGGTTAAAATCCCAAGAGGAGGCTCTAAAGCAGTGGTTCTCAACCATCCTAATGCCGTGGCCCTTTAATATAGTTCCTGTGGGTCGTGACAGGAGCAGGGTTGAGAAGCGCTGCTCTAAAGCCTTTGCCTCAGCTTCTTAAGCATAAACCCAACCTCTGCGAGATCAGTAACCTTCTATAGGCCAAGAGGGAAGCTGAAATAACCGAGCCTACCATGCCTGCCTCCTCCCTCCTACCTTGGGGATATTTGGAAATGTGTGTGTGTGTGAGCGTGCGTATGTGTGTAGGGGGGTATTTTTGATTGTTAAAATGCTTGTCAGAGAGCAACACAGGGTGGATGGAAGGCAGAAATGGAGGTCAACCTGCAATACTCTTAACAGTCTCATCCAAAGAAGAGTTAACGCATCCTAAATGGGAGTGGACAGCAATCTTGGGTCATACCAGGACCTCAGGAAGTCAAGGTTTTACATAGGATTTTAATTATTAGAGACCCAGATTAAAGAAAATAAACTTTCATTTTCCAGCGTCTACCTCATGCTAACCCATAATCACCACTCCTCTACCTCTACACTTGGACATGGACTATAGGGGGAGTATTTTGAACCTTTTTTCCCCAGGGGACTGTCTGACTTGGCCACAGGTACTACTAAGACTGTGACTCTACTCAAGCCATTGTAGCCTAAGGGATCATAGCTGGCCTTGTAGTCATACCACAGATGGCCACTCTCTCTGATCCAGCCCTATACCTCCATTTCCCACTTCCCACAAGGCAGCATCTGGGCAGAGCAACTCTGGACACCCCATTCCTGCCCGGGGCCCACTGGGCTGTCTCTGTGTTGTCCTGCCTTGTGTCTAGCTTCATGGGCTGCTCTTATATACACTAAGCTCTTGACCTCCTGCTGTGCCTTTCACAGTTTGCCCTGGCTCAGATTTCTTAAATAGTCTACTGCCCCAGATTTTTACCCAAGAGAGAATTATCTCATTTAAAATGGCAATCTTATCCGAGTGAGGTGGCTCATACCTGTAATCCTAGCACTCGGGAGGATAAAGCAGAAGGATCACCTGAGGTTGGGAGACCAGCCTAGGCAAGACTGAGACCCTATCTCTACTCAAAGTAGAAAAATTAGCCAGATGTGCTGGCAGTCACCTGTAGTTCCAGCTACTTGAGGGGCCGATGCAGGAAGATTGCTTGAGCCCAGGAATTTGAGGTTGCAGTGAGGTATGATAACACCACTGTACTTTAGCCAGGATGACAAAACAAAAGTCTGCCTCAAAATAAATAAATGAGTGAAATAAAATGGTAATCCTGTCCCCACTGGATTTGCAGTTGACCCTTAGTTGGATCCACTTCGTATTTGGAACACCGTGCCAGCAGTCCTCTACCTGTTTACAGGTCCCAGAAGCAAGCTCTGGTCCACAGAGGTGCCTGGGCAGGGAGAGGGACTCAGGTGCCTTCTCTGTTTTCTGCATGGAGTCCTGTGTTCTTGCATATATGTTGGGTAATAGGGAAGCAGCAGGGTTTTGGCTCATAGCCCAACCAAACCCATGGGAGACTCCACCAAATGCCTGGGAAGATGATCTTTATCACTCTAGCAACTGATCCCACCTTAATTGCAGATCCAAGGGGGAAGATAACATCGAACCAAAAAATTCAAACTTCTTCCAAGAAGACAGGGATTCCTGGGCCAGTTATAAAGTTGTGCCCTCAGGCAGATCCTTTGAGAGTCAACCAGCTATCTTTGTAGAGGGCCTAAGAACTGCCATTAAAAAAATATACTCAGCCTCCGGTCCTTAAGGTCACACCTTTGCTAGCCAACACTGGGTAAGCAATTACCTGACCCACGAGAGCCATTTAAAAGAGAAAAGAAATATTCTCTTCTGTCCATGGCTGGGAAAGGCAGGACTTATTTCAGGTAAAGAAAGACCAGGGCTCTCCTTAATTCCAAAGCTTTCTCTTTCCCTTCTTGGCCTCGTTTTTTTGGCTTCTTTTACTAAGGAGAGCACATGTCTTAAGACAGAAAATTACCCTGGTGATTGATGGCCAGCAAATGCAATTAGGTCCCGTTAAGTGCTCTCCAAGGGGTGCCCTTCCAGTGCGGTGTTCCGGGTTTGGTGATCACTTAACGACTATGCATGGAGGCCTCCTGGTAATGAAGCATTTGTCTCTGTCAGGCTTTGGCAACCGGAACTTTCTGTTCCCTTCAAATGCAGAAAGGCTGTGGGCAAAGAGCTGGGAATGGAAGGTGGGGCAGGGTGGAGGCAGAGTGGATGCTAGGGAGTGATCCAGCCAGGGAGGAAGATCTCCCACAGCAAGAATGGCCAGCTTGGCCAAGGACACATGGTGACTTACAACACTCAGGGTGAGGCTGGAACATGAGTTGGGGGAGGGGATACCCTCAATGCTGAAATTCTGTAAGATTTTCTGATCATTTTACCTCTTAGAGTGTAATTCCTGAGCTTAACTTTCTCAGGGGCTTTGGAAGGCTCAACAACCACAGCAACAACAAAGCAGCCCAGACCTTGCCCTTGAGGTATTTGTACCCTAGCTAGAAAGGTCAAACCCACCCCATCAAACTTCCAGGCATGAGTGGATGATTTGGCCACACACACACACACACACACATACACCCATGGATGCAGTATGTTAAATACTGATTCATCTGGGGCTCAGGAAAGAACAAAGGCAGCCATCTGGATCCTGCTTGCCTGAGCTATGGTCCCAGCTCAGCCACACAGAAGCTCAATGACCTTAAGCAAGTTACTTAACTGATTTGGGTCTCAATTTCCTGACTGTAAAATGGGGATGACAGTGGCATTGCCCCTTGGCTCTTAGTGAGGATTCAACAGGGCAGTGCCAGGAAGCCCAGGTCTGGATTAGTGCAGGTATCAGCTCCCTTTCTCGTCTCCGAGGCCTGGCTTCTGACCCTTTTTATGTCACAATTTCCTTTGCAGCCTGGTGACATGTATGGATGCCTTCTCAGAATAACAGTATAAATGCATAAAATAAAATACATAGGAGTACAGAGGAAACTGCATTTTTATTGAAATATCACTATCAAAATACTAAAAAACGAAATTTGTGCTACAGTAATATATGTGTTTCTTTATTAATACAGTAAATAACAAGATCTGCGGGCAAGTCTGATAACTCCTGGAATTTTGACGTTAGTAATAAGCTTAAACAATATTTCTGTATATCTGCAACAACTGCAATGAGATATGAAAAATATTGGATTTCTATTGGTGACAAAATTATAGCTACTGCTAATAGGACTGTGACTTTTTGCCTACCTTCACAATTAGAGGAACCGCTAAATTTTTGTTAGAGGTTGGTGAAATTAATGATGCAATTTTTTCCCATAATGATGCACTTTTTTTTCCATCTAAGTTCAGGAACCCTCTGCAAACTTTAGGCAAAGAAGCAAGGCTATAAAGCTTGATAATATAAAGCTTTCCTTCTGTACTTTCCAAAACTTATATGTAATATTTATTTCCTCATTACTAAAGCAAAATATGAACACTAGAGAAAAGTCAAGAAATATGGACTAAGCAGAAAAAGACAAAGGGAATTTAAAAAATATCACCCAGAGAGAGAAACTTTTAGCCCATGATATAGAAGTTTGGCTGTTGAGATGTGGGGCTTATTGCTAATTTAATTTCCATGCATTGAATCTGCTCTGCATAGTATTATTGTCATTTCTTCATGTAGAGGGACACTGAGGCACAGAGAGTACTGATCGGAGACCTCAGCAAAGAACCAACTCTAAGCGCCATGAACAGAGGCCAGAAACTACACAGAGCCCAGCGTAGGAATGGGGCCCCTGACTTTCCTGGCACAGCCACCACTGGGAGGACAAGCCAGTCTGTGCCCTAGTAGCCCAGAGGATAAGCCAGAACCTTGCAGCCCCGCTAACATGACTGTCTTGCTGATCTCAGATCTCTTGTTGGACCTGATGAATTATCTCAAGTCTGAATGGTAAATTGTCAATAATGGAAATTGCTCACTTGATGAAAACTACCAACTCCACTCCACTCAGAACCTGCCAGATACTCAGGTCAGAGCCCTGACGCATGTGGGCAGAGCGTGAGGATGCATCCAAATAATCTATTTAGAAATTGTGATAATGAGGTAGCACTAAATCTAGGAGCTATGATATAATCTACACAAACACATGTGCAGAAAGAGACAGACTCAAAGTGTTCCCACAAATAACCCCCTGTCGCAACCCTGGGCAGCCCTCTCTGGGGTGGGAATGTCAACTGATAGATGTTTGGTTGTCCCAGGTAAACCCTAGAAGACTGGGGTAGCTTAGAGTGGTGGGTCAAGTCACTTTTAGACTTCTGTGGAGAGTCAAACTGAGAGTGCCGAATACACAGGATGCCAGGCCCCAGCTGACTTCCTCCAGCATCCCCAGAGAACCCAGTGCAGTGGGCCTCCAGGCATGGCCAGCTTCCAGGCCGCCCATCCAGGGACTAGAAGCACCTCCCAGATAACACTTCCATAGGCCAGCGTCACTATGGCAACATTAAAAAAGCACCTCCATCTCTTCTCCAGCTCAGCCCTGAAAGTCACATTCTCTTCCATCTTCCTAACCAAGACCTTCCCTAGGGGCACGAGTGGGGTGTTAATGAAATGCTGCCATCATAGTCATCAAAATGTGACTGTTTGCTTTCCTGGAGGGACCCCGCTGTCCAAGGTGGTACACCGGCTTCCTCTGTACCTCATTCAAGATCACAGCCTAAGATAATAGTCCAGCGCAGCTCCTGAGTGCAAGGCACCACCCAATTTCAAAATATTTTTAATAAAACAATGTGGAAAGGGCAGCGTGTTCATTTTGAGTCTCCACTAGGTCATTCAATTAAACCTGATATTTGGGGAAAACTTGAACCCCCCGACCATCTTTTCCCTGAGTAGTAATAATAAAAGATAATTACGGAGTCTGTCTGTCAGACAGTCCAGACACCAGCACCTCCACTTAATTAATTGCTAATTAAGATATGAAAGAACTGCAATGTCTCTCACACATCCCGACTTTATTAAGCCTCAACAAATCTTCCTCAGGGAAAGAGAAACCTTAATAGCCAAGGCTGAATCCCTCCCTTGGTTTACCAACCAAGGTGGAGGTGGGTGAGGTGGGGGGAGGCCAGGTCCAAGCAAGGGCCATCTAGCTCCATATTCAGTTGGTGTATGATGACCCTGAGGGAAAAGAATGAGGGAGAAGGGAAAGGAACTAGCAAGGTTTGAGTTCCTATGGCTGCTACACTCTGAGCTAAGCCTTTCACATATATTTACTAGGGAAATCCTCACAGCAATCCTCTAAGGACATACTATTCTCCCCATTTTACAGATTTGAAAACGAGTGCTTAGAGGGATTAAGTAAATACCTTTTCCAAAAGCATGTGACTGATAAGATTTAGGGTTCGAGACAAATTACATGCTTTCCATTTTGTTGTTGTTATTGTTGTTCCAGGCAAATACAAGAAAACAGAAATGTCCTCTTTCTGTTTTACCACCATTAATAAAGCGAAAAAGCATTTGTGGTAGCTAGCCTTCAAGTTAGCTCCCAACTGATCCTTGCTTTCTAGCATTTATACCTTTATGCAGCTCTTTTCCACATTAAATGAGGCTAAAACCTGTGAAACCAATAGAATATTGGCATTGTGGCTCCCACCTTGCTCTGTCTGGATTGTTCACTCTGGGGGAAGCCAGCTGCCATGTTGCGAGGACACTCAAGCAGCCTGGCAGAGCCTCATGTAGGAAGAAACAAAAGTATCCTGCAATGCCTGGCATCACATAAATGAGCAGATCCTTTATTCCTAGTGGGTCTTCAGATGACTGTAGCCTTCATGACTGAAACCTCATGAGACAACCGGAACCGGAACCACATGGAGAAACCATTTCCAAATCCCTGACCCACAGAAACTATGAGATAATGTTTATTGTTTTAAGCCACAGAGTTATAGGGTAATATGTTATGCATCAGTAGATAAACTGAGAATTCATGAATTTTTTATACCCTGATGAATTGTAAAGTCTTGCCAATAACAGTGTAAGTAGGAGTCCAAAACAGGCCTCATTCAAGAGCCCTCCCGATAGGAGACCTTGTGAGCAGAATATGGGTCAGATCACCAGTTACCCAAATTTCCCATTTTCACGCTAAGATGACTCAGTACAATTTTTTTGGCCATTAGAAATCTGATCTATTGTTTAGCAACCAACTGCTGTGAAAATTGAGGAAAAAATGAATTGATGCTACTTTAGGGTATTGGGTAATTTGGTCTAGAGCTGATCAGCATCCTTGGGATCAAATAGCTATTACTGGAACATCTCCAGCAATTTACAGTACACCAGCCAAAACCTTTCAAGTACTAAGGTGTACACTGAATACCAAAGTGGTCTGTTACTGGGAGGGCTGAAGCCTCTGCAGTCCTTGATTGCTGGATCTGACTTGGCCTGGTAGGTGTCTTGCTTCTGCCCATGATTCACCTGACTCAAAGAGGGAAAAACACAGAACTTGGGAGGAAATCCATGATTGAGGTCAACCAGGTGTCTTGGGCTGCACCCTTTGAACTGTCCAGATCCTCAGCTCCTGCCTGGGCAGTCAGGGGCAGGGAGTCCGTGCTACAAAGTCCGAACAAAGCCCTTCGGGTTGCTGAACTCCCTTCACTACAGAGGCGGCAGCATTTGATGAGGAAGGAAAATGTAACACACATTTTCTAAACGTATTTTATAGGAACTCTTTTTTCAAAGATGTGCCATTACAAATTGACCCCAGATAATTCTGGGCACCGACGAAGGGACATGAAAGTAAATAAGTAGGTTAAGAAAGCGGACAGGAAGAACACATCGATTTGCTGACATAGCCGGAGAGTCAGGTCAGCGCGCTCTTTCCTCTGGTGTGTTCCACCTTCCCACTCCCTCCCACTGCCTCTCTCTGGAAGTGGCTGGGGGGGAGGCTTTGGGAGCAGGAGCCCTATGCCTGGTGTGCATCTCAGCTAAAGGTTTTGCTTCTAGAACTTGCTGCTGCAGGAATGCTTGCCTACATTGTGACACACCAGCTTCAATTGCTGTCACAATAATCCTTTGTCTTGTCACCAGTTCTATGAAAATCTACCTTAAGATAAGGCCTTTGTGTGATACCATTAGGGCTGTCTGACTTGTTAATCCAATTAAGCAAATCTATTAGCGAAGCGCTGCGTGTCATTTCACAAGGGCCCGTGTATTGGGTTCATGATGAACTTCATTCTGTCAGAGCAAGTGCGGTCGTGTCTCCAGGAAGATCAGCACACGCTTGCCCTAGCTCAGCTTGGCCATTGCTTAGCCTGGTGTTGGAAACCTGTTTTTAAAAAAATAAAAACCGGTTAAATGGAAAAGAGCATAGGACTAGAATACAGAAGTCCCACATTCTAGTTCTAATCCCTTAAATAACCCTCCATGTGCTTGGTGCATGCCTCCAAAAGTGAACTGTGCACACACCAGCCCCTGGGGCCCTGTTTCGCCTGGACTGAAGCTCCTTCAGGGCAGGGGCTGCGCCCTGTTCATTTCCCAGGTGCCTCTCATGGGTCTGGGTGCTCACAAGGCTCTTAATAAATCTTTACTGCCAATGACAATGAAAGTAAACAAGTGCACGTATCTGTTTGTGTATTCAGATGAGTGTGAAAGGATGTACTCCGTACTGTCAAGGGCTGAAGGTAATATGAAGGGTACAGGGACAGAGAGGAGGTGGACAGAGGAAAAGGATGGAGAAAAAAATGAGCAGTGTATACTAGAAAAGCCCAGAGGTATATATGATTTTCTTGTGAAAGTGTGTGTGTGTGTGCAGAAATGAATTAAGGGAAATGATGTTTGTTAAATCAAAGCAAGTTGCAGAATATTTCAGCTAAAAACTATAAACAAAAAACATTTCGTATATCCGTTTTTTATCTGTGTACCTAATTAAGTTTAAATGAGCAAAAGGGAGGGTGTATATGTGGGTGCTGGGAGACACCACCCAACAGAGGCACTCAATTCCACAGCTGCTGGGAGTGTTGGCTGCTTACAGCTCACAATGAGTCCCTTTTCGGGACTTGCCTTCAGTCAAGAAAAGAATCTCTGCCTACCCTCTGCCTGGGGCAGCCCACGTCCAAAGATCTGGATGTATTCTGAACGCAGGACAGAATACATCCGGAGCTCTGCTCCCTGTATTCCCCACAGGTGCTGTAGGCCTCAGGAGTGTGTCCTCAGACATCTTGTGTGTGCACATCCAGTCTCAAGCTGTTTCCTGGGGAATCAGGACAGTGTGAAAGGATATATATGCATGCACCAGTCTATTAAAATTACCTAAGGAACTAAGATCGGGGAAAATGATTAGCTTTTTCTGTATACATGTTCACACTGATTCCCTTATTACAATCACCATATATTACTTTTAATAACTTCAAAGATACCAGATGAAGAACTTTTAAATATAATAAACAAACATGTTAATTGAATGGCAGCATGACTCTGCCTATATCTCGTAGGAGAGAAATACAATAAAATAGCAAGTTAAAGATCTTCAGTGTTTAACAAACTCAAGTGAAAGAGATTTTGCCAACACCTTTGATAACTTCTGACTTAGTTGGTTCAAAAGAGATTGGACCAGTTTTCTGAGGGTGTGGTCAGCACCTTACAGATATGATGGATAGGTCAGTGGATGGAAGCCAACAGGAGATGGGGTTTTGTTTGACGGACAGAAAGATTTTCTAATATCAGAGCTATTTGCCCTCCAAATAGGTTGCAAATTGTGGGCAGCTGCCCATCCAAATTACACATTGCAAATGACCTGTGATTCTCCCATTTGGTGAGCAGCCAGATTAGAACTGAAGAGGAGAATACCTGGTGTTTATGTCACCTGTAGCACCTCTGTGTCCTGTGCCACTTGATAGCCACCTGCTTCATGACCCCACTCTGCAGGCCGCCACTGCTGACACACCAGAGATGGAATCTATTTGCTTTTCCAGAACTAAATGATCTTTACATTCCCTCCAATTCTGAGGTTTCATGACATCCTCCAGGAAAGCTTAATTTATTCAGGAACAACTTAGATGAGCAAGACTACACCTTAGCGTAATGCTTGCTTCTTCCATTCTCAGATGCCACCGCACTTTTGCAAATACGCCTCTTGCAGCACCTATAAATGAGATCCCTGAAATTCAGTGTCCCATTTAGAGAAGGCTTAGCCGTGTTTGTGAAAGGCAAGCCTTTGAAGTAATACAACTGGGTTGCCAGATCCTTGGGAATTGTGTAGGGAAGGCTTGATCCAAGTTCTGCACAGGACCCCTGATAAAAGAGGCAGACGAATTGCCGACTCACAAGCGTCTCCCTTGGCAGAGATGTCACTGTGTCTGTTGGTGACAGTTCTAACCTGAGAGAACTACTCTTTGTTTTGCGTGCTTTCCTTCATTCTATGTTGGACTTTTCTGTGCTGGCGTCAAGCTTGTGAGGTGGAGCAGTGAGTAGAATAGACTCTGGCCTTGAGGTGTGCCAAGTCCAGAAAGAAAACAACACAAATAAAGAGGTAAATGATTTATGGCAAATGATGAGTGTCACGATACTGGGATGCTCAGAGTGCCGAAGACGTTAGGAGAATACGAGAGGCTCAGGTTTGGAGGGGAGGGGTTCAGATGGGAGGCTTCCAGGAGGAAGTGTCCTAACCAGATTGTCTAAGCATGTTACTACAGTCACTTAAAGAGCTCAAGTTTGTTATATAAAACACATTTCTGGATTTATACTCCTCCTGTAGAATTTTTACCTCAAATATTTACCATATTATGGCAAAGCTGTGAGAATGGAAAAAAATAATAAAATTAAAAAAAACTTTCTGGAGGGAAAAAATAACTCAAGGAACAATTTTCTCAGGTTTAGAAATATACATGGCACACCTACAGAGTTATTATAAAGGAGATATGGTGTTTGAAAGGGAAACGGAGGTTCCTTATTTCGAAGCATTAATGCATTTGCTCCCTCCCTTATCTCTGTTTCAGGTGGCGGCATCATTCCACCTGCATAAAGGGCAGATCTCTATTGGAATTAGGAATAAAGACGCGTTAAAGAGGAGACCGGAAAACGTCAGGAGAGGTAGGTACCATTTTCTGTGCATCTTTTATCATTCGTCATTGCTGCGGCTAGTTTGAGGTTTCTCACTAGTAACTGTATAGTCCCTGGGGTTTAGGACCTTTTGTCACTGAAACAACAGCCTGGGGACAGTCTCCCTGCAATGAGGTGGTCAACAGCCTCAGCTCCTCTGGGCTTCAAACCGCCTCTGAGAAAGCTGCAGAAACTGGGTACCAAGATTTGGCTTCTCATAAAATATTTCTGAAATGCATTTCATGAAGCGGTGGGTAATAAAAGTGTGTTACTGTGCGTGGTCCCTCCAAGAAGCCAGACTTGATTCCCAGCCCACCCGGGCCCGCATGAATCAGTGCTGAATTATTCACCAGTCTAACTCTAAAATTCCTAGAGTTCCAAAACCCCTAATAAAGTATCATGAAAAAATATCCATCTCTTTATCTCTATCCATAACTATATGGCTGGAGGAAAAACCTGTCGTTTTATTTCTTTTAATTTAAAAGCTTTCCTAATTCCTTTTTCATACCACATATATATGTCTGAAGAATTTTCAGGTTGAAATAATAACCTCTAAAAAATGGTCCACAGGAGGAGGCTGTTAGGATTCACAGAGCTGGCAGGCGCAGTGAATATTTTGCTCCCTTAATAACTTTCCCAGGTGCTCAAACTTGATATACTGAACTGAGAACTTTTCAAACAGGTGTGGCCCTTTTTTTACAGTACAAAACAATGGTGAAATATCCGCCAGCCTTCCCTCTTTATTTGTTCATACCATTGGTGAAGTTTGTTCAGGAAAAATTAAGTCCCCTCCTTAGACGGGTCATGCCCTCAGCAGCCCTTGTGGTACTCTAGAGATATGAGATGAGGCTTTCCCGAAACCCCAAGTTTGAATCAGCTCAGAATACCTTTGGCAGCATTCTGCCTCACTTCCTGACACTTGAAAACCAACTAACCCACTCCGTTTGAAAAGTCAGGAGAGACAACATCGCATGAAGCAGGTGGCTATCAGCCATTTACTGAATTGGTTAATTTCTTGTCTCTAAGGCCACCAGCTGGTAGAGATCAAGTTCTCTGCAACCAAGCAGAGTTGGAACAGGGTAAACCAGCAACTTGAGGTACCTGTCCCAAAGCATCACTGGAAGTATAGTAAGATGGAGATGTTTTTACTTACCAGCACTCTGCACAGTATTTGTAGAGATAAAAGAATATTTGACAAACCACTTGCAAGGGGGGTTTAAACTTCCCAAACCCAAAGATCTTGCTTAAATAAAAACATGTAGTCTCTAAACTGACCCTGAGTAAGGATTCAATGGGAGGAGGAGAACTGGGGTGCCATCATCCTCCTCTAAATGGATATGGAATAAATATCAAAAGAATATTGGTTGAAATGTGAAGCAATCTATTAGTGTGACAAGGGCATCCTCATATTTTCGCCCAGCCCTGATGTCTGTGGCTTTTGGTAGATGGGTTCGAAGGATTCAGGGAAAAGCCTACAACCTTCCCAGCCTGGACGAGGCTCTGCAGGGGTCCTGAGAGTAGTGTGCAGGGAGCAGGGATGAAGACAAAGGTCACCATCACCTCTGGAGCCAGCCTTATCCCAGCATCCAGGGCCTGCCCTCAGTCCTATACTTGGGAATCAACCTACAGGTGGAATTCAAGAATATTCACGAATAGCCAGATGGACTTAGTGATTAAAGCAAGGCCTGCAGGGATCCCAGATCACACCAGAGTCCCAGGCCCACCGTGGTCAACTCCCTTTCCATTTAGGGCTGGTGGGAATCTAGGCCCAGTGACAGTCAAACCCAACATGGATGTGAAGGCAATGTCAACCGTCATGGGGCCAGGAAGGTGGTGAGTCCTGCCAGCTCTCAGGAGGGTGCAACTTTTCAGAAGCCCACAGGATGCAGCATTCAGAGGTAGAATGTAAAAGCGCCAGTCGCTCTGCTGATTAAATCTCAAAGCCACCTCCTGGCACAGAAGCCAGTCCATCTTTCCCTGCCAAGCCTTGTCACGTGTGTCCGATTGACCTCACAAGAGAATGTGGCCTGTCCAGATTAGCCCTCCCCCGTGCACTTACAAATCACTTTTCACTAACACGGTTTGATGGCAGAATTGTAAGAGTTACCAAACAGGAAGGCAGCCAGGTCCCCTCACGGCTCTTTGGCAATTCAAACCGAGGTGCGTTCACAGGCTGGCCTGACTGCCTCACTTCTCTCTTACCTTCATTCCCCATGCGTTTGCAAGCAAAGCTGATTAGATGAGCCCTTAATAACATTAGAATTTAAATGGTCCCTGATAGGTTTTCAGCCTCTTGCCAAATTGAGATAAATGTGATATTTGGGGAGCTAAGCTCCCGGCTTCCTGGACTGTAGACAGGTTTTGAAGTACTGTACTACCTTCCCCCACGGTCTTCTGCGGCCTACAGCTGGGCTTGTGTGTATTTATAAAGCTCCTTTCATCAAAAAAGGCCTATGATTTTATGTATAAATATGTGTCCATGACCATGCACTTTCCAAAAAAGATAAGCTGAGAGAAGGGGCCCAGGACAGAGTTCTATCTTGCAATTATAACAATCCATGGAAAACGTCTCTCTATACTCCTCACATCCTCTGATAACTTTCAGTTCCAGGCAACAGCCTTTATTGAGCAATTATAACTTAGTCTTTTAATTCAATATTAATCTTGCTAATGCCTGACTTTGGTCAAAAATAATATAAAATGATCAGAAATAGAAACATGTCATTTCATGAATGTGGAGCAACCCTCCGTAGCCCTTAGGAGTGGATCTATTCCAAAGGAACAAAAGTATACTTCTCAAGATAAATACATAGGATAGCCTTCCCATTTAATACCCTTTTGTAATTTGAAAAAAGGTAATAACAGAACAGGGACTAGAAAAAGAAAAAAGAAAAATAAAATTCACATAGACAGGTGGTTCAATTGCCGAGGTAAGGGCATTCTTACAAACACATAAAAAAAGAGTTGTCTTCTCTTTCTGTTTTCTTCCAACCAAACCAGAATTACATTTTGAAACTGCTAAAAACTTGGGTTGCCCTTCTGGATGCAGGTGGTCATTAAAGAAGTATCCCTGGATTTAAGCTTCCTTTCGAAATATTCAAGACATGTCACTGCTCTTACAGCCTTTCAGAAAGCTGAACTTGCCCTGAAACCTCATGTTTGCACTGGGGTGGGCAAGCTAAGGGCACCAAGGAGCCAGCTGGAGAAGGCGGGCCTGGGAGTGGGCAAACCCTGTGAGGCCAAGAGTGACCCCAGACTTACCCTTGACCTCTAGGGGTCAGGAGGAAATGTAATGCATTTAAACTGTGGTTTGAATCAGAAACTACGTTTTGCATGTGAGTGGCTGTTTGGGCCACCTGATGAGAGCAGATGAAGCCGCTCAGCAAAGGGCAGAGCTGCAGTGTTTGGCTCTATCCCAAGCTTCTGATCAATCAGAGAAAAGAGGCATGCCGGAGGCAGTCCCCACAGACCCTATTGCAGAGACCCACCTGCACGGTGGATTACGCTTCCATCACACTGGGCTCCACTTCATAAAGAGCGTATTGTCTAAGAGGCCATTGCGTGTTCAAGTACATTTTAAGTATTTCTGTTTCCTCTCAACATCTTGTTATGTTAGGTGTGAAAATTCAATGGTACTGGGTGCCTCCATTTACATGGTGCCAGCTCCCCTCTCCTTTTCTGAGCCTGAGCCCACACAGAAGGCACTTTCTCGGGCTCGCTCGTCCCCTCAGAACACCTCTGCACAGTTGTCCTCCCTAATTTGCTTTTGTCCTGCCTCTCTGGAAAAAGTGTCCTTTGCCTGTGCCTAGATTAACTTTGCTATGGAGTCCTTGATGCCTTTCTTACCTACCTCCTCGAGAGCCTGATCCACCCACTGCCCCTTTTCCCACTTAGCTCTCTTCCCACTCTTTGTAAATTCTTTCTTCTGTTTATCCAAGAGCCTTGGTCTCCATTAAAACAAGCAGAAACAACTTTCCCTTAATTTCCCAACTCCTGATTGCCTTTACTGATCCTGAATTTGGTGGAAGAATAAATAGTGAGGATAGTTCATTTCTCACTATTTATTCATCCCTTAATTCTATGAAAAGCAAGGCATCCTACCCACCCACGCAACAGATGCGACACACTTTGGCCAATATGCATTGAGCACATACTATGTGGCACACTCAGTCTGAATCCTGACCACAGGGAGGACACAGTCTTACAAAGAAGGCAGGTGTGCCTCCCCCTACCTCAAATCACAAAGCAGTGGGGGTAGTGAGATGAGGAGCCTAGCAATAGAGAGAGGCATGGTGAGCATCCCCTGCCCTGTTTGGAGACAGAGGATAGCAAGGAAAGTGTCACAGAAACTCTCCAGACACATGGGCACCCTATGAAGAGAAAAGGAGAGTAGAGCCAGTCCAGGTGGAAGGAAGGGCATGGTCAAGGTCATTGGGGTTGCGAGGCACAAGCATAACATGTAGATGGAACTATGCAGGTGGAGATAAGAGATGTTGAGGCAGCAGAGGATGGCAGACATTTAGACTTTGTGTGCTCTTGCCTGAGAAGCCAAGAAACTTTAACTCTTTCCTGCAGACAGTGGTGAAGCAGAAGGGTTTACAGCAGAGAGTGATACAATCAGATTGCCTTTAGAAAGATTATTCAGGAAGCCGCAGTTAGAGTCCAGATAAGGGGTGATAGGGGCCTCCACCAAAATGTCCCGTGCTGGGGATGTAGATGAGCAAATTCTAACATACTATCATCCTCCTTGAGTCCACCAGAAAAGATGTTATCTCTGCTGCACCCTCAGAGCCTGTATTGTACCTTTGCTTATTGTACTCATTCAACCTGGATTATAGTCATTTGTGCACTTCTTTAATGTTCCTTATCGAATTGTGTCTTTGTCTCTCCTTTCTCAAATTACAGTACCTTGCTCATTGTAAGAGCCACAGAAAAGGTTATTTAGTTGAATTGAATTTTCAAGAGCTTCAAACCATGAATAATTGAGGAATCAGCCATGTATAAGTGCTCATCATTTACATAATTGTGTAAACAAGCTGATAAAAAAATTTTATTTTTCACATTATTTTTATTATCCCACAATGCCCATGATCTCTGTAGTTCTCCGGGTTTCAGGGAAATGAACAAGTACTCTCTAATACACACAAGTGGCAGGAGGGCTGCTTGGGTCTCACCTCCCCAGGCAAAGGAAGGGGTTGAAAGGAGGGAGAGGATGATTGCATTGATTGAGTATGAAAGCCATGTACAAATATTGAGAAATATGCTGTCTAAAGAGACGGAGAATTGCAGCGCACACTGCATGATGGGACCCACGCACTGAATCCTGAAGGTCAATGTGCAGATACAAATTGATTAAGCTAAGTACTCACTGATATTGCTTTCCAACATACAGATGAGAATTGATCATAAGCAGGACCCGTATTTATAGTGAAAAAGCTTATGTGAAATTACCTTTTGGAATGTCATGAAAGCAAATTTAAATTGTCCAAATTTTTCCCGAAATGGAAGTATTTACAATATAGTTAACAAATATGTTGGAAGGAGTTAACCAGTGCTTGCAATTTAATGATGGAAATTCTTTATCTGTGGCCCCAATTGGTGATAGCTTTTATAACCTTGAGGTTAGTCTGTCTGTCTGTCTGTCTCTCTCTCTCTATCTTTTTCTCATACCAAAACCATGGATGGGCTGTGAGTTAGCCCTATCTACTGTGATACCCAAGTTGTCACTCTTCAGCACACTCATGGGCTCCTAGGAGAACAGAAATCAGAAATCTCCTAACCCAGGACTGTGGCCCAGAACACTTAGGCAGTGGCTATGAGTGTCACTAGCTTGTGGCATTTAGATAGGAGAGAAGAAAATGGGAAGCTGATAAGGGTGGATGAAAGGAAAAGCAAGGCAGATGAGGGAAAAATAAGAGAAAGGGGTAGAAGGAGCAGTTAGCAAGCCCTTAAGCTTGGCACAAGCATAAAGGCATGTAGGGGCCAAAGCCCTTGGCTCCTAATGGTTCACTGAAAAATCACTGACATGAGGCCCCATTGGGAAGGCTGAGTCTTCACTCTGATGACTCCCATGTATACACATTAAATAAATGTGTATGCCCCTTTCTCCTATTAATCCATCTGCCTCATGTCAGTGATTTTTTTAGTGAACTTTTGGAGTGCCAAGGTCCTTGGTCCCTACAGCATGCACCACAGGCCACACAAAAGAAATACATAACATGCTTCCTGCTGTCAGGAAAACTCAGAGTTTAGTCAAGAGGGCAATTCTAAACCCAGAAAACAAACAGCATAGCAACGCATGACAACATAATCAAGCCCTAACTACCACGCCTTGGCACTGGCTTTGTTCCAGTACTGAAAGCTGAAATAAGGCATGAGCCAAAGGGTTCAGGGCAGTGGAGAGGACCGGAGGACACATCATGGGAGAAGTCATCACATGCAGCTGAACCTTGAAAATAAAGAGACACTGACCCAGGAAGGCTACATGAGCCTGACACCCTAGACTATGGGGAAAAGACCACAAGGAGGGAGGAAAAGAAAATAGAAAAAGCTGTTGACTACAGTGATGGTGGAGCAGCATCCACAGTGGCCTCACATCTCCCTGGGCACATGCGCCAACCCTTGGATTGCCTTGGCCAAAGACCAGCAATTTAGAGGGAGAAAATATTTCTGTGGTCCTTGTTGTCTCTGCAGAACTGGACTAGAGCCAGTCAGTTTTTGTTGTCTCTGTAATCACAAGGCGAAGCATCCTGTTCCTCATGTTTGCCTGAGAGGAATGCTGTTTACACTGAAAACCTCACACTCTTCAGCTCGCTCTTTGACAACTGAATCAACTGAATTCTCATATTACTAACAATTGAATGTAAAGAACCCACAGAAGCTCCAGCACACATGAGATGGCTCCATTAGCTGACGGTTCCAGGAGGCTCTGTGGGAAATGGAGAGATTAGGAAATTGCAGCCAATATAATAATGTGTTTCAGGAGGGTTCTATAGAAAGCAGGATATTGCCAACACAGTGTATTTTGACTGGCATGGGGAAATCTCCCTCCCCTGAAAATTACTCCCCACCCCACCCTCATTGTCATGCAGATTTTAAGAAAAGGAAACAAACAAATGGTTCTTCCATGTGGGATGGAAGCCTACCATTTTGAGATACTTTCTTGTCAAGGTGTTGCCTCTCCTGGGTTTCTCTATGGAGCCGCACTGGAATGCTTACCATTTCAGTACATTATTTGCTGTCTAAGGACTGGGGAAGGAAAGTGGAGGGAGGAGAAGGAAAAAGGAGGATGGGAGAAGAAGAAAAAATGATTTTAGAACAGGGAGCCCTGCTAGGAAAGGAAGGATTGAGAGTAACCAGTGTAAGTGATGAATGGTCTGCAGGGTTAACAAACAGAAGGAGAGGTAAAAAACAGAGCCAGAGGGAAAAAGAGGAGAGAGAGAGGTTGAAGAAAATCATGATGCCACAAGCCTAGAATCAAACTTTGGGTCCTTGGTAATGTGGCCTGGAGCAGTCCTGACTAATTGGATAGCTCCAGCATTAAAGTTGGGAATATTCAAGTGTCCCCTGAGGAACCCAAACATTGCCTAGAGAGCAAAACAGAAGAAGGAATGAGGACAAGAAGGGCAGGGGAGGGCTGTTTGGGTGGTTTACTGTGTGGCAGGCTTAAGATATGTGAAAGTCGAGTCCAGCAGTGGCAAAGCCACCACACATTCCCTGTTAGGTATAAGGAAGAACTTGCCAGGAAATCTTCCCCAATGCAGAACAGCTGTGACCAGGAGCTGAAGGAGGGCCATGTTTCCCTGCTGAGTCAGCAGAGAATAGCACAGCTTGGAAATGATTTAAGAACTATAAGGATGAGAACTCTATTCATCAGATACTAGAATTACAGACCCATAAAATGATCAATCTAGGACTTGAGAGATCATTCTAATCCAACCCTCATCCTCCAGCTAGGGGGGCAATAGGGCCCTGAGAGGAGTTATGATTTGTTGAGTGCTTTATATACCAAGCATTGTTTTCATGACTTTGTATGTATTAACTCATTTACTCCTCCCAACCACCAGTAAGAGTAGCTACTGCTATAATCTCCATTTTACAGATATGTAAATTGATGAACAGAAAATCTAAGTGACGTACTCAAAGTCGAACAACTTAGTAAGGGGCAGAACTGAGATTTGAACCCTAGAAGTTTGAGTCCACATAATCACCACTCTGAATGATTTGTCCAAAACCACATAGCCAGACACTAGTACTTATAAAAGGCCACCTTTTTTACTTTGAGTCCTGTCCTTTTCAGGTTAGAGTGCAATATCCCCTGTGCAATGATGAGTACTTGTTAGGGAAGAGGTTATGGCAGATGTGCTGGTAAAGATGCTACAACTCCTTGAGGAAGCTGTGGCCCTTCCCAGGGAGCAGCCTAGACTATCCCTCCTTCATCAAGGGGCCCTGATGGCCTGGTAATGGAGCCACCGTGATTAAAACTGTGATGATTATTGAAATAATGGCCCAGAAATGGAAGTGTAGATGTATCTCTCCCTGAAGAGGAGGAGCTTGAGGTAATGAAATGGTAAAGAGTGTATTGATGGGGTTTTGATAGTGATCAATGCAACAGCAATAGACCGTGAGTGTAAAGATAAGGGAAGAATGGTGTTGCATTTAGTCATTCAGTCATCAGCCATGCTTGCCAAATGCTAACTCTGTGCAGATGCTAAGTGCTCGTGGAAGGAAATGAGGTCTGGTCCTATGAGCTTAAAACTGAGTGGACAAAACGGGATGATTATAAATAATTCTTTTCCCTGAAACACACACTGGAGGACCAGAAACACAGGTACGCACCAGCAGTCATATGAGCAGGGCCTGGAACTGCTTTGAAGAAGACACAGGTAGCTAGAATTCTTGGAGTCAGAGAGATAAGTGCCTCAGAGGACTGTGCAGAGGAGACACTGGCATCTTTTAGATGAGGGTTATTACTGTTTGGCTGTTACTGTTACAGAAAGAGACATGAGGATGGAGAAGTGAGCTCTAAATAAGAGTGACAACGGCAATAGCGAAATTGCTATGGAAAGTAGCAGATCTTTTGTGGTTAACATTACCATGGGTGATTTGATGAAGAAAAAGAAGGGACTCCTGACATTAATGCAGATGTTGGAGCACATGTTTAGTGTATAATGGGGAAGTCTGCAGCTTTATCAAAGGTGGCCAGGGTCTGGCGTGGTACAGGGGTGGATAAAGACGTTGAAATTGTTATGGGAGCAATTATGATTGTAACTGAAGTAATAATAAGGATAATGGACCTGTAATTGAAAAGCTGGTAGCTGTAAAGGAGAAGGTGAGGGCAACTGAAATGTAGAGGGGGTGATAAGAGAGGTAATGGTGGCTCTGTGAAAGATAATGGAGTTATAATGTAGACGACGCTAAAAGGTAATGGAGTTATAATGAGGTGACGACTACAGAGTGGGGGAAAAAGGATGATCATCGTAATGGAGGCAAAAAGAACTGTGTGGTTCAGGTGCGAACTGTATGCAGAGCATTCATCAAGACAGCTGGAGCTGGGGTGACCAGGAAAATAATGAATGGGTACACCTAAAGTTCGCATTACAGCAGGAGTTCTAATGGACCCTGGAATATGATAATGACATGAATGCAAAAGATGATGACTGCCATGAAAATCAGGAGTCTTGTGATGGTATTTAGGGTGGGAGGGATGACAGTAAGAAGGGATGGGATTGAGTGTAGATCCACGTGGACATATCTGTAGACTCAGGACTGAGGAGTCTGGGAAATGTCCACTAGACACAGCCCTGTGGGTTATTTGGCTTTAATGCAGCTGCTCTTGCTTGTACAGAGCATTTGGTGTGCAAGAAGCCAGTCCCGGATGAACAGACCTGGTTGAAGCAATGATTCAAGTTTATATGTAAGTTTTGTTCTTAAATTAGGCATGACAACACACTAGCTGGGATATAATACTCCTGTTAGCAGATGTGTAAACAGGACATCTGGGAAATTAGTGAGTTTCCAGAAGTGCATGAATGGAGGGGATATTTACATCATCAGGACTCATTCAAGGTAGAGAAGGGGGAGCTAACTTCTCTACAGACAAATGGACTCACTCTTTAGCTCCTATTTATTAATGGCAAGCGTATCCACAGCAGCTCGTGCTGGTCTGGGGTGCTGAGCTCTAGGAAGGATGGCATGCACAAGGACCACCTGCGCTGCTGCTGTTTCTGCGTTGAGCATCCTGGAAGCACGCACAGAGGGTAGACCACCTGAAGGCAGACAGACAATCCCAGACCCACGTCAGGCATCCGAGAGACATGGGCAAGACATAGACCATTTAAGGGGATCAGAGACAGACCAACAGATTCACGATCTATGCAAGGAGGAGGCAGCATGAAGCACAGGTGTTCCTCGCTTCTGGGACCTAAATGCCAGCTCTCAGACCAACTACATCAAAACTACTGGGAAAGCTTTGACAACATACAGATTCCTAGGTCTCACCTCATAAAGAATCCGCTTCTGTTGCTAAATCTGTATTCTAAAAATTCCTCATGTGATTTTTCCACTTTGCTATTGTCTAAGTGTCAACCTGTGTGCCTTACAAGGAAAAGGTTAGGGGAAAGGTGGGGAAAGTGTCTTTCATAGGAGTAGGCCAAAGCAAACCCTTTCAGTAGATCTGTCCTAACCATGGGACACCCTTTCAGTAGAAAATTATCTTCCCACTGCCTCCCTTTCAGCCTGCATCCTCCCCGATGCAGAGTCACTCAGTGGACTTAGCAGTCTCCCAGTAAAGGACTCCTAAAATGCCAATGTGGCAATAGGCAGCCCTGGGGCCCAGGACCCTGTTTATTCTAGAATGAAGCAGTGCAGGAACTGAAGCATATGTAAGGAGAGTGGAGGAGAAGATGGGTAGGGGAGAGCGAACGTGTCCAAAAGAGATATTTCAGTATCTCCGGTTGTGAGAAGGAATATGGATGCAGAGGTAAGAGATTGCCCCCATCATGCTGTATTTGAAGGTCTCTTCCTCCCCACATTCAGATGTACCATTTCATCCTTCATGATTCTCAGGAATTAAAAAGTGTCAAAATCACGCGTTCAACTTACGTTTTTGGAAGTACAAATTATTTTTACCCTTATATGACATATAGGTAGTGTACATGTCCATATGTTTATACAAATCAGAAAAGTTAGAAATGGGTATAATTGCCAAACAATGTATTCTAAATAAAATGTAGGCTGGGCATGGTGGCTCACACCTATAATCCCAGCACTCTGGGAGGCGGGTGGATTGCTTGAGCTCAGAAGTTCAAGACCAGCCTAAGCAAGAGTAAAACCCCATCTCTAAAAATAGCTGGGCATTGTGGTGGGCACCTATAATCCCAGCTACTTGGGAGGCTGAGGCAAGACAATGACTTGAACCCAAGAGTTTGAGGTTCCTGTAAGCTATGACACCATGGCACTCTACCAAGGGCAACAAAGTGAGACTCTATCTAAAAGAAAAAAATTATTTTTTGTCTGCAGAACAAAATAATAGAATATTTCTCAACAGCCTGTGCCATAATTCTTCCTGTTCCCTCCAACTTGAACTCTTAGATCAGCAAGATCCAATACTGAAAGATTCTCCTAATACAGTGGTTCTCAACCTGTGGGTTGCGACCCCTTTGGGGGATCCAATGACCTTTTCACAGGGGTCACCGAAATACATCCTGCATATCAGATATTTATATTACAATTCATAACAGTAGCAAAATTACAGTTATGAAGTAGCAACGAAAATAATTTTATGGTTAGGGGTGACCACACATGAGGAACTGTATTAAAGGGTCAGGGCATTAGGAAAGTTGAGAATCACTGTCCTAATATATGGCTGGAATCATTTCAGAAGAAAAGCATGAGTCCTGTTGGTACCAGTTGTCTGGATCTGCCTCAGAGAAACAGAAACCCAGAGCATTATGGCCCTGGAGGGGAATGGTGAAGTTCAACTCTTGCTTGATCCACTTGGGAATAACTCAAGCAATCAGATTGAGGGTGTCTGAGAGTAATTTCATGAACCCCATCATTTCTCCTGCTCTCTGTGGTTGCCACCTTTATTAGGAAATGGACCACACAGTTCTTTAAAAATTATTCCTCCTTTTCCCAAGGATGCTGACCCAACACTTGAGAAATGCCACCTTCCCTTTAAGCCATGTTGTCATTTGTTAGCTGCTAATCGTTCATTAACCTCCCAGGGAACCTCATGGAAGCCAGGCCCTACCTTCATGTGCGAAGGTGATTCACGGGGTCTCCCTATAATAAAATTACAACTTCAGGAAACAAATCATTTGTATCAAATACGAACCCCTGGCTTCCTCTTATGTTAATCATTTCGGGCAGGTGCTATTAGGTAATTCAATCACTCGGCTATGGAAAGCCGCTGCTGAATTAATGAGGAATGAACTCAAATTGTGAATAAGAGATTTTCTGAATAAATGGTTCTAAATAAAAAACAGAGAGCCAAGCCTATAATCACAAAAGAGGACAATATAAAATTGTGTATTACAACAAAGTCCTAGCATCCATTTTTGCTCAGTGCACAGTCTTTCGGAGCCCAAGGCACATGTTGCAGCCACCAAGTTCAGCCTTCCACTTGGGCCTCTTTTCTACTGTGTGCTTAATGCTTCTTTTTCAGGTGAGCTGAGTAAATGTCGAAGCTCTCATCCCAACTTAGGGTAAACTTCAAGTGAAGTTTCCTAAAAAAGTGTTCACATCTACAGCCCCATTTAGGCTCTGACAGCCTCTTCCCTTCCACCTGCCCACCTGCCTCCAGCCTCCCTCCCCTCTCGGAGTCTTTTCTCCCAGCTGCCAGGGTGAGCTTTCCAGGATGCAGATCAGACCACATCCTAACTTTCTGAGCAAGCCAGACACAGCCTTTAGGGACCAGGCATGTGCTTGTCTTTCCAGCACCATCTCTTATCAGGCCCCTGTAGCCGTCTACCCTGTACAGGCAGTCCCCGGATTATGAGCCTATAGGTTCTATAGGTTTGTTCTTTGTTGAGTTTGTATGTTTCAGTTGGAAAAGGTACATTTACCTACCACCTATAATAGCTTCCATTGATAAGTGCGAGTTGTACGTCAGCAGATGTTTGTAACTCAAGGATTTACTGTAATAGCCTCTGTCCTTAAGTGGGAGTTGCATGCAAGTCAGATGTTTGTAGCTTGGGGACTGCCTGTATTTCAGCCACACCTGAGTCCCAAATGCTTTGTGCTCTTTTATGGCGCCAGGCTGTTCCTTCACTAGAGTGCCTACTCCAGCCTGGCTAGTTCTCATCTTTTACAGTTCACCTGGAACACTTCCTCCTCCTCCATTTCCAACCCCCTCTCTACCCCCACATCTCAACTGAATTAGGTACACTCCCTCCACGCTTCCTTAGCCTCTGGAAGCAGAGCTGAATTATCGAACAGAGTGCTCAATACTACAATAGATGGAGCACAAGCCTTTCTCCCCAACTAGACTGACATCGCCTTGAGACTAAGACTTTAGAGTGTTTATCCTTAGAAATTTTCAATGCTGAGCATCTGGAAGATGCATAACAAATATTTGATGAATGAACTAGCCAGTGAAAGAATACATGAAATTCGTGATGGAATAAATGAATGAACCCGATGGCATCATCTATGCTAATTCCAGCAGCCACACTTTCATTCTCCACCTCTGGGCAGAAGCAATTGAAAAGTGGATTTTCATAACCTGAAATTCAGTTGGTGAAGATTTGGCCCCAAACCAGTGGGTCTGCCAAAAGCTGGCAATACGAACACAACTGCATGGATAATCCTCCCACACTGTAGTGACTAGGTCTGAAAAAATGGACTGGGCAGCACAGATAGGATGCTTCCCTGGGGTAGGAAACTGCTGTTAGCAGGAGACACACAGTGACCATGACTCCCTCCTTGGGCCCAGGCTTCCAGCTCCATAGGAAGCCTCCCCCGCCCTGCACACTGCATTTGGTTTTCACAGAGCCCTGGTCGCCTGGCATTTATCATGCTGTGCTTCATCAGAGATTTAATCAGGGTTGAGTTTTTAACAACGTGCTCGTCATGCTCACTTAACTTAAAATCAGGCCTGTTGGGGCATTCGTCAGTCTGGTAGTTTTGGCATTTAAAAGTTTAGAATTTTTCATCGAAGAACCCTGTATGTTTTTACCCAGCATTTCCTTATACATAAACCTCTCAGGCTGGTTTCCTGGTTGAAATATTGCCGGCTTAGAGATTATGCTGCTGTAAAGGAAAGATCTGTGTGTTAGTCTCCTACTGGTGCTGTAACAAATGACCACAGACCTAGTGGCTGAAAACAATACGAATTTATTATCCAATAGTTATGTAAGTCAGGAGTCTGAAACAGGTCTCTCTGGGCTGGAACCAGTGTGTTGGCGGGGCTGTATTCTTTCTGGAGGAGCTAGGTGCATTTTCTGGCCTTCTCTGGCTTCTGTAGGCTGCCTGCATTCTTGGATTCATTCTCTCTTCCTCCAAATCGATGTCTGAATGGTTGGTTGAATTCTTCTCACATGCCATCACTCCCATCTCCTCTTCTGCCTCCCTCTTCCTCTTGCAAGAACCCTGTGATTACATGGGAACTATCCAGGTAATATGGCTTAATCTCTCTATCTTAAGGTTAGCCTTAATTCCTTAATTCCTCTTTGCCATGTAAGTAGCTTATTCACGTGTTGACAAGAGGGCCATTATTTCATTACTTTGCCTATCACAATCTATATGGCTCTGGACACCTAGAAGGGATCCTTAATACAACTGGGGCCCATCGTGGACCTCCCATCAGCAACATCAGGGTCTCCTGAAAGCTTTTTAGAAATGCATAGCCTCAGGCCCCCTGCTGGATCTTCAGAATCAAAATCTACATTTTCCCAAACTTCCCAGGATTAGGTGTATGCACAGTGGGTTTGAGAAGCCCTCCTGCTGAGGTTCCCTGAGGTGGAGGAGGAAACAGCTTAGATTCTGGTGTTGAGCTGTGGTCCTCTCTAGAAATGTGTGTATAATAATAGGGGGATCTTAAGGAGCCCCAATGAATAGCACCCCTATTTGTCACAGGATTGGAAGACACAGAAGTGCAACAGGTAGAGACCTATCTTCCTCCCTAGAAATCCTTCCACACAGGCTCCACCCCTGTCTGTGGGGGCTGGGGTTGGGGAGACCCTCCCCAGTCTGTTTTCATGCACATGGCAAGCAGAAGATGGACTCTGCTCAAGATGCACAAGAGTCCAAGAGACCAAGATTCAAGATTTTACCTTGATAAACTAGTATTTGGTAGTCTTATTTTTCCCTGTAACTATAACGTGGAACCTTGGAATGAGAGGGGCTTCTTTGTACTCAGTCATGGCTGCACTAGAGTGGGAAGGGTCTCCCCAACCCTAGCCCCCTGCAGACAGGGGCAGATTTCTGGGGAGGAAGATACATCTGAGAGCTCCCAAAAGGAAGGAAGAGGAGGAGGCTGGGCTACATCTGCCTGGTTTCTCCTTCCAAACTCAGAAACTCACCAGGTCACTGGTAAATATGGGCATGGAGATGAGACAGGAGTGCACAGCTATTAGAGCTGCCTCCCCATGGTAGGAAACATTTCCCCATGCGAATCATGCCTGCTGGTGAAGGGAGTACCACCAACTGTGTGGTAGCCTCAAATCACGGCAGGAGTCCATCTGCAAGGAGTATCCCACAATCCCACAGTTCTAATACCCAACAAGCATCAGAACACCCCGAGAACTTGTCACAGAATGTGGTTTCCTGAACCCCCACCCTAGGGGATTCAGATTCAGTTGGCGTAAGATGGGGTGAAGACCAAACAGGCCTGAAGTTGTACAGCATTCTAGTGAAAAACTGATCGATATCTTGGTCCATTCAGTGGTTTAGGCAGGATATTCCCTAAACCAGAGAGAGTAGGTACCCAGCAAGCTCTTTAGGTTGCAAGTTGCAGAAACCAACCTCAAAGAGGAAATGTCTTAAAGAACAAAGGGCAAAAGGCATGTATTGGGAAGGGAGGGACTGGCCTGGGGCACTGGAACCTGGAATGTGGAGGACACCAGGGTGCGCTCTCTCCAGCTCTCATTTCTGCTTCTCTCCATGGCTTTCCTCTGTGTTTTCACGCACACGGTGAGCAGAAGATGGACTCTGCACAACTCCTAATGCTATTTTGTCTCAGGACACTAAAGACAGATTCGTGCTCTTTTACTCCCAATTCCAAAGAATTTGACTGATCCAAGTCAGGTCAGCTGTCCCCACCAGGCTCAGGCTGGAGTCACAGGGCCATCCCTCCATCTCTGTAGACGTGTTGGAGGGAAGATAATTCTCAGATTATGGGTGGATAGCTTCAGAGTCTAGGAGAGGCTGCAGTCCCATTTTCATATTTTTAATATTGTTTTTCTCAAATAGCCAAAGAATAAAAAAGAAAACTTTGCAATCTTCAGTGTCTAATAACAATTTTGAGAATTTTTCTCATTTATCCTTAGAATCAAGTTCACTGAAGTATCAGTTGTAGTGAAATCCCCAAGATGGTGCCTCCCCTGTTTACTTCGTCAAAGATCTGGACTCCTTTGGAGAGGCTGTTTGTCTTAAGTGGCTCACTCTCCCGGGTGCCCTAGCCCTCTACGTTCTTCTTTCTAGGGTGAAGAGGGTTCTATTCCAAGGAGTCCCTTTCTACAAGTGAATACCAAATCCACTTTATGTTGAAATTTATTTTGTCATGAATGTGTCCACCTACTAGACTGCAAGTTCTCCCACAGTCAAGATCGGATGTCACTCATCCTACGCTGTGACACCTAGTACAGGAGCCAGCTCAGAGTGTTTGTTGATTTTAGGAATGAATGAGAGACATTGTTCTTCCAAAAGTGATGGGTTAATAGCTTGTGTGGTGAGAAGTTGCTGTGTACTAGACAGTGATGTCAGAAGACAGTCCCAAAATTCAGGATTGCTGTGTCCTTCTGAATGGAGAGTCCATGGGCACCTCATTAGGGGTCAGGGAAAGGGAAGGGGAACTCTCGGAGATTTGGCAGTGTGAGAAGCAACACCTAGGAGTCAGGATGGCTGCCCCACAGCTCACCAATTAACTTCTCTCCAGGTCCCCTACTTCCCTTAGCATCCATGTATGTCTCCGCCTGCTCAGACTCCTGCCTCTTAATACACGATGTGCTTGAGTCATGGGAACCAGGTGTCTTCCTTCTCAGAGATGCCCACAGGCAGTTGTCATAGGGACATCACCAGAAGAGGAGATACAGAGACCCTTTATGAATGTTTATTTTAATTGCAGTAAAACAAAACTTTAGCCTTACCAATCTATCATTCCACTAAAATAATCAATATTACAGGGCTCAAATATTGTTATCATGGCAGTGTTTTCTTCTAAAAGTGTATTTCCCTACATTTTCTAACTTCTAAAATAATAAAAAATAGCTATGGCATGACAATTGCCTGACATAAATGAAAACACAATTTAATAAAATGGCAGTTTGTGAATTTAAATGGAAACAAATATTTGACATGCTTTATTTAAATTAATTGGCTGCGG
The DNA here is from genome assembly GCF_000181295.1 of Otolemur garnettii. Classification (NCBI taxonomy): domain Eukaryota; kingdom Metazoa; phylum Chordata; class Mammalia; order Primates; family Galagidae; genus Otolemur; species Otolemur garnettii. The sequence continues at coordinate 17,898,635 of NW_003852411.1, forward strand.
ATACTCTGCTGTTTCAAGAGCAGTAGAGCTTTGTTTTATTGTTTGTTCACTGCACTGGGCTCTGAGGCTTGCTGGTAAAGAAACAGAAGCTAAGGAATCCAGGGAGGCCCAGTGCTGAGAGTCTCACAGGCCCACACCATGGTTCTGTTGGCAATAAAACCTGGCTGAATTTGGGAGGAAGTTGTATTAAAAAACCTACTATATCTACTTTTGCAAGGCAAGAGTGGGATATTCACCTCTATGTTGGTGGTGTTTTTGCCATATAAACATCTAGGGGTTTTTTTTTAGTACTCCTAAGCCAGCCCCAATGTGCATACATATCAATTCTAAACTGAAAAATGTATGGAGGCATTGAAAAAAAATCCTTTCTAAACTTTCTAGAAAAACAACCTGCCAATTCCAGGATGCTAATACTATACTTCAAGGGGAAAATGAGGCATGGATATGTGTTCATTAAATTACTATCCAGCCCTTTAAGGAAAACTACATTAACTCCTGTATTTATAGAATAAACCTGATTTGAAATGACCAAATAATACCATTTTGATTTGATATTCCAGATGCTAATCTAATTTCTTCCTCTGATAGCTTCCTGAATCAGTAATTTGTAGATCCATTTAAGAATTTTCCAACAGCTCATACTTATAGGAATTGTATTTGACCATGGTTTTTATTTGTGTTACCTGGTCACTAACAACATGTTACAATGGCCTCTGTCCTAGAATCTTTATTTTTTTTTTATTTTTCATTTGTTTGTGGCTTCTAGGAAAAAGTCTTCACAGTTCTTAAGATTAATGCACTTTGAAAATAGGGGTATGATTTATAGACAAAATGAAGAAACTGGACCTAGGAGGGGAAAACCTAAATGCATTTTTAAAAAGAATCTTACATGCACAAATGCATACCATAAAGCCTGTCTCCACTATTTGGAAAACTCTAGTTTCATTTACTAAAGAAGAAAATTTAAATTTATAGTAAAAGATGAACTCCAATCCAGAGATCTCTACATTTGACAAAGCATCCATTCTTTATTGGTTAGAAAGAGTTTAGATACAGCCCTGTCAAACAAATATCAGAGAATGTGAATTCTTAGCCCTCTGGGTTTACAGCTGAGCCCTCCCAAGTCACTGAGTGGATGGAAAAACACCCCTTTCTGGAAGCCTGTCCTCTGTACTGGCTTCTTCTTACCCCGGGAGTTGATTATCAGAGGTGGGGCAGTTTGGAAGTGCCATGAACAAACGCTGGAAAGTGAAGGAGTGGGCGGGGGAGGAATTCTGCAAGTGCCCAAGCAGCTGTGAAATAAACGGAAAGGAGATAAGAGCCTACAAACTCAGTAGGCAGGAGAAAAACTAGACCCAGAATGTAGTGGATTACATTTTTCTCAAAGATAACCAGGGAACAGGCTTTATCAACCAAAGACCATTTTCTCTTCCATCTAGAAATTCAAAAAGAAAAGAGAAAAGGATCAGTTCTACAGCAAAGTTCAGCTTAAGTAACCTTACCAGGTAATTGAAAAGAAAGCTTTCAAGTGTTTGGTCAAAAACTTATTTATTTATTTATTACTGTTATCAAAAAAAAAAAAAAAAAAACCCGTGGTGGAAGGAAGGACCGTATGTGTACTTTGAGGGCAGGTTCAGAGAAACCTAGAATTGGAGAATGGAAACAATTGCCCCAGCAAAGTGCTAGCCCTGGTTTTCCAGAAGGAAACAAGGAAGTTCTTTCAAGTTAATTCCATAGTCTGTGAAGAATGTCTACTTACTTTTCTAATATGGTCTTGGCCTTGAAAGAACTGCAATCTATTTCTGGGGCTGGGACTGTTTCACATCATTAGGAAACAACGTAAGATGGTTTCTGTTTCTGCGCTCACTCACACGCTACTGTAGGAATTAGAAGGGAGAGTGCTGGGGAGTTAGTTGTCTGAAGTACATAATGGTACTAATTATGTATAGCTAAGGAATGAGTTAACCCAGGCTAAGGTGTCTGAAAATGACAATCTCCTATTACCTTGAAGTTTTCGAGGGCCAGGAATCTGGAAGCAGTTTAGTGGGCTGGTTTAGGCTCAGAGTCTCTTGCAAGGTTGCTCAGTCTCTTACAGGGGCTGAGGTTATCTCAAGGTAGAAATGGAAGATCCACCTCCATGATCACTCCTGGGGTTGATGGAAGGCCTCCTCACCATGTGGGCAGAGCATGGCAGCAGGCTTCTGCCAGAGCCATCTGAGAGCCCCAAGACAGAAGCCACAGTCTTTTTATAACCCCATCTCAGAAGTGACATTCTATCATTCCTGCCATATTCTACTTGTTAGAAATGATTCCATAAATCCAGCCCATGCTCTAGGGGAGGGAATAACACAAAGGTGTGAATAACAGAAAGTGGGGTCACTGAGGGCCATTCTAAAGGCTGCCCACAACAGTAACCAAAGGTATTGTATCTTTTGTTGTAAATAAAATTTACAAATTTTATTCACATTACAAATTTATTTACAAGCCTGTTGTTGTAAATAAATTTTATTGAACCACAGCCACATGATTTGTTTCCCTATTGACTATGGCTATATTTGTGTTACGACAGTAGAATTGAGTAGTTGCAACAGAGATTGGGTAATCCACAAGCTTAAAGTACGATTATCTAAACTTTTAGAGAAAATGATTCTCAACCTTTCTAATGCCACAGCCCTTTAATATAGTTCCTGTGGGTCACGACTCACAGGTGGAGAACTGTTGTTCTAGAGCAATGCTTTTCAAAATTCATGTTTATATGAACTACCTGGACATATTGTTAAAAATGTGGATTCTCATTCATTAGGTCCAGAAAGGTCCTGAAATTCTGCATTTTTAGCATGCTCTCAGGTGCTGCTGCTGCCGCCGCTGCTGGTCTAGGACCACACTTTGAGTAGCATGGCTCTGGCAGCCCTTGAGGAAGGAGAAGGTCTCATGTCAGTATGGAAGACCTTCTGTGTAGGGGGACATGGCATGAAAACCTTTGAGGAAGAGGAAAGGCCTGGCTCTTAGAGTGAGAGAAATAAGATTAGGCTGTCTGGGGCAGAGTAAAGCACATGGTCCTATTCTCCCCATAAGGAGCAATTATGGAGAACAACACCACTTAGCCTTTCAGCAATAGAGAAAACAATATAGTTTTGGCTCTTCTTACTTCAGAACACACACGGTCTTTTTTAAAAAAATGATAAGACTATAGCCAATTGGTCATACAACAAAAACATGAACATTGAAAAAGAAAAAAATGGATAGGAATAAATAGGTAAAACAAAATTGGTAGACATTTATTTAGTGCCCACTTTGCATCCCTGATGTGCCGGGTGCTGGGGATACTCGGGCTGGACAGAGACATATACATACATTGGGGTGATGCATTGTGATAAGTATTTTAATGGCAATATTTGTCAGAAAACACAAGAAAACAAAGAGAAGGGACTTTGAAGGATGGATAGGAGTTCATTTTGCTGGGTGGAGGGAGAAAGCATTTGAGGCTGAGGAATATCATAGAAGCCAGAGAGACCACGACTGAGGTAGAGGTTATACAAGCCTGAAGCGTGAGGTGTGTATGAACTAGGGGCTGAGAAGAGAGGAAAGGGGGCCAGACTTGAGGTTGACAGACTGGGAACTGAGGCTGTCAGTGGCCTCAGACACTGCAGGAGCCCTCTCCGACTCCATCCTCGATCAGAAGAGATAACTCACATAGCACTCCCGGCACATGTGAATGCTCAATTATCATTAGTTGTAGTTCTACTTCAGAAAGACAACTCTGATGGCAAAGTGAAGACTTTCATATCTGGAAAAGCAGAAAGACAGAGGACCAGCGTTCATTTGGCCTGCAGGTGAACTAGTCTTTGGAATCCTTGAAGTTAGGATTCCTAGCAACACACAAAAGTTCACGGAACACGGAGGTTGCGCTGGTAGCAGCTCCATCCAGTTAGCTTTATCCCCTCTCACAGGCCTTGCCCCTCCAGCAGGGCTCTCCTACCACTGCTGAGGAGACGGCTGCTGAGCTGTCATGGCTGTCCTCATCCATGGAGCAGCAGCAAGGCCTTGGCCAGCCCTGAGCAGTGAACCTCAGAGGAGACTTTACGTATGTCCCACTAGGACGTGGCTGTGCTTCTAGCCCTCTAAGCTGCACATTCCCTGTCGTGGCAGGCACCCCTGCTGTGCTGTTGTGGTGTCTCCACCTTAGACAAGCTTTGAGGGCAGGGACTGGGTCTGGTTCGTTCTTGGCACTTAACCTGTCCCTGGGCCCAGAGTAGGTACCAAGCAAATCTGCATCAAAAGGGTAAATGAACGAAAATGGGGTCAATGATTTTTCCTTTCTCATTGTTTGTTGTGAAGATTGTATTGGTTTGCTTGGGCTGGCATAGCTTGGGTGTCTTAAACAACAGAAATTTCTTTTCTCACAGTTCTGGAGGTTGGAAGTCTAAGATCCAGGTGTTGGCAGAATGAGTTTCCCTGGGGCCTCCCTGCCTGGCCTGCAGATGGCCTCTTCTCTGTGCACATGTGTGTCCTTTCTGTGTGTCCTTTCCAAGGGTCCTAATCTCTACTTATAAAGAGGCCAGTCAGATTGGAGTAGGGCTTCATGGCCTCATTTAATTATCTTTTAAAAGGCCCTGTTTCTAAAAATAGTTATATTTTGAGGTACCAGGCCTTAGGCTTCAACATAATCCATTTCGGGGGAACAAAATGTAGGTCCTAACAAGAATTAAATGAGCTATATATTATTTAGAATTGTTGCCTACAATATAGTGCCACAGAAGTGCTCCAGCTTACCTCAAACAATTTGTAAGGAAAATCTGGAAAGCACATTATTTGTTCTGAACCAGTATTATAGAGGGGCACTCTAGACTCAGCACCTTTTTAAATGTGTTACCTCTTTAAAGGCCCTATGTCCAAACGCAGTCACTTTCTGAAGTACTGTGGGTTAGGGCATCACTGTATGAACTCCTGAGGGGACCCAGTCCAGCCCATGATTTGGAAGTTTCCTGACCAAATCTTAAGGAAAAGTGGACCCCACACTGGAGGAAGGAACAGTGCAGGGTCATTTTCCTGGGGAGGGGACTCACCCTCAGGACACAGGCTGACAGGCAGGAGTGGGTGGCACACTGGGTGGACAGGAAGATGGCAGCAGTGTCCAGAGTGAGTGGAAACATGAGCTCCCGGGATCCCCCAGAGGCTGTGCACATGGCTGACCTGTGCTCAGGTGGAAGAGTTATCTGTCTGCTGGAAACCCAGTGTCTCCCCGAGGAAGCAGGTACTCACAGTGCCCACTGCCCAGCATTGCGAGGCATAAAGAGCTAAGCCGAGGAGCGCCCTGCACCAGGCCTGGGGAAAGCAGCCCCTTATTGAGCACTGACGGAGGGAAGAGCGACAGCTGGAATCGCAAGCATGAAATGTTAAAGATGCTAGTTGAACCATCCAACCCAAGGGAGGTTTTTCACCCTAGAAAATGAAACCTCCAGAGACCAGTTCCAATCTAGGATAAGCCTCGCAATAAGCAAAGCAGGTGTGGACATCCAAAGAATCCCTCCTCGTGCTCCCACCCCAGCCCATCACAGCGTCCACCATGAAGGCTACACCTTGGATAGGAATTGCAGAGGCTGCAGCACTTTGTGAACATGTAAACGTGGCACCTTGTCCAGAGGGTATTCCACCATAGACCTGGCTCCAATTTCCCGTGGGCTGCCTGTAACAGATTACCTCAAAAGGCAGGCATCGCTTAGACATTTCTGCCTGCCTCCTCCTCCTTTCCTCTTGGTCTCCTCCCACCTCCCAGGATCTGTTACAGGAGTTTCATTCCCTTTAATTTACTCTCTGCAAATTGCTCAGCATGAATACTGTTATTCCACGGCTCCGTGCATGGCAGGTCATGAGATTTCAGCCCACACGCTCTGCACACAGGGCTTGTTCTGCTGGGAGGGAGCTGCCCTTGTGGAATGGAAGCGGGGACCCACATGCCCCAGGCCCAAGGCACCTTGTGAAATGCCTAATCACATGGCTTCTTGTTTGCACAGGGATTTACGGCTTCCAGAAGACAGTCATCCCCACAGCTCATTTACATAAATACCATAAAAGACATAATACTTTTCATCTATGCAGCTTTTTCCGTTTACCACGTGCTCCCATATATATTACCTAATTTATAGGTAATATATAATAATATAATAATATGGAGATTCCTTCCACATGAATAGTGGTATTACAACCCATTACTGAAAAAGAACATGGGCCTGCCGGGTCCTTATCCTCTGAGAGCCCAGGTGCCAGCCCTGTCCTTGGCTGGGATCCATCCTTAGGGCCCATTGCTATTGAAAGGCAGCCTTCTGGAGCTGCCTTCAGCTGTGCATTCTCATCTTAGAGATTTTCTCTTCCTTCAGCCACGTGCCCAGGGCTCTGGTCTCCTAGTCATCCCCAGCAATACTCAGAGCCTGTTCATAAGGACCCACGTCCACTGATGCCCAACTGTAGCTGGGCACATTGGCCAGCCTGGAAACTTGGGGCAGGATGAGCATATGCTGGCCACATTTCAAGACCCTGTGTCTAGTACTCAAGTCCTGCTCCAATAGTTAGAGGATGATTTTAGAACTCCTCAAAAAACTTCCAGGATGCCCTTGGTTCATCCAGAAGGTCCAATCCATCCTTGGTGATCTTCATCGGGTGCACACAATCAAGTCCTCCCTACCTTCCACTCCTTCCTACCCTTCAACTCTACACACCAACCAAACTAGTATACTTACCCTGCCCAGAAGTTCAATAGTCTCACCTCATCTGTGCTACTCTCTCTGTCCATAACCCTCTCCCCTCATCTTCTGTTATGCTGTTATTCAAAGTTTTAGACTGGTTTTCCCGGAAACAGATTCTGAGCCAGGAATTGCAGGCAGGCTTATGAGAGAGAATGCTCTGGGGATGGACCTGCAAGGAGGCGAGAAAGGCGAGACTGAGCAGGGGGCTGGAGGGAAAGCTGACTCATAATGTGGGTTTAACCAAGGCCTGGGTTGACCCTCCAGGAAGCCCTGGAGGTGGGATGACCCATCCGAATTGTCTCAGATTAAGGTGGGGAGCCAGGCCTTCTTATCCCTGCAAAGATACAAAAAGGGGGGAGGCTGTGTGGGGAAGCTCCCTCTGGCCCAGGACAATTCTCAGTGAGAGGAGGCAGCTGTGATCTGTGGCAGCCAGTCTTCCCAGCACAGGTTCTGTGTGTGTGTCCTGGCGAGGCGTCTGAACAGAGCACTCCAGTATTCACTTACCAGCAGTTCCTGAACTTTGCTGCATACTAGGATCACTGGGAAAGCTTTTAGACCAGTGGTTTTCACCCTTCCTAACACCTAACAATGGATATATTTTCATTGTTACAAAGGGGTCGCAACCCACGGGTTGAGAACCGCTATTTTAGATATTCCAATGCTCAGGCAAACCCCATATACCATTTAAATTAGACTCCCACCCCAGACACCCTAGGTACTGAGAATGTTTGAGTTTCCCCAGGTGATTCCAATGTGCAGGGAAGTTTGGAACTCACTGCTCTGTGCTTCAGGAATCGATGGAGAAACCACTTGACCCTCGGAAGCTCCCCCTGGCAGCTGTACTGTGTCCCCCCTCCTTGGAACCCTGTACTACTACCTCTCCTAGCTCCTCCCACATGGAGCTGTAATTGCCCATTGTCTATACCCACACCAGACTGACCCCCTTGAGGACAGGGTCTGTGCTCTGGTCCTCACTGTGACCCACCTGTTAGCACAGTGACTCACAGCATTGAATATATGATTGGAAATATGAATGCATGGGTGAATGAGCCAATATAGCAATGAATGATTGACATAGGCATGTTTATGTGAAAAAAGAAAGAGAAATGAAGAAGCCAGTAAGAGGAAGGAATAGAGGAGAAAGTTAAGAAGGAAGGGAGGAGATCAGAGAGGTCTACCAACTTGCTGTCCTTAGCTGCAATGTGTTTGTCTTCTCCAGCTGTGTAACAAATTATCACAGACTTAGGGGCTTTAGATGACATGCATCTATTATCTCAAGTTTCTGTAGGTTAGGAGTCTGAGCATGGGTCCTCTATTCAGAGTCTCACAAGGCTGTAATCAATGTCGCAGCTGGGTGGAGTTCTGGTCTGGAGCTCAGGGTCCTCTTGCAAGCCCATCAAGGCTGCTGGCAGAATCTCATTCGTGTGGCTAAAGGACTGAAGTCCCTGCTTTCTTGTTGGCTATTGGCCAGGGGGCCTTCATCAGCTCCTGGAGCCCACCCCTAGGCCCTCACTACACGGCCACATCCATAATCCAGTCACAACATCGCTGTCTACTATCCTTTTAAAAATCATTTTGTATATTTTGGCAGTTTACTGTCTTCCAGGCCAACATAAAAATGTGTCTGATATTTCACCTTCATTCAGGCTCACATGATTAAGTCAGGCCTGTGCACGATAATTTTCCTCTTAATAAACTCAAGGCAACTGATTAGGGATCTTAAATACATCTGCAAAATCCCATTTACCATACAATGCAACATAATCGTGGGAGTGATATCCCACCGCATTCACAGGCTGCCCACAACACTCAAAGGGAGGGACTAAGTAGGGGGTGTGCACAAGGCGGTGGCAATGTTGGGACCAATTGCACTCCTGCCTACCACACTGCAGCCCAAGACCACTGCCTTCTGCCCAGCCCTGCTTTTCCACCCCACTATTTAGGATTGGATAGCTACTCCTTTGCCAAGACCCCATTTAGCTAGCAGCACAACTGCTCAAAGGGGAAGGCCAGGCAGAAGGTTCCACATCACTTTTGTCCAGCCCCTTTGAACAGGGAGACTCCCCTTCAGTGACACAATCTTAATCAAGTCTTTCTAGGGTATGCTTTGTTCCTTGCCCTGCTGCCTCCCTGCATGGAGCCCTCTTTTCCTAATTTATTTTCAGCCCTGAAGCTGAGCTTAGAGGTAGCATCTGGTTCTGCTTTTAAAACAAAGCTCTGGCTGAGTAGAGGAGAGAAGCATAGAAGTCAACCACATGCTTATCCCCAAGGTCACCTAGCAGCAGCCCAGCCTCAGTTCTTCCCTGCCCTTCTCCCAGCATGCTGTGTTGTCAACACACAACTCCTACTCACCTGGGCCTATTACAGGGTTCTGGGGTTACTGGGTCTGCAGCTAAGTCAGAACCACTGGGCTTCAGAAGCCCTCCCAGGCTCTGAATCCACTTAGAAATTCTACATCCATGCAAGGAAAATAGAAATGAGAATGTGACTTGCAAAGCTTTTAATTCTCCCTTCTGGCAAGTGAATGGCCTGTCTGCAACTCCCTGGGCTCAACATTCAGTATCCATAAACTCAAGTGACTGATGTGTCATTGTAGAAGCTAAACCATCCTAAAAAATCTTACCAGAAGGAGTGACTCATTCATTACCCTGAGTGGTGAGAAGGCAACTTTTGAGCTCTGCCAAAGCTGCTGTTCTGACTGTTGTTCCCATTTTGGTTCAAGTCTCCAGAAGTTTGAGGCTTTCATGGAACAAAATTTATCATCATAGAGGGGGCAGGAGAGACATGAAGTCCAGACTTCCTGCAGATGGTGGAAAAGGCTGCCTGTTACCGGTACTATGATGGCCACAACCAGAGGCATTGTATTTTCTGGGGCACTTTCACTTTCATATATCTTATTGTGTTGCACCATAATTTGTGCTTGTCAAACCAGTTAATATTAGCCTAAAAATATGATCAGTACAGCTATGGGTCAGATCAGCTGGGAGTAGGGGCAGCGGGGAGGGAAGGGGGAGATAGGCAGAGAAGAAGCCACAGAAAAGTAGGCTCTCCTTCGGTCTAGCCCAATAGCTGTATTATCCTTCTCCAAAGACTCATAGGTCACCTGAACCAGGACACTGAAGGTATCTGATGACTATGAGGGGTAATACTTCCATTAACCAATTATGAGAGAAATTTGCTTGGTTAGCCATTTTTCATCTTAGCACACGGACAAAGGGATGAGGGAGGCAGCCCAAACTAGGACATAAAGGCTGAGAGTTGCAGAAGGGAGGGTATCAGGCAAGGTGAATGGGGGGCCAAATGGAAAACCTTAGGGTCTTAATTTCAGCCAGTGGTACATGATGAACAAGGGCTAGGCCAAGGAGCAGGGAGGCGGTAGGTCAGCTCCTACTTCCCCTGCGTGGCAAGTCCAACTCTATGATCCTGTATCTGATAACCGTAGCCCTTACAGCTATGCTGAGTCTATACTAAATACTCAGAAATGCCAATCATCATAATTGTAATTATTACTATATTATTACTCCTGAGGCATGCTTTCCTTCGTAATTTTTAATTGGAGGGGAGGACAGTGCCACTTCCAATTTCTTCTCCCAATCAATATTTTTCTGTCTCTTCTGCATATATTTAAAAAGGAAAAACTGCAAAAACAAACAAACAAGCCAGAGACTAAACTCATGCTATGGGCACAGAAGGGACCAGAGCCCAAGGCGTGTGCCTTGTGGTATGTTGACTTTCCTAGGTTTTGATTCTAGTTAATGTCTCCTCTGTTGTTTTTCTTTTTAATTATGATCAAACGACCTTGTTATACAAAGTGTGGTTCCCTGAATATGAGCAACAGAAGGCTGAGCAAACAGAGTTTAGTGCTATCATCAAATGCCATCTACGACCATGCTAATGTGGTACATATTATTGACAGATGATGATACCATTATCACTGTTACGCACACACGCTGCATGGTAATTGGCCGAACCAGATAAGCAGGTGACTCGTGTTACTCTTCAGAGTCTGTCTTCTCTATGGTCAGGTTTTGAATTGCTTCCTCCTTGCGCTCTGCTTGCTGTCGAGCATCTGTGTGCTCCCTCAGGGGTGTTTCTCTCTGATACCACGTGCCTCCTCTGCTTGGCTCTGAACTAGGGCTTCCCCGCCTAGACTAGGAAGAAACATACAAGAACAGAAGAGGGTAGAAGAGGATGCATAAGTTAGGGTAACATGAGCTGCAGAAACAAGTAGACACCCTGGTTAGAAGGCTGTTCTGCACGCTCGCCACAGCCCCGCAGGGGTGCTTCTAATTAGTGGACCATTTTCCTCCTTGCGGTGATGGAGCATCTGAGGATCCTTCCTCTGTCTCATGGCCCCACTGCCTTTTGGTGCTCAGAATCCTATGCATTCAGCTGGCAGATGGAAAAGAAGGTGGGGGAAGATACACCTATGTACCCTGCTCAGCCTAAGAATGACACACATCCCATCGGTAAGAACCAGTCATAAATGCCGGGGGTGGGGCGGGGGATGTAGCTCGTGGTGAGGCAGCTGCTCCCAGCAACATTTTCATGCTATGCAAGAGGCCAGACAAGTTTTTGGTGGGTAGTTAGCCATTTCTGCTGCAAGGCATTTTTCAAGACCAAGCAGGACCTGTTCGGTGTAAGCACTAGTGATTATTACCTAATACAAGCACTGAAGGATCCCAGGGACCAACTAATGATACCGATGAGGGCCTAGGGCAGAGAATATGTCGGAGCCCCAGGGAGTCCCTGAAGCTTGCTTTCTTGTATAAAGTGGAGGCCCATTGCTCCCACAGGACAGCGCAAGCCAACAGCACTGTGGCAGCTGCCCCAGGCATCAAGATCCAGGCTCCAGAAGCCCTAGGAAACACAAATGCCTATTTGATCGCCCTTTACAGCAAAACCTTGTTAAGCAGATATTGGTTTATCCAAGAGAATGCACAATTGGAAGCAATTGTTGTTCCCCAGCTAACTGGATATCCTGTCATGCTCCAGTAAAAATATCAGATTATTTGAACTAGTTAATTCAAAATCCATTCTTCCTGGTCCCTTGCCTTTCAGATTAATGACATTTGCTGTAATTGATGGTGAGAGAGAGGGAGACAGGGCAGGGGGAGGAGCACATGGTCTCTGGGAGTCGGTGGCTTTGCTCCCACACCAAACCAAAATCTAGAGGATGCTGGATAGAGAGGAAAGGCAAGGTGGCTGGAAATTGTGTGTTCTGGAAAATTAGATTTTAAGTATTTTTTTTTCCCTGAAGGACTCTTAGAAGGAACCAAGGGAAAAAAAGAAGAATGCCTAGACATCTGTGCAATTAGTATCGCCGTTAAGAAATCTGGAGCTTTGTTCTGCTGGAATCGCCCCTGAAACACATGACTTGGGTCCAGGGACTTGGAGAAGCAGCTGAGTGCTGTGGCCCCACCATTTACTAGCTGGAAGAATGTGGCAAGCTATGTAACCCCTCTGTGCCTCAGTTTCCTTACCTGTTGCCGTCAGGTAGTACCACCTCACGGGGTCGTTATAAGGATTCAGAGGGCCCACACGTGTCAGATGTTTAGGGTGGCATCGAGGGCAGTAACCCTACACAGGTGTCTGCAAAATGCAAAACCTTGGATTTAACCTCCCACATCCCCTTCTGCTAGCTGAGGAGACTCTGAGCCAGTTCATTTAAATTCCGAGCCTTAGTTTCTTGTTTGTGAAATGAGGATAATTTTATGACTTCACCAGATCATCTCGCAGGTGGTGAGATTATCTGAGTCTGTGGCCGTGGACGTGCCTTAGCCTATGTCTGGCACAGAATCGGCAGTTAATAAATGCTAAGTGCACCTCAAGCTGAATGTTTAAAGTATTCCCAGGTCTCAGCAAGACAGAAAATGAGAGACTTCAGTAAACAGTGCCAGGGACGCTTCTGCATTTGGCAGCCCCCAGTCACCAAGAAGAGCGCGTGCCAGGCAGCATTGTAATTTTTACTTATTTCACAGAATAAGGAGCCACATAGATGCTGAGCTCCCCCCCAGGTTATTAGAGAGACATATGTAGCATGTCAGCACAGATTGGCAGGGTGGGAAAACAAGGGGAAGTTGGGGAATACCTGGTGAAAGATACTGAAATAAGTGAGATGCATTCGGCTCCCACAGACCTCAGTAGCATATATACTGGAGTGTTAAAATAGAACAGACACGCAGCTACCATTCGCTAGAATCTGTGTGAATCAGGCACTCAAAAAAAAAAAAAAAAGAGCGATGAGCCTTTCTATTTTAATAACAGGAAAACACACAAGAACATGAACTTCTCTATATAGAAAAACAATGCAAAGACTTCCTAACATCAATTCCAAAAACGCCTTGAAGAGAATAGGATGTAAAACATCAGCCAGCAGGATGTTGAAAGATTCTCCCCCGAAGCATAATCGAGTATCTCTCTGGGGCATACTGACAGGATGTGGGGAAGTGACACAATGTAATATTCAGGGACTATAGTAAGAGTTCTGAATTCCGTTTCTCCTCCTGAATGGATTAAAAAAAAAGAAAGAAAGAAAAGGTACAGTTTGGGTATGTGAGGATTAATGTGACTGCCCATGAGAAATGCCTGATGCAGGTCCCGGCAGGCACAAGCGGCACCCAGGATGTCATGATTGTCACCCTGACTGGATATTCCAGTTCAGTTAGCCACGTGCAATGCTCACAGACACGTTGGGAGGGGTGGCTACAGGTGGACTGTTCCCAAAGCCTGGTCCTGTTGTAGTCCAGCGACAAAAGCAGACAACAAACATTTAGTAAAGTTGTGTGGGTGCTTAGATGCTCCCATGTGGGGTACTGTGAGAGTCTTACAGAAAGGAAGTTGAAGATCTCAACTAGGAGGGCATCACTCTCTGTTGTTGCCTCCATAATATCTTGTTCTCCCAAGAAATCGAAGCTCCTGGAAAGCAGGTATCATCTTTCACATCTTTGTGCCTAAGAACACCTTCATTCATTCATTCATTCATTCATGCAACAAACATTCAATGAGCACTTACTATGAGCCAGGCACTGTGCAGCGGCTAATGTTACAAATACGGCTACCATAGGGTCTTTGATCTTGAAGGACTCAAAAATCGCTCCAAGCATCGTCTGTTCTGTGAGAGGTGCTCACACCCTGCTCAGGGGCCCCAGGGCTCCTTGCACGGACTAATTAGCCTTGTATGTGATGTATCTGTCTCTCTTGCACTGGACGGTGAATTCTCAAGGGCAGGCTGGGAAGACCACTCATCTCTTCACCCGGGCCTGGCCTGATGTGTGTCACTGAGCACACAGCCATAATTGGCCATGAGTGAGTGACCATTCACTCGTGTGTGCAAGGGGGAGGCAGGAAGGGAGGACTGTGTGCAGCCACACCGTCAGGAATGCGCGCAGAAGACGGTGTGAGCTGACCTTCGCTCACCTCGAGCCCCATGTCCGACTCTTCATTAGAAGGAAGACTTTCCTGTTGCTGAAATGTTGTAGACCCTGAGAACAGTGTGCTCCTTCTCACTCCAACAGTCTATCTGTTAGAAAGAGTCTAGATTTTCCTGATATCACTGAGGCATTGTCCAGGCTCCATTAGGAGTCCCAGGTTTTAATGGCAGAATGGAACAGACACAGGGCCTGTCATCATTAACAACAGAAAGCAAACGGCCCACCAGCGGGCAGTTAAGGAGCCACCAGACTTGTTAGCATTCCGCACAGAGCCAGACACAGAAATACACAAGTGATAAACAGGAGACCAGGAGCCCGTGTCAGATACCTGCGTGTTCTACAGAACTGCCCAGGCCCACCGGCGCTCAGTGTAGTGACTACCCTGCACAGACACGTCCTCCCCAGACAGACAGGCCGTTTCTCTGGCCAGAAAGCTCTGCCATGGATCACCCCCTAAGCCAATGTAAAATCAATGCTTCTCCTCTCAGGCTGACCTCTTCTGACCACTCTGCTGCTGCAGAGTCACAGCGTCACCCTGGGGCTCTTCCCAGGAGCTGGTGCCAGGGACTGTGAATCAGCTCCCGCCCCAGATTAACATTCAGACAGAAGCCCTGGTGATGAATATTTTAATATAATGTTTACTGTTTACCCACATGAATGGAGAGAACTTGCATCTGCCAGTGCCACCTGCGCCACAGAACTGCAGCCCAAACAGCCGTGTCCCCAGAGAGCCCAGCTGTGTAGAGTACAGGGGGCGGGTGGGAGGGAGGGACAGAGGTGGGGAGAAAGGAGGGAGGCATGGTGACAGGCTGGCAGGGGGCCCAGACCAGAGAGATGGAAGAGCCCCCCCCCCAGCAGAATCAGCAAGCAGGAAGGAGACACAGGCAGTGTAGATGATGACCAAGGCTGGGAAGGTCAGAGTCCAGGAAGAGAGGAGTAGGGACCCCTCAGCTGACAGTGGTTCTCCCAGCCATTTGCGTCAGGATGGAGGGAGAGAACAGAGTGTGTCTCACTCAAGTACACAGAGCAAGTTTCAAAGGAGTGGGAGTTTTGTTCAAGTTTGCCACAGGTATTTGTGGCCATGCAACCATGTGGACTCGGGAAGATGGCTAGTGCCCTCACCTCACTGCCCAGGCGTGGCTCCCATGGGGTGGCTCTCCCCTAAACCTCAGCAGGAAAGGAGTGAGGCTAACCCTGGAAACCAAGTGGGAGTTGGGAATGGACAGGGTCATCCGCAACCTTCATTCTGAATACTCTTGGTTTCAAAAGGATCCTAAAGGGGTCCTGGCAGAGGCTGTCCCAGCTGGAAAGACAGCCGTTGTTTCTTCCAGTAAGGTTGTTCAAACGCCAGTGGATCACCTTCTCTTGGTGGCCGAGAGGCCGAGCCTGTGTCTACCAGCAAAGCATCAGTCAGAGAGGCAGTCAGGTCTCTGCTGAGGGCCTGAGGCACACACCCCTCACCTGTCTGGTCATCCTCTATTCAGTGAGCAAGGGAATGCCCAGGAAAGTCTCCCCCAGATGCGCAGGACTTCCTCAAAAACTGCCTTGATTTTTCTGTTCACTTTGTCACCTGTCTGTTCCCTTTCACCTTCCTCCCTTTGGGGGGCTGTACTTTAGATTAGGTTTGGATCTTTTATAGAATGCGGCTTTAGTACACACTCGATTTCCACCAGCCCCATTTCTGGTTGTGTTTCTAGACTCCCTAAACTCCTTGGAGAGATTGCCATGTGTTTGGAGGAGGCGAGAGTAGACAACCTGCCTTCTAATGAGTACAGCACAGAGGACTGTGTCAGCAGGAGAAAGTGACGCGTCCATTCTCTCCCCTGTCTCTGGGAGGGAACACCCGCCCCTCTCCCTCCTCCTGCTGCCTGTGTCCATCCCTGACCCCCACGGCCACCCACTACCTGGAGTTAATGGGAAGCCTAAGGGTATTAATTGTACTTCTGGAGGCCCATATGTAGGAACAGATTTTGTTTTTAACTTTTTATTATAGAAAATTTCAAAAATACATAAAAATAGAGCTGTCAATGAACCCTGTATACCAATCACTCAGCTATAAAAATCATCAACTCTACATCTGCCTTATTCTACCCGTAGCCCCCACTCTCCACCCCCCACCCCCCCACACACCCATAGGATGTTTTCTGAAGCAGTTCTCAGTTACCATGTCATTCCATCCAGCAATACCCATGGATGCAGTTTTCACCAAAGCACTAACCCTTTAAATTCCCTCACGTCCCCCAAACCAACTCCGGCCTTGGCACACACCTGCCTTTGAGGACACGTATCCTCTGTGACCCCTCGTTTTTTAGGCATGTGTATATCATCTTGCCCAAATTACCTTTCCCAGAAAATCATTGTTATAAACAAATCAGTGCCCCAGCTAATGGACAGCTTTGTCTCAGCCCTTGGGCAATTTCTTCTCTTCATTCCCAGAAGAAATCATTTTGTAAGCAAGTCAGCCCATCAGAAAACACACCTGCATGCCAGATGTGCACAGCTGTATGCAAGCAACTGCCAGTCCATCTGCAGAACTACCTAAACAAGGGAGACATGCAGTCTGATCACCAAACGACTCTTGTAAATGACAGTCACACAGGCAATATTCAAAACCAACAGGCAAAACAAAGTTGGGCTTTCTCCAGGGGGAAAATCCCTGAAAAATAAATGGCCTTTTTTTTTTCCTCCAAAAATCTCATGAAATCTGTTTTGTTCATTGAGCAGGAAAACAAAGTTGGTTATGGAAATGGTTACTCGGAGGCCTGTATTTGGGCCCCTCATCTGATTGCCACCATTGGCCCTTGGCCCACAAGGAGTGGCCTTCCTTTATAACACTTTTAAATAATTCATGGAACCAACGGTGAAGAAGTTCATGGTGTTGAAGTATGGGCCTAGAGATTTAGACATCATTGCATAGATACTTGTGCTATGGTCGAAAGTACATTATTTAAACCCAGAAGGTCTGAATGCTTCTTCCACTAACGGGCACAATCCTGAGACAATTTACTGTTCTGTTTTCTCATCTGTGACAATGAGTAAATAATAGTTCAGTCTCCGTCCCTGGTAAATAAGTAAAGAAGTCAGGAGGTGACACACTAACAGAAGAGGAAACGTTACACACGTTATATTAAGTATAAAATATTTCACTTTATTATGTTTATAAGAAACTCACGTATCATGGATTGAAAACGTACAATTCTTTCGGTTGAAATTAGAAAAAATTATGTGTGTGTGTATGCGTACCATTTCAATTTTTTGAAAAACACAAGCAATAACAGGTATAAAAACACTTAGAAAAATATCAGACTCTGGCAAGTGTCATTTAAGAACTAAGTGTGGTCAAACCGGAAGTGCACTTGGCCACCATCTCCGTTCCCTCATCGGTGTTCACAGCCACAGACAGTTAGCAAGTACCCACTTGAGTGTCAGTGTGGAGGGGTTTCCCAGGTCCACGAAACCCCAGGGCAGAGGAGGAAGTTGTGCACTCTCCCCAGGAGGGCACCATCTCCACTTCTGTCTTAGCCCTTCCTGAGGAAATTCCTACACAGTCCAGCATGGCTCAGCTACCATGACTTACAGGGAGCTGGGATGACCAGATTCTTTGCACAACAGCCCCCTTGACTTGGCCGTAGAAGCCCCTAACTTTCCGCCACAGGACTGCAGCTGTGACCCTACCTAATCCTCATGTGTGGTATGGAATAGTCACCCTTTGTGTGGGACGGTAGAGGACCTGGGAACCACACCAGTTATTCACTCAAAAGTGGATTTTTGCCTTTTATGGGCAAAGTCAAAGGGAAGGAACTGAAAGGCAAGAGGTTCTGAGTTGTTTTCCTGGCTTGTCCTGAATTACCTTAGACTGTTAGCTTTTTCAAGGATGGCTCCATTTGCCCACATCTTCAGTGCGGACAGTCATCTAACCTTCTTCCACCCTTGTACTGTTGAAGAGGCGTCTGCAACAACTAAATTCACAAGGTCTTCAGTGAATTCAGTCTGAGGGGTGGGGCACAGTCACCACTACCTACCCCGCAGTAGACTTTGAATTCACATGCAGGTTCAAATCCCATAAACTCTGAACATCCCTTTGTCCTTAGGGTTTCTATTCCTTTGCTTTCAGTTCTTCATCGTTTTCGGCCTTTCCTCAAAGGGCAGGCGCCCTTCTTCCCTCACTTATCCCACAACCCTTCCCCACCCACTCTTCCGAGGACAGGCAGAAATGTCCCCCTCTCCTTTCATGTCCCTCACTCACTCAGTGCATGTCAAGGGCATTCTGAGAATTTCAACTTCTTGCTTTTCCTTGAGTGACATGTTCATTGGCCCATACTAGAACTTTGGTGGCAGCTTGAGAACAATAATCGGCCCTAATCTGAGTGACGTTCTTGGAAAAAGAGCCCTGGGAGGCATCTGAAGTTGGGCCTAAGAGTAAGTCTGCTCAACTTTCCACCAAAGACGGCACAGGGCCTCCGAGAATCCCCTGCCCGGCTTTCCCTAAATCAATTTCCCAACCCAGTAAAGAAACTGGGCAAGGTTGTATTAAATCTATTCCCCTCCACTGCCCCTCACTGCATTCCCAAATCATATCTGGCTTCTAGCCTTCCTTCAACCAGTAGTTAATCCTCGGTGGTGATCCTTTTAAGAAATTTAATTTCATCCTCCACTCTCCCCTTCCTACCCAACTTTGTCCATAAATAAAATAGTCCTGGGAATTTCCAAGTTCTGACATCATATAAAAACTTCTTTGTTCTGCAAAGTACTCATTTTCAATGCCTAATCCATCTCCCAGCACCATTCCCAGCGATGCCCTGAATGTTCCTGGGGTTTATAGATCTCTCATTTGCTGGCTGCTTCTTACAACAGCTTGGAAGTTCAGCCTTTTAAAAATCAATCTGACTCTCTGCTTTCTTGCACCACACCTCACAGTTTGCACAGAATAGCAGTCTGTGCACTGAAGTCTCCTGAAGATATTATTAGCTCTTATTTTTGGAACCACCTCCAGGCCTGAAAGAAAACAGCTCAATGCCCTCACCCGAGGCCCACGCAGGCACACTCAGCCATCCACACCCTCTCCTGCACACACTGCTCTTGAGTTGGAAGTTTGAAATCCCAGGTACCAGTGAGAGCCATAGCTGGGATCTTGTGATTCTACAATTGATCAGGAGAAAGAATATTAGTAACTAAAGTAACATCTTAAATTGATGTTAAGAAAATAAGAGGCACTTTTTTTTTTTTTAGAGGCTTTTCCATGTACTAGACTCAACATTAAATATTTTACCTGAACAACAATCCTCGCAAAAATCTTTGGTAGTAGACACTATTATTATCTCCATTTTTTAGATGACGTTGAAGCATGAGGGAGTGAGCTGCTTGTTCAAGATCACACAGCCAGGAATTAAACTTAGCCTGTCCCATTCCACAGCAGGGTATCCACGTCATGGCATTACTTTCCTAGATCAGCCTGAAGTAGCTAAAGCAGAAGGGAGACTTTATTATAAGCACCCTGGGTGTCTAGTGGAACCCAAGAACAACTCTGGAGCAACTGCAGCAGGACTTGAAGGCTGTCGGTGCACCGGGGGTGTGAGACTCAGTCGTGACGCTCTCCTTGCAGCATGCGCAGTTCACTCCTCCAAGCCACGCACTGGATGTGGCTGTCATCAGGCCCCAAGGATTCCAACTTCATACTCATATGTCCGTCTCTTCCCTGATTTACAAATGTTTCAGGGAGGGGCTGACTGGCTAGGGGGAGAGTCACAAAAAGAAAAAAACGTGGTAGACCCATGGGTAGAGTGGAGAGAAAGGGAGAGAGCAGTTCCCAGAGGGAAGACGGCAGGCAGCACCCAAAAGAAAAGGCCACCGGGGAGATCTTCAAATGCCTCGGTGTGACCTAGGGCAGGTTAAATCATCTCGGGCTCCTCATCAGAAGGATTCTGACGCTCCTCTGGAACTGTTGCAAGAACAAGGTGCTTGGAATGGTGCCTGACGCGTGGTAAATACCCAACAAATGTGAGCTATTACTATTATTAAGTCTCAGTCGTTGCGAGCTCACAGTGCCCGGCTCGATTTTATTCCTTACAAATAAACATTATTATACTAAATCCCTTGGCACACAAGAGCTCAGAGCCCATTTCTTCTCCATTTTGGAGAATTGAGGGGAGGAGGTGGAGCTTTAATGTCCCCAGAAGAATCTATTCTAGGATTTTAGCGGATTCACCAGGTGTGGCAGGGAGAGCTGGGAGTGTCTTTAAATTTTTTTTTTCTGAGTTTACACCTTCTATCTATTTAGGACAGAGATTTGAGGGCCCTAAAATTGGTTGTGAGTCCTCTCTAAGCCCTTCCTCCTTGCCGATGTCCTGAGTCCTTGGCCTGTTGTGTGGCATCTGAAATGGACGTGGCCAGGGAGATCTGGGATCCCATGGCTCTTGAGGAAATAAAATAGATTCCTTGCTACTTGCATTTTTGTCCTCAAAGCCAATTCTAACTGGGAAAATGCTCAGCGCTGTCAAGACCGCTCCTGCCTGGCCACCCCCATGGCAGACACAGGGAATCCACTACTGGAGAATATTCTTTGGCCCTGGCTGAAAGAGGGAATCAGATATTCAGAAGCCTAAATGCCAAATGCATCAGTCTAATTTATTCAGACAAGTTTTCATCTGGGTATTTTCTATACTATCAAACTCTGTATCCTTCAGTGAAGGCATTTGTCTTAGCTGAATAAAATCTCTTAATGGTTTAATAAAAAGCACTTAACTCAGTTTTCCTCATTTTATGAGTGCCTTGAGGTCCTTTAGGAGAGCAAACATCTTTGCCAGGATCATTGAGGGAAACATAATTATTTTTCTGCCTTCTGACGTATTATTTTCCGGAAGGAACGGTTCCAGATGCTCCTCATATGCTCGCAAACTCTCTGAAGCTCCATCAAAGCCCAGGTTACTCTCAGAGATGAACTAAGTGGTGACCCGCCTTCCTGCCCGTCCGCTCAAAGACATCTCCACATCGTCATTTCTTTCTTTGCTGAAATCGCATCAGTGCCATTATCATCGCCAATTTGTTCTGTTCAGAATAAATAGAGAGAAGAGTCTTAGAGGTCAGTTTGAACCAAATGCCAGGAGCAAAAAGCCAAGCAAAAAATTAAGTTAGTGGAAATTTCATGAGAACAAACACAGTTGAGGAAGGCAAGAAGGACGAAATGGAAACAAGGATGACTCAGAGAGATGGAGAGCAAGTCGGGAAGGCCAGGAAGCAAGATACAGCTGCGGGGAGGGTGGACTGGGCAAGGAGGAGTGGGGAGGCCAGGGGAGGGGTCGTTAGCTGGGAAAGCCAAGGCCGAGTGAGGAATAAACCAGAAGAGGACACATGAGCAGGCAGGAGTCACAGGGAGGGACAGAGGAAGGAGCAGGAATGTAGGGAGAGGCAAAGGAGTAGGGTAGAGAGGACGTGTGGGGCAGGAGAGGGGAAAGGTGATGTTTTAGGGGCTGCAGGTGGCTGGGATAGAGAGTTTCATCATTGGAAACGAACACAGAGATGGCTTTCATTTTGCCAATAAATGAATAAAGATGAGGAAGGGCTAAGTGACTTCCACCCGGCGGTCCGTCCATTCATTCTATGATCACGTGTTTGTTGCACCCTTTCCTGTGCCCTGCATGGTGCAAGGCACCGAGCAGGCTAAATAAGGCACACAAGGCCCTTGCTCTCAAGGATTCATAGTCCAGTGGGAGCACATCAGCAAGTAAGCTGGCCTGGATGGCACTGCAGCGCCAGGGTGGTGCCAGGGCCATAGGAACCTACAGAAGAGGTCCCTGCCACCTGTGTGTGTGAGGAACGGACAGCAAGAGGGTAGATGGGGGTGCACCAGGCAGGGGGAACTACAAGCCAGAGGCCAGCCACCTAGAGCCCGCCAGCTTCAGGGATGCTCTGGGGCCAACCTGGGCTGCAAACCCAATCTCCTAGTTCCCAGCTCCCAACATCTGCCTGCCTTGGGTGGGTTTGTACCCTTCAAACACCAACATCCTGACAAGTCCTCTCTAACCAGGGAACAGAGGCTCAAGTCCCAGAGCAGCCCCCTTTGCCATCTGTCATGGAATCCTTCAGTGGCTTTCTGTTCTTTTCAGGATCAAATGCAAACTTCTGCATCCAGGCCCATTTCTGTCTGGCCTGTACTTACCTTCTGTCCATTTTCTTATCCATTCCTCGTTCTCCCTGCAGGTGCCAGTGATACTGAAATGCTCACAGGTCCATGAATGGGCTGCCATTCTTTTACATTCCCTGGGCACACAGTTTGAACTCACCCTAAGACATTGCTCAGACTCCATAACCTCTCCTCCTCCTGAAAACCTCTTTCCCCTTAACCTCTCCCTCTGAGCACAGGCAGACAAGGGGTTCCTTCCCCAGGCTCCCACTGCCTGTCTAATAGCAGTTACCATCTCTTGACTAGTCCGCCTCCCCCACGACACTGCCAGGCCTTTGAAGGCGGGGGCATGGCCTGCTCATTCATCTGTTAACTACAGGCTGGCATAGCCCCTTGCTCACACAGCCTTCATAAAGGCTTGGGGAGCTGACCTGAAATGAATCCCCAGTGAGTTGAGTTGCAGTCAACCCCTAATTTGATTTGGAGAAATTGGTCAACCTCTCCTCCCATTTGAGACAATTTTGATCTGCAAGACACGACAGTGCACTTCCCAGTGAGAGTCCGTGAGGTGAGGTTGCAATTGGGGGAGGTCTTGGTACCTGTCCTGGCTGTCAGTGCACAGACACAGCCCAGCAAGAGTGGCCGGCTTCAATTCTGGCTCTCTTGGTACAAGTCCCACATTTTCTCAAACCTTGGAGAAGGTTCGGTGAGTTTGGCTCCATAATGAGTCACGAAGGGAGAAAAGGGGTCCTGACTCCTTCATGCGTTGCCTTCTTTCTATCCTGCTAATCCATTCCTATGTTCAACTAGTAATTACAAGTTACGAGTTTGATGTTCCCTCCTTAGCACGTCGTCTCAGGGCACGTTCATTTTCATCTTCCAGGGTAGAGAATGCTACTGTCTTTTGCTGAGTGAAACTTTAATCAGCACATTCCTCGTTGGCCTATGGTAACATATAAGCTTATGGTTCACACAATTCATTTTATCTTTTTAAATTTAATAAGATGCAAGCTGGATGGTCATTACAAGCCTCCTGTTGTGTGGCCAAGAGCTGAAAACAAACATGGATAAAATTAACTCTGGTTCATTATGTCCAGTAAGAAAAGCTTTATCCTCTCCAGTCTCACACAAAGGCTGCACAGGCGAAGCCTGGGAAGAGCTGCTTCTCCTTTCTCCGCTTTCCTGTATGTGTGTGACATAAATAACGTGGCAGTTAAAGAGCAGGTCTAATTAACTTGGTCATCTTGTGAGCCGACTTGGTACACCACGGGGCAGACTAATGGGCTTTATTCACTTGTTCCTTCATTCAACAAACATTGAGGACTCTGTGCCTGTTCTTGGGCCATGTGCCAGCATCCAAAGATGGAAGAAAAGAAACACTGTCTCTGCTCTTAAAGAACTCACAGCGTACATAGAAAATGACAATAAACCGGCCCCTCAATGTTGACATGTAATATGACAACACCTGAGGCGGGGTGTGGTGGGGGAAGGCAGAGTGCATCAGGTGGGCTGCATGGAGGAGGTGACCCCAGGCATGACTCAATTGGCTCTAGAGTAGAGCAATGCCAACCATGACAGATACCCCCTGCCCCAACTCCCCACAGGAGGCACTGGAACAGTGCTTTCTGGGCAGAAGAGTGTGGTTGCTCCTAGAGAAAATTTCTGTACCAATCTAGATTCCTAGATTCCTATCCATGGTACCAAAGTAAGGTTTGAACTGGGGGATTGTCTGGAATACTGTCTTCTACCAGTGTTCCACTCAGAAGATACACCAAAAAGCAAAACACAACATTTAGCCAATGGTCAATTCCTTCACCAACTCACCCACCATCCTCTTTTCTGAGATGCTCCCAAGTACAGAATCTGATCAGGTGTGTGCTCTGCTTGTTCTGCTGAGGCTATCTCATTCTCTGCTGAGGATGCCTCAACAGAACTGGTCTTCCAGGGTTGGAGAAGTGTCCTGCCTTCTCTCCAGGCAGCAGAGAACAAACCCTTGTCTATACCTGAGAACCTCTATAAGGAGAGTCTAAATGAAGGAAGAGAACCCATTGGAATTCATTGCAGACTCTTGTCTCCAGAAACAGCCTTTAGGATGATGAGAATTTTCCATGCCCTAGGCTCTCCCTTCACCGATTAATGCTAGCACAGATGTTGAAAAATGTTAACAGTGGCCTCTACTGACCAAACGTAGTATTACCACATACTTCATTTTTTTGTTCACTCACTCATTAAGTCAGTAATTTTTCAGCAAACATTTACTGAATATTTACTATTTGTAAGACTAATAAATAAGCAAATGTGATTTGAAAGGTGCAAAGTAGAAGACCCCACTCTCCTTTCCTAATCCCTAATTTTCTCTCTCCCTGGTTCAGAGAATGCCTGAAATATGCAAATTTCTTTCTCCTTGGTGTTAAGGCATGGTCATCTACTTTGACAATGCAGAGGGTTTTCAGATTAAGATAGCATAGTACTACTTGGTAGTCATTAACACTTTAGCAAAAAATAGTTTATTCTATCAGGAAAAAAAGGCATCCTTAAGGTGAATAAATACAGACCCATGTAAGTAGGGATTACTAAAAGGACAAGAAATAATCTAGGGTATGCTCCTAGTGTGATATAAGGTAAGGAAACTCAAAGAGCTAACAAAAGAGAATTTAGGACATTAGGAGCCTGGAGAAAAGAGGGAAGTCAGAGAAAAGCAGGATAACTAGGGGCTTTGGAGAATATGTTCTGAGTTCAAATTCAATCTTTCTCATTTATTAGCATTTGATTTCGGGTGAGCTTTTTAATCTCTCTAAACCTTCCTCCACAAACCTTCCCCCAAAATGTGGAATTAAGCTATGATTCGTGTAAATGTCACGTAAAGTACTCAGCATAGTGATGGTCATATTGTAAGATCCAGTAAACACGAGTCCAGCCATTATGACCAGAGGGAAGGAACATGCCGTACTGGGGGCAGCCAGGGCAAACCCTACTCCTCATAGTTGTGACAAGTCTACAAACTTGTCACCTTCCCTGGGCCAGCTGTTGGCACTGCCTTCTCAACTTCATGCAGACCTCCTGCAGTGAGCACAGCTTCAGGCCACATCAAACTGCTGACTCTGCGGCTGGAGAATGAGCCAAGGACCCATCCTGAAACCTGGAGGAAGAGTCTGAGGAATGTGGAGTCACAAGCTACTCTTCAGTGTTTATCGAGAATCTCACCAGAATCCTGTTCCTGGAGATGTGAGCCACATTTGTTGATAGTTATGCATCTTCCAAAATTAGCATACCTCATTAGCTTGGCTCAGAAGTAACTGGAAAATGCAGCTTCTCACAGCAGCTTGGAGGGTTTTCAAAGGAACCTTCCAGCCACAAAGCATATCAGAGTGACACTATAAGATCATTAGAATCTCACACCACAGACTTGGGATTCAGTGCCCCTGTGGGCCAGCCATCGATGAGTAACCAAGCAGAGCTGTCAGTTTTGCTTGGTATCAAGGACAGTATGTGGGGCTAATCTGAATACCAATCTCAGGACTCTGGCTGCCAAGTTCAGCCAGGAGACCTGTGTGCAGCTGCAGCTAATGGACTCATGGAGAACTCAGAGAATTTAGGGGGCTGAGTGCGAGGCATTCGGTCATCAGAATTATTATGAGGGAGATGCAGTCTCCTCCACTGATGTCAGCAGCCTAATCATCTCAAGTTAGAAGAGATCCAAGCAAGTCAGGGATACTGCCTTGGTGGTGGGAGATGAGCAGGGGGCACCCTCTAGGATGGACCTTCTGGTTATATTCCAGCCTGGTGCCAGGAAAATAGAGGCCCTAAATTTCTTAAGGAAAATCAGGGGTTATTTTAGTGTCAGTGGAGAAAGTTCTCTTCCCGTCTCAAAGAATGCAGTTGAGCAGCCACCAGGAGAGTGAGAGTCAAACGCAGGGTGAAGTCTTGCCAGAGGGTGAGAACAAATCGTCCAGGGTTTAAATCCAACCTCTACTTTGTGAGCAATCTTGTATAGGTTTGGGGTTTTTTTTTTTACTCTTCTGAACCTTAAATTTTTCCACCTATCAAATGGGAGATAATAGTGTCAAGCTCCTACTAGGAAGATGAAATGAGGTAGTGATATGGGTTAGGGACCTGGAAAAGGTAAGTGCTCTAAGTAGGCAGACTAATATAACCCACGTGCCCAGGATTTACTAGCCTGGAACCATAGCATAAAGTCCTATTTCCTTTTAATGTCTGCATTTGTATAGTACGAGCCCCACTGGCCTAATTGCCAACACTAGTAAGTAGAATTTAGCAAGAGGATGCTGACAGCTTAAGCATAATTTCTAGAAAAACAAGAGCAGGTCCTCCCATAGTTTGGCAGCCACCTTACCTTCTTATCTCAACAAGGACCCTTCATGTCCTTTTCCACAAGTGGTTGGAAACTTAGAGCCAAGCACTAATCTCCTTTTACCCTCTCGTACATCAATCACTCTGGTGTCTCTTTGAAGGAAAGTGCGAGTAGTGGATTTTTAAAAATAGGAGGAGGATAGGTGCCCTCCCCACCCCAAGGACGCTGGGCGGATAGAATTCATTGACAAGCAGGAAGACGGGCCCAGATTTGGCTCTGCCCTACCTCTTGAACCCACCCCAAAAGCAACTAGAAGTCTACGAAGTACACAGACTGAGAAACTGAAGCACAGAAAGCTGAAGTACTTTCATCCAAGGTCAGGCCGTGGATTAGCATTTGGACTGGACCCCACTCTGCTCTCTGTTGCACTCCGCTTTCTGTCTACCCTCACAGCACCGACCCTGCCTGCTCTGTCCCCCCTTGTTCCTCTGCTTCTCTTCCTTCCACGCTGATGTTGCTCCTGAGGACAGCGTATGCACACGTAGTGGAAGTTCCCTCACCCCAGAACTGTATGGGGCCATGTACGTACATTAAACTGGGAGTTAAAGAGATGTGTCAAAGAAGTGAAAATTCCAAGAGAGCGATGACACGTAACCCCAAAAGGTTTATTTTTAATTTGAGTATCAAATATGTGCCCCTCTACTTGCAGCACATTTAATTTCTCTCTTGCGTTTTGCCACCACGAATACCCAAGTGAATTTGCATTCTTTGAGCACGCAGAGTGTGGCTGCATGAGCAGTGAGCCACCCAGAAGCATGCTGCCCGGAGGAAGGAAGGAAGCCAGCTGGAGATTAAACACTTGCTCTGCGAAGATCCACAGCTCCACGGCCTACTCCCACCGCTGAGGAGGATCTATCAGAGGCTGAAGGACTTCGCAGAGGAGCAAAACACACGGGGAGACGGATGGGGCAGGGGACTTCTACAGCTTTCTTCCAACTCTGTGTTTGTGTAAGAACTGGCTGAGTTTGTGAAAAAAAAAAAAAAATCCTTTACCTAAATGTCTTCCAGACACTTTCCTGTCTTTCTTCAGATCCTCTATTTAAGCCCAGATTCCTGAGCCAGCAGCGTCTTTCTGGGTCCTGCATTTGTATAATTTCCATTGTGCTGGGCTTGTCCATTTTCATTAGAGGGTGCTCTCCACGAGGCAGGGAGCCAGGGCCCCGTGCACTGGGCAAAGTGCAATGTACGTCCAGCACTTGATAAACAATACAAACAGACAAGAAATTGGCTAAGGCTGCAGATAACTGGTTGACACAAAAATCCACATGTCAATAGCATTACAATGAGAGGTAGAAACATAACTCTCCACGGGGGGGTTATAGGAAGGCAGCTCTTCAAAAAGATAAATGTTACAACCCAGAAAATTTCACCGGCAAAAATATTCTGAGCAGGTTCCTCTGAGTCTGTGTGGAACATATGAAAATGGCACTTCTCCTCTTCTGCCGGAGCTAGAAAAGAAAATGTTATTAGTGGCAATGACATATGTGAGCTTCACTGTGAATAAATATACAATGTCTCTCTATATATAATATGCGTAATAATAACACCCCATATCTATATGGTGCCTTTTTCCCCCTAAGAACTAAAAAAATGATCCATGGTTATTATTATCTCACTTACAGATATTTGCAGATGTTTTCCCTTATATTTCACTAGTGTATCTTCAAAACACAGAAACATTTAAAAGCTACTCTTTTGACTCTTCTTTCCCGGACTGTTCTACCTTTCCATTATTCCCTCCTTAAAATGCGGTTAGAGGAAGGAATTGCAATCCAATTACAGAATCCTGCGTTTTAGTCATAGGATTAGGTAGCCGATGCCTCACTGGTGCTGTTCTGGGTCTCTAGAGACCCATGGTTATGACTTTGCCCCCCACCCCACCCCAACTCTGAGCTTCCAGGATTCACCTTCCCAAAAGGGTCACCATAGAGGATTTGGGTAATATGTGGCTATTACTTTCCAGAGGAGAGGTGACGCATAAACCTGTTATTACTTGCTCATGCTTTTGCAGAATCAGTTAGCAAATGAATTAATCCACTTTCCAGCAAGTCTGGAAGAGACCATTGTTTTTTTAATTGGGAAGTGTGGCTTAGGGGTGCTGAGGAGGAAGAGTGGAATGCTTCAGGCAGCTACAAAGAAAGGAGGCCCAGAAGGCACAGTTCCCAGGCAGGTCTTGGGAGGTCCCTAAGCAGCAGGGGGATGCTGGGGGATGCAATGAGGACCAGGTGCTCAACGAAGTGAGAGCTCCAAACAGGAGTGGAGTGTGGAGCACCAAAACCAGCAATAGGGCAGCTCCTCTCCAAAGCACAGTGGAAAGCTGGACAGTGCTATGAGTTAGGAAGGCGCTTTTACCCAAAACAATTGGGCGATTGTCCTCTGGACAGTCTTATAAGTTAGACTTTCGAAGGGCCTTCTCAGAGATATGTAAACTGATGCTCAGAGAGACTGGTTTTCCTGAGGTCATCCTGCCCCATGGTCATGGCATAAAGTACACTGCTTCTAGGCTCTGGGAGACAGTTATATGGTCACCAAAGACTCCTACCTCTTGTCCCTAATGTCCAAAGATGGAAAGGAATGAGAACAGAAGGTTACCAAGCATGGTGTGTTGATTAATGTCTGGCCACTGGGCCAACAGTGTGACAGTCCACTGACTCTCCACATAGGCTGCATTTGGTCCTCCTGTCCAGCTCTCCTTTACTGCAGGAAGTGGTCTTCATGTCATCAACTTTAATGTTCCCCCTTTCCTGCAGAGATAGCCTGTGTCTTAAAAATATTACTTTGTTATGAGACTACTGAAGTTTGGAGGGGCAGCCAGATGCTTCTGAAGAAATACCAGTTTCAGTCCTAAGATGCTTGCAAATTTCTCCTTATTTCTTGTATTTTCCTTCTCAGATTCACGTATTGGTGATAATTAGGTTGGATAGGAACAAGTTTTCTTTTCTCATCCAGGATAGAATAGAAACAGAAGCAGGTGGAGGCTCTGGATTCTATTTGAAGAGCAACTGGGGAAACCTTCCTAAAGGAGGCAATCTGGATTTTGAAAGATGAATATAAATTCACCAGACTGAAAAAAGGAGGAAAAGAGCATTCCACGGAGCAGGGCACACACAGGGAGCAGTGTGTGCACGGGCACAGCAGCATTGTTCCAGAACTGCATATTCCCAGGACTGTAATATGTGTATGTAGCATTCTGTATTTGTGTATGTAGCAGAAACTTCAAGTAATAAGAAATAACAGGAAATAAAATCAGAGAAGCATACTAAGCATCAGATTATCAAGGACTCCTTTGTACCCAAGAGCTTGGTTTTATCCCTCCCATTGCAGAAATGCTAGCATATCCACAACACTTAGCGTATCATTTTATAAAATGCCATAAGCAACTCACCACCACCAGCACCACACTTCCTCCCCAAGCCCTTAGGGGTTAGAGATCATAAGCATAAATGTGCCAAGATCCTTAATGTTCTACTTCGGCAAAGGATGGAAGAGAAATTGGGAGTGATGCCGGGGCAAGGAGATCAGTTGGAAGATGGTGGGAAGAGTCTGGACAAGTCAATGAGAACCCACAGGGAAGCAGTACAGGAAAATGGAGGGAAGAGGGGTTGGGGGCATGGAGGTGCTAGACAAGATCGGGTGCTGTGGGTGACAAAGACCCCACTGGGCATCCTGGATGCTTCAGGGATTGTATGAGCAGCTGTGGTAATGGGCTGCCTTACCTTGAGCTCAAGCTGCTTATGTACTTAACAAACACGTAGAGCTCTCTTTCCATGTGCCAGGAATAGTTCTAAGCACGCAAAAAACATTAACTTAGGTACATTTCAAAACTATTAAGAAAGGAGTATAATTGTGATGGATGTGTTACTTGGTTCAATGTAAACATTTCACACTGTATATCGAAGCAGTACCCTGAACCCCATAAAGGCATCAATGTACAAAGTTATGATTTAATAAAAATAATGAATTATAAAAAAAAACACATTAACTTAATCCTTACAATAGTCCATGAGGTAGGTACTATCATGACTCCCACTTCATAGATGGAAAATATGAGGCATGGAGAGGTCACATAGTTGGTGTGTGGTAGAACTGGGGTTCCAGCGTCTAAGCTGCTATCATCTTCCCTGGGCTGTGTCTCAGTTCATCCATTAACATCCAACACGCATCACCTGAGCACCCACCCACCTATGCAAACCCTCTACCCATAGTTCAGTGGCTGCATTTCAGACATTCAAAGGTCAGAGCTCAAAACCACGACCACCATCCTCATGCTCTATTTTCCAGAAGTTTCCAGATGTCCCCATTGGCCTTGCTGCAAGGCATACCTGGCTGTGGTTGCCCTCCCAGGCCCTTGGATTGTTGTCTTTTCCCAAAGAAGAAGCTCAGAGCCCTCTGCTCCAACCTCAAGGGTTAGATCTTGTGCTAGTTTGCTTGGGCTGCTAACAAATTACTACAGACTCAGCAGAGTAAACAATGGGAAGTGATTTCCTCATGGTTCTGGAGGTTGGATGCCCAAGATCAAGGTGCCAGTGGGGTCACTTTCCTCTGAGGTCTCTCTCCTTAGCTTGCAAATGGCCTCCTTCGGGCTGCCTCTTCACATGGGTATCTCTTTGTGCACACACATGCCTGGTGTCTCTCTGTGTCCTAATCTCTTACAGGGACACCAGTCAGATTGTATTAGGGCCCACCCAAACAGCTTCATTTTAAATTAATTATTTCTTTGAAGTCCTTATGTCCAAATAAGATCACATTCTGAGGTACTAGGGTTAGGACTTTAAGGTATGAATTCTGGAGGACACAATTCACCCCCTAACACCTGTCTTCTTTCCGTCACCACCACCTACTTGGCTCAGCTTCCTTCCAGAGACACATCTCTGAAGAGACTTCATATTACAGAAACAAAGTGCATAAAAATGAAATGTATCCACCAGTAACATGGCTCCCTCTAAAAATGGGGAATAGTTTTGTGTGTGATCCCTAAAATGACATCCCTCTGCCTCGCTTCCACTGAACAGTTTGTGCTCTGACAGCTCAAGGGGAGGCGACAGTGATAAAAGCATACAGGCTAGCCATGAATCTCCCCATTTGAATGCACTTCATTAAAACTAGCATTTTTTATTACAAAGACCTGACAAAGTGAGTATTAGACAGAAATGCATGTTAAGCTGGCATTGATCTTTCCGGGGAGATTGTACATTAAAGAGCACACTTTCACACTCTGTTAACCACTTGCTCATAAAAAGGAAGCAAGAATCAAAGGCAAAGTCCTCCAGCCTTATCCCTCCAACATCACTATGGCTACCCAGTAGGGTTGAGTGGGCAGAATCAGGCAAGGACCAAGAGCCACCCAAATCTTGTTTCCAAGGCTATGTAGGCATCTGGGTCTCAGCTATCTTCTCTGCCCATTCAACTGGCCTTCCTCCACAACCAAGAGGTCATTGCCAATGCACCAAGTTGATTTTTTTCCAACCTGGAGCTTCTATTTCCTAGGAGAGGATCATGTTGTTCCATTCTCCCATGATGTTTTTTCATCAAGGAGCAGTATTGATCAAAGACCAGGGCAGCCACATCTTTGGGCATCCGCCTATGACGAGCACATGTGTGTGCATGTGTGTTTGTGTTACTGAATTGACAGGAACAGAAACCAGAAGTTTGATGGAAAGAAAAGGAAAATGCATTTGGCAGCTGCGGAGAGAAGCTAGATGAGGAAATCGTGTGTGGGGAGTTTCCTGCAGCCTGAGATGGAGTCGTGGCTTGTCTTTAGACAGTCAGCTGAATAATCCTCACCAGGATTCCTGTCTGCTCAAATATAACAATTTAAGAGGAGCAAGAGGAGCTTAAATGCTAAGGGCTAATCCTGCCAAAACCATTTCTTCCAGGACCACTGCTTATATTAAAACAGTCACCTCTCCCCCCACTGTTGTTCTCTCTACCTCCCCTCCGAATCCTTCCGTCCTTGCATCCCGTCTTAACTGCTGCCTCAGTGTGATTGCCGGCAGCTGGACAGCCCTGCTCCCTCAGCCACACTGAGGAGGGGTCTGCAGAGTAGCAGGACCCAACCAGTGTGGCTCCCTCAGCCACACTGAAGCATGAGCAGGTCTCTAACATACCCTGTGGACTCTCGCTGCCACATTCTCACTGACGCAGACGTTCCTACTAGACTCCCCCTTCCCTGGGCCACTTCTGCTCATACTTAACACTAAATATAGGTGTTACCTCCTCCTGGCAGCTCCCACAGATCTCTTCCTACATCCTTAGACTGAGTTAATTTCACTTCCTCTGTTTCTGTGATCCCCCAGCATGTCATTGCTGTTGCACCTACTGTGATACTCTACAGTCCTTGGGGTCAGGAGCCACAGTGTACATAATAAGTGCTCTAGAAATATTGAACAAATGAATGCATTTTGTTAAAGGAATATCTAAAGATAAAGGAAATGAATTAATAGTATATATCTGATGCTTTTTGTGCATTATCTCAGTTAAGTAGTACAGCATCTCCATGGACAAGTATTATTGTCCCCATCCATGCACAGCTGAAGAAGTTAGAGCTCAGAGAAGGTAATTCCCCAGAGAGGGAGTGGAGATTCAAACCCATATTGACCTCTCCAGCCCCATGCCCTTCCGCACCCCGCCTCCCGTGCAACTACAGCAAGCTCTCACACACCCAGAAGACCCAGGAAGAAAGGTCTCCCCCAAATCAAGATGCCCCATCTCACCCAGTGGCTCCTGCTACTCTGCAAACCCCCTCCTTCATCCTGGCATGTCTGCAGGCGGGGAGCGGAGCATGGGCTTTCTCTGCCGCTGTATCATATCACAACCGTCTATCTAATTTGCGGTTCCCTCTCTCCCTGAGGACACATTCACGTTAGTACTTTAAAGGCAGGCTTCTCTCTATGAAGCAGGCATGAGTCCATTTTTCACTGGCATTTGTATTCTGGGAAATGCAGTGCTTTATATATTAATGAGTAATTTCCTTTGCCCCATGCAGTTCAAAATTCAATAAATGCTGTTTAAGCCCACTTCTCCCACGTGTCCATCAGGCAGCAGCCTCAGGGAGTTGGGGAGAGAATTCCTGCATATTTCCTCTTCCTCTTCCCTGCCCTCACACCCAATGTCCCCTCTCATACCACTGTGCTCAGTGTGGCTCCCTAGGAGGCAGCATGGTAACTACACTGTCTGGTCCCACAGGTCAAGGTAGAGACTCACCATTGTCATTTCATCTCACACCTCCATAAACCCCTGTCTGTCCTTCCATACCCTTCTCCACAGAAGCCCATCAAACGTGTCCCCAGCAGGCTAACATTCCACTACTAGAAAAGTCGGTCCTCTGAGTTAGGCATTGCCTCATTCTTCTGTCCTCTTTCAGAATGGAAATTCTCCCTGATGTCACATGCACCTTAACTTCATTGAGGTCATTGTTTCATTTTGCAAACTAAGTCAATTTATGGCTTGAACTTGGGTTTAAAGGAGTCAAGGAAAAAGGGGAGCCCGGGGCAGAAAGCAAACTGCTGTGGTTTGCCACTAGCCTGGCCCAAGGTTGACCCTTGCTGGTGGAGTATGAGATGGGTGGAAGGTAGGAGGGACAAGCAGCTTGCTCCAGTCCCACCCTGGGAGAGAGTGGCCATCACCCTTGGGCAGATGCATTCACCCAGCTCTGAGCACGGGCCCCCAGGACACTTAGGAACATTAGTCCAGGTCTCTTCTCTGCATCGAGTAATAATTCAGTAAAATCTCAATTAAAACCAAGTCATAAATCACATTTAATGTTGCCCTGACGGGTCGAATTTAATATGCCAGGCCTATTAATCATTTGCCAAGCCCTGGAATCCCAGCTCCCTCTTCTGAGGACTCAGGGTTTAAGGCCCATTTCTCCCACCTCTGCCACAGTTTAATCAGACCCCAGAGAGCAGGAGCCAGGGAGGTTTTGGACCGTGTCATGTCCTGCATGTGAAGCTTGGTGGCTTGGGTACTTGGGGGAGCCCAGTAGGAGAAGGGAGCCCAGACTCCTACACAGGTTAGTTTGTCTGCTGGGTGTGGAACATGCCAGATGGGAAGTGGCAATATACATATGCCATCCTGGGAGCTAGGAGAACAGCCTGTAGGGTGAACAAATACTCTATAGGGTCAGATCATGCCCAGCTGTCCTTCTGACAAGCAGTGGGCACCAGGGATCTGGAGAAATAATCAAGATCTCCTTACACAGGAAAATCAGTGGTGTAGAGTCCCCATGTAGGAAGCTGGTAGACACCCTGGCCAACCGAAAAAACTATTCCTGGGACCCACAGAACCTGATGACAGGGCAGAGACCCAAGGCCAAGGCTTCAGTCTCTGGGAGTGGTACTGGTTCCAAGCCTACAAAGACTGTGTCAACAGCACAGAGACCTCCTGGGGACATGGAGGGACCATAGGTTTGTCTAGGTGCAACAGCAGTCAAGTAACCAAATGGGAAAGCTGAGTTCTATATACTAGAACTGGGTGCTGAGGGGTCTTCCCTGAGGCCTCAGGGGACTCTGAGAGCCAAGTTGGTGTCCATCAGATAAGCTGAGACTGAGGGTGACTGTAAAATGAGATGTGAGGCCAGAGGCTGCCGTTTGATCCCTAGCTATGTGGCCTTAAACTAGGCACTTCCCCACTCTCAGCCTCAGTTTCCTATCTTTAAAATGGGGTGGATATATACATATAATGTATAGGTTTGTAGGATTTTTTTTGAAGATTAAAGGAAAGGGACATGATAGCATGCAGTGTGATGCCTACATACGCTGGGTAGGGGCTTAATTCATGAAAGCTCTGTTGTCAGAGCAGCAGAGGAAAGGCCACTTCTGCAGAGCAAGGTCAAGAGGCTACAGTCAGAATGGAGATTAGGGCCACAGAGCCAGGGTCTGAGTCACTAAAACAGGGTTGGAATATGAAATTCTGAGGACCAAGTGAGAACTGGGCCTCACCAGTGACTAATACCAACCGTCAGGTCTACTTCTAAGAGGAGGGGGCTTAAGGGACAGAGGCAGGGTGGGTGTGGACAGTGCTGGCTCCGGGTTCCAGGGGTTAGCTTGGGACCACGAGTACAGCTGCAGTGGGGTGAGGATGGTCCGGGTCTCGGATACTGCTTCACTCCCTCTGCCCCCCCCCTTCCTTCCTAGCTTCCATCACGTATATTTCTGTATCTCCTGCTATGTGCCAGGCATTAGAGGCCTGGAAACCTCTCACCCGGGAACCTGCAGAGAGCTGGACCTGCAGGGATGCAGAGGCTGGGAAACAGGTGCCACTGGCTCCAAGGGAAAAGCAAGTACCTTCTAGCTTTTGAAAGACCTCATATTAAAAATAACGTGAGGACACTTGGCTGCTTTATGATCAGTACGCTCGACAATATACTTAAGCATTTTTCATCAAGTCTCATTTTGTGCCACTAACCGGCACAAAATAACAGCTGGCGTTTTACCGAGCATTTACAACCTGCTAGGCAGTAAGCTGAGAGGTTTACACAGGTTGTTTATTTTAACCCTCCTACCCTAGGAGCTTCAGTAGTACCATTCTCCCCATTTTATAGATTGGGAAAGTGAGGCTAAAAGAAGTAAAGGAATGTGCCCGAGCTCTCACCGTAAGTAGCAAAGGGGATTGGAATCGAGGCTAGCTGAGATTTTAAAAGCTGTGTGTGATGGGACCCCTGGTCCTGGCCAGGGCTCCTGTTTCTCCTCGGTGGGGCCTGGCTGCTGCCTGGCACAGGGCGGGAGGATATTGATGTTTTCCTGACCAGGCTCTGAAAGCATTAGAACAAATAACCCAGTGTGCATGCTGGCATGCGGGCCCAGATGCCAGTGCTCACTCACTGGGCAGAGCAGGATGAGCACCTCCCCTGGCTGACAACCCTCTCCCCTCTCTCCTCTCTCTTCTCCCCTCTTCCTTCTCCCGTCTCCCCTCCAAGAGGGCCAAAGCTCACTCTCCAGCAGCAAACCAGTAAGAAGATCTCTCAAGCCCTGCATCTGAGTAATCGTCCTTATTTTTACTGCCCCTTCCATGGTACTTCAAGAAAAAATAAATAAATAAACCAACTGGCAGAGCAGACAACAATGAGAAACACATATTGTCTCATAATGAGCGTTTTCTGGCTACTGTTAATGCAATACGACAGTGGAAGGTCCCCAAAGGGCTGCTTTTCTGCTCTAGAAAATGACCTTAGCTCACGTGAATGGTTTTCCACTGACATCCTTTCTGCTCCTAACATTTGCTCACCCTTTTGTGAAGGAGTGGTCTGCGGCACAATCTAGCAACTGCCCAGGTGCTTGAATGGCAATTATTCCATCCGAGCTGTGTGTCTTCCCAGCAACTCCTTTCCAACCTGCTCCTGGCTGGTCCCTGCGTCTCTGTTTCTCCTCATTCCTTAGGTCAGGTTCCCATCTTCCTTGGACCTGGCAGTGTCGTCTAGCTTTGTATCCTCTACAGTCTTCATTAATGGGCTTTTTGCTCTTCTTCGGGATGGTTCACATTTTATTCAATACTTTAATACCAGTTATTTGATTTCTGAAGCCCTGGGGCTCCAGGGGCAAAGGTTAACCTGCATCTGTTTGACCTGGTGGGCAAAATAGACTTGCCCCTCATTCAGGAGCATTGAGCTCAATGCAGTAGGCTTTATCCCATTATCCAATAATTCTTTTCCTTGATTATTCCCCCTTGAGGTTCGGGACTTTAGATTAAGTGTGGAGGAGAAGAGATTTGTGGTTTAGATCTTGTGAGAAAAGTGATTAGTCATGTGCGGATCAAGGGATCAACTATTCAGAATTAGCCAGCTTATGTGATAACTACACGTTCTTTCTAACAGTCTATCAGTGGTTCAGATTTAAGAACTCTGAAACAGATCACACCAGGGAAGAAAAGAGCCTCACTCCACGGCAGCCCTCTGCTTTATGTACTCCTGGTTATGTATGTTACCAGCTCCCCTGGAAATCACATTTTGTGTACTTATCTACCCTGCACATTTTCCTCATTTCCTCTTTATAGCAGAATTCCAACAGGAAGAGGCTATGCCCTACTCTAGGAGGAGGAAGTAATCATGATCAATCTAAGCAGTGATGATAATTCTGTTCTCGCTTGCAAGCAATTGTCACAGAAATGGGCACATGGCACAATTTAGAGTACAGTCTCATGTTTAAGAAGGGATATGAGAAGGGGAAACTCTCTCTTACTCAACTTCCAAATTTTGGACATTGTTGGGTAAGGGTGTGATAACTGGAGCTGTGGCAGCTCCTTTGGGATCAAGAGCTTTTTTCAGCCCAAGGACAAAACCTAACATAATGAGAATGTTTGGTGTAAGAAGACAAAAATAACCTAATCCTCTGATCAGGAACTGAACCATTAAAAACTGGCTTTGCCCATACTTTGGCTTTTGACAAGTGCATACATTGAAAGGGTGTTGAAAACATAAAGATTGGGGGTGCTGGCAAGAGCATACTTAATAGAGTTTATGGAGCAAGACCAGGAAGTGTCTGAAATCTCTGGAAAACAGAGAGGAATCAGGAGCTCCTGGTGAAACATTCGAGTCCTATCAGTGAACCTAAGGAGGTTCTACCTGAGGGTCACCTGCTATCTCTAGCAGTCTAGGACTTTGGCTTTGTACTCTAGGCTTTCTCTGGGTGAAAATAGATACAGAATCTTTTTAAAGCAGTGCTTTTCTTGCACTATTCAGAGAAAACTGCCCTGCTGCTCTGGCCCTTTGCTTTTAGAAAGTTGCTATTGGCCTATTCCTCCTCTAATAAAAGTACAACAACATGATTCTGTGCGCTACAGAAACAATTTATAAAGCATGGTCTATCACCATGTCTAAAGGATGTCTTGTTGGCAAAGTAGATCACCCCACCACCACAGCTGGGTGCAAACTTTACCCCTCCCCTGCAGCCTTTCAACCACTGCTCATGTTCTCCGACAGCTGTCCTGGTCTCATGGCTGTTGTTGTTTGTGGGTGGTGGCTGGGTGTTGTTATTGATGGGGCTGGTGTTATTTGCAAATCATCATTCACCTTGTCAGTACGAATTAACTAAGTTTTCAGACAACAAGGACATTCCCACACTTAATCATCATTACAGTTCCAGAACGGGTTCCCAGTGAACCCAAATATTGAGGCTGCTTGTTTTACTGCAGAATTCAAATGCACAAAATTAGCAAGATCAGCTCTCAGAGTGTCGGCCGCTGCCAAATAAGACTCGGGAGAATGCCTGGGTATATTATTAAATTGCACATAATGATGGTATGTGTCTAGAAGCTGGCTTCTGTGGACGGCTACGTCTTTATCTCACAAGCTATGACAGCTTGTTTGAACCAAGGAGCATGTTTTAATTTTTCTCCGTCCCCATTTATCAAAATGTTTTCAGTGCACACGTGAAGCGTGAGGAAACTGATCCTTTGCCTCCTTTCAGCCTCATCATTTCCTTCGTTGTTTAAGTCGCTTCTGTGTTTTTATTAGAGTCGCTGTCAAATCCATCCTTGTTTGTGTCTCCCCATGCACCACATGAGGAACATTCGTACCTTCATGTGGCCTGAACAACCATGTGACCCAATTCAGGTAAATCACTGAATCACAAAAGAATTAGGAGTGGACACATTTTATAGTCAAAGGAAAAAGCAACGAGGGCCACTGGCACTGTGTTGATACCTACTGTGTGGAGTCCTGAGATAGGTGCCTTGGGGCAGGATTTCATTTAATTCTCAAAACAATCTACACCGTAGCTACATCACACCCATGTATCAGATGTGCAAGATGAGGCTCTCAGGTTATGCTGCTAGTACAGTGATAGAGTCTAGGTCCATGACTTTCAACTTGGATGCCACAAAAATGTTAAAGATCATTCATTCAATTATTTTCAAAAGACATTTCAAAGTCCAGTGTTTTGCATTTAAGTGTGCCACAGAAGTTAACTAGAGGTTCAAATGTATGGGGAGATAAAAGAGGCCAAAAAACACTGGTCTAGACTCCAACTGACGTTCTTCTCCATGCCAAGCCTTCGCTGTGCCTAGAACGCCTTCCTACAAAGGACGGAGGGGGCGGGGCAGAGGCAGGAACCAAGAAATGGCTCTGGGTGTGAGGAAAGAATCACAAAATAATCCACAGCAATCAGGAAGGATTAGAAGGCACCTATTCAGAATACATAGGAGGGAAAGGGAAAGGCCTCGTTGAAAAGAAAACTAAAAATTGACAGAAGAAAAATTATGAGCAGAAGCAGTCAACACCGAAAATAGGAAGAAGTAAGATTTCCCAGAGGACGTTTCAGAAAGAAATCAAAGCAAAAGACGGAACAGGCGAGAGGGTGGGATGAAAAATACAAGATGGATGTAGAGAATTCGTTTTCTGTTTTTTCATAGAACATTCCTCGTGGGTTATTTGAGTGGAGAATCACAGCAAGAATCTCTGATAAAACTGTAATTCAGCTCTCACATTAATGTTAGCTAATCTTTGGGGAAGTGAATCTAATATTTGAAATTTTTGATACCCTCTCACCTCTCAGAGTGATTTCTTAAATAAAGGTGAACCAGGGGAGGTAAAACATTTTCTTGGGAGCAAAAACTGTCCCTCCTGTGAGGTAAAATTACATCTTCCTGGACACTGAGTGCTCCAAATCTTAGACCCAGCAAATTGTCACCACCAACTGCTATGACCCCCAACTGGAGGTCAGTGGCTAAAAGAGGCCACTGCATCATGATTTTCCAGAATTGCAGACCCCTGCAGGGTAAAAATCACTTCCTGGGGCTTCCAGGTTGCTCCACCCATTCATCTCAGACCAGGGAGGGAGTGAATCTTGAGGCTTTGAGGGATTTTTCACAGAAGCAAAGGCAAACAAACTGAATAACAGAAACCTCCCCTACTGGGAGTGCCTCTCGGGCTTCAGCCACGCAAGTGAGCGTTCCTGTGACCACATGCATATGTGCTTGTGTACAGACCCACGTGTGCATGTGTGCACGGACATATGTATGCTCACATCCATGTGAGCTTCTGCACGTGTGTATGTGAGCCTGTGGGACTGTGCATGTGTTTCTGTGTGTGCACCCCCTGCATTGATAGCAGCAAGACCTCT
Organism: Otolemur garnettii; assembly: GCF_000181295.1. NCBI lineage: Eukaryota > Metazoa > Chordata > Mammalia > Primates > Galagidae > Otolemur > Otolemur garnettii. The sequence continues at coordinate 17,939,356 of NW_003852411.1, forward strand.
GTACAAGTGTCTGTAAAGAGGCAACCTTGAGCAGTAAAACCACTGACCTTAGAGTCAGAGGATACTGTGTGTGAATTCTTCCTCTTTGCCACCACAGGCAAGTTACTAAGCCTTTCCAAACCTCAGTTATCCCATCTGTAAGACGGGGTAATAATTTCTGCCCCATCACCGTGAAGATCAAACGAAGTAACATGTGTGAGGATGTTTTGTAAGCCAAAATGCATTGTAGAAACATATGAGCTTTTCTCCATCTTTTAGGGGCAAAATGGAAAATATTACATAATGATCAAATGATCAATTGCCAAAATGCATTGTAGAAACATATGAGCTTTTCTCCATCTTTTAGGGGCAAAATGGAAAATATTACATAATGATCAAATGATCAATTACTGGTGTTTCAGCATGATTCCAGCATTTGTCTCCAAGGGCTGGCTGGAGGGAGAACTGCAGGGGATCAGGGAAGCTTTCTAATATCCTGGTACCTTTTCCTTCTTGGTGGGAGTCAGTGACCTCCCATGGTCTTGGGCGCATGTCTCTGCATTCTTTGCAGAACCCAGGGGGTCTCTTGCACTTGTTTTGATGTTAAGGTGTGGGGAGGATCTAGCTTAACACAACAGAGAATAAGAGCTTCAAATACAGTTGCTCTGCCTGCCTGAGTCCTGGTCTCTCTGCCTTGAGCACGTGTCATATTGCCTCCCAGGGCAGGACAAGACCTCCATCCATCTCCTGCCTCCCCTTCCACACCTCCACGGAAAGGCAAAGGTGCCCTGCCTCCAGCTCAAGGGAAAAGCCAGATTAACCTTTCTGACACTACAGCAAATGTTAGCAGTCTGCCTCGCCTTTCATAATGCCAATCCAGGCACCAGTCAGTCACCGTCTGTTAGAAATACAGAGAATATATGTCAAAACTCACCCGCACATGCTGAATCGGAAAAGAGCAGTTATTACTGCAAACTCTATATACATTATTTATCAAATGAACTCTCTGCAGTAGGAATACAATTCATTTCTACTCTCTCTCTCTCTCTCTTGTTCTTTCATTTCAATAGGAGATGAAAGAAACCATTTATAGAATCTTTCTGGGCATTATTCATGCAGCAGTATCCCTGACTGGGGTTTGAAGTCAGAGCTGTCTATTGCCTGAAGGGAGTGGGCTGCTTCGAGTGGGAGAGAAACAGCCTCTGTCTGCCAGGTTTTCTCAGCCTCCCTTCTCCATGGCCACCACCACTACCACCCTCCCTACTCCTGGAACTGCAAATAACTGGATCTCTCCTCAGCTCTCCAGGCACACGTGAGGAGATGGGAACCTTGACTCAGATTAAGGCGAGTACCCTTTCAGTGCATTGTCTTTGCAACCCTGGCTCTAACAAATTACCACAAGGTGGACAAGGTATTTCCAGTAGGTCTATTTGGAGTCAAGGCCAGCTCCCACTTGGCCTCACATTAAGAAACAGAAGAAATACATCTCTTATTCAATGTGGACTAGTGTGAGCCTTACAATGAAGACTACTCATTTTCACAGTCAGGTTAGCTCAAAGTTGGGAGTTTTGCCTATCGAAGATGGTAGAAGTGGTGAACTGGTGTTGGAGGTAATGATGATGGTGGTGGAGACGGTGGTAGCAATGGTGACAGTGTTAGTAGTGATAGTAGAAATGGTGGTAGGGGTCATCATCATGGTGGTAATGGCAGGAGGAACAGTGGGGATAGTGGTGGGGATAGTGGTGAGGAGTAAGGTGATAATGGTAGAGGGTGTGGTAATGGAAAAGGAATAGCAATGATGGTAGTAATGGTAGTTAGGAGTGTTAGTGGAGGTGATAATGGTGGTTGCTAGGTGGTGATGGCAGAGGGGATGGTGGTGGTGCTAATGATGCTGGTGATGATAATAGTGGTTGTGGTGATGACTTGGTGATGCTGTTAATGTGGTGGTAGCGGTAGAGGTGATGGGGCAGTGGTGGAAGTGACGGTGGCAGTGGTGGAGGTGAAGGGGACAGTGGTGGAAGTGATGATGGCAGTGGTAGAGGTGACAGGGGCAGTAGTGGAGGTGATGGGGGCAGTGATGGAAGTGATGGTGGCAGTGGTGGAGGTGACAGGGGCAGTGGTGGAGGTGACGGGGGCAGTGGTAGAGGTGACAGTGGCAGTGGTGGAAGTGATGGTGGCAGTGGTGGAGGTGACGGGGGCAGTGGTGGAAGTGATGGTGGCAGTGGTGGAGGTGACGGGGGCAGTGGTGGAAGTGATGGGGGCAGTAGTGGAGGTGACGGGGGCAGTGGTGGAAGTGATGGTGGCAGTGGTGGAGGTGACGGGGGCAGTGGTAGAGGTGACGGTGGCAGTGGTGGAGGTGCTACTGGCAGTTGTTCTGGTGATGATTGTGCTAGTAGGAGTGGGAATAATGGAAGAACATCCTAAGTGGTGATGATCATGATGGTGGTGATGACATTGTTTATGGTCACGGTCTGTGTAGAGTGTGACAATATAATCTTTGCATTCAAAAGAATTTTCATTAAAGAATAGGACACTTCTTTCAAAAGAAAGTACTCTGCTCCTATTTCAAATCAGACCTCCATAAAACTGCTTCTCTGAATTCTTGTCTAATTTAGTGTACCTGTGATAGTGAAGGTTGCACAGTGAAAGCTCTCTTTCTGAGGACCTGGCTGCCTGATGGTACCCAGAGTACTATCTTGACTTTGGAACTAAGTGTCTTGACCATCTTCCGTTCTGAAAGCCAAATCCTGCTTGCTCTGAACCTCAGCTCCAGCTCAGGTCCACACCTCTGGCCAATGGTGTCCCCTCATCAAGTGTAACTCATGTGTCTTAGCTCTTTTGTTGCTTTAATTATTATCTGTTTTAGTTGGTGTGTGTTTGATCACTCCAATCACAGTGTTAGATCCTTGACAGAACATTGTCCTTTCTTAATCCCATACCCTTAAAATAAATATATACTGAACAAACGAATGGATGGATGGACAAATGAATCCAGGTGCTATTATTTTCTCAAAAATAATAGCATTATGCTGTATACTGCAATAGTTGTGAAATTAATTTGAGTATAAATATCTTCTCAGGACTTATAGGAAAGAGGGAATTTAAATACTACTAATACTAATACTACAATGATAGCCAACATTTGTTGAGCTCTGTGCCAGGCTCTGTGCTAAGCAGTTCACACACATTATCTTCTTAAGCCCTTACAATGAGCCTCCCATTGTAGTGTATCCATTTTATAGATGGCAAAGCTACAGTCAGAGATTTTGAATGACTTGCATTCTAGCCTCGTCTAACAAATGCAATCAGAGTAATCTGGTTCTTTTTACCCTTAATGTATCCCCAATAATAATTTTAAAAAAGTACTAGCTTTGGATTCAAAAAGACATGGGTACAAACAGTAATTCTATAATTTACCAATTGCATGGCTTTTATTAAATCAACTTTTGTCTCTGGACCTTGGTTTGCAATTTTAAAAAGTGGGAAAATTATACTTGTATTAGGGAGGACTGAAAGAGAATATATATACATATGTAAATTATGAGTATATTTATATAAATATAAATATATGTATATATAATTATAAATCTACAAAAACTAAAATTCTTATACATACACATACATCTTTGTTCCATGCCCAAGATATAGCAAGTATTTAATCAGTAGCAGTTCTTTTTTTTCCAGTTTTTTTTTTTTTTTTTTTTGGCCAGGGCTGGGTTTGAACCTACCACCTCCAGTATATGGGGTTGGCGCCCTAGTCCTTTGAGCTACAGGTGCTTCCCACAGTAGCAGTTCTTTTTTCTCTTTTTCTATTTTTCTGCTGAGGGTCTCCTCACTTCAAGTGATGACAAAGTTCCAGTTACAGATCCGATGTAGAGCCCACCCTTTCTTACCCCACAGATTCAACCTCAACCCTGAGCTCTTTTCCTGGACACAGAGGCTGAGTCACAGAGCATCTTCTCCAGGCGTGTGGGTGCTCCATGGCTGAATTGGTGCAAAGCCGGGGAACCTGGCTTGGCTGGCCAGCTCAGCGGTCTAAATCAGGACATAACTCAACGTCTTACTGAGCAATCCACCTGCACGTGGCCTGTGGGAAACGATCCACATTTCTAACTCTGCCAGGGGTGCTACCTATGGAAACGAAGTCCCCCCCACCAGCATATCCTGGATCAGCATCAGCCTAGAGCAAGACTGGCCAGGCCTCCCTAACCAACAGCGGTCCACATGTGGTGGCTCTGGGGGCATATTTCTCTTCTAGCCACTCTACCTAAGTGTTAAAAGTTAATTTAACTCTGATCGCACTGACAGGGGAAAAGTTAATAGAAGTTTTATTTTTAATATATGAGGAACCTTAACAGGATTTAAGCTTAATGCCTCAGAAATGGGAAGGTACTGCCAACAATTTATCTACCTGAATCTGTAGACTTTAGTAGAGACCTGAAGAAATGGAAGAAGTATTATTTCAGCAGCTAAAGGTGGGATTGAAATGCCCCCCACAGCAATTGGGAGAAATCCCAGCAGGCTGCCAACCCCAGAAATTGACTCATAAATTGCCCAAATCCTCAGTTTCCCCTTATTACCCTGACCTCTAGTTTTCTTTACTATCCAGAAAATATATCATTTCAATTCTTTTGGGATATAATAGAGCTTGTCACTTAGAATCATAGAATTTTAGAGCTGATTTCTTCCAGCTATAATAATTTATGATACTAAGAAACGTGGAGGGGAAGTTTATAACGGAAAATTGTGCTGAACATGGGCCATACATTTTGTTCTAGACATGGCTCTTGGCTATTTTCAAAAGCTACTAACTTAAAAAAAATCTCTCACACAAAACATTCTCTGGTACACTTAGGCCAAATTGCCTGAATTCTTCGTTGTTAGATTATATTTCAGTAAGGAGACCAGTCAACTACTTTTACATAGGAAATTCCTTCACCAAATAGTTACTGAGCACCAGCCACGTGTCAGGCACCGTTGTAGACATTGATGGATGCAGAAGCACATAAAATACTCAAAAATCCTTAGGGAAGTTGCTTTCTTATAAGGGGAGATTAGAATCTAATAAGCTATGCAGTGAATTATGTAGAAGATGATGCATGCTATAAGAAAAAGAAAGCGAGGAGGAAAAGAAAGTTGTAAGAGTCCACTTTGAACAAGGTGGCCAGGAGGGGCCTAGCAGAGAAATAACGTTGACTAGGGCGGCACCTGTGGCTCAGTGAGTAGGGCACTGGCCCCATATACCAAGGGTAGTGGGTTCAAACCCGGCCCCAGCCAAACTGTAACAAAAAAATAGCCAGGCGTTGTAGTGGGCACCTGTAGTCCCAGCTACTTGGGAGGCTGAGGCAAGAGAATCACTTAAGCCTAGGAGTTGGAGGTTGCTGTGAACTGTGATGCCACAGCACTCTACTGAGGATAACAGGGTAAGACTCTGTCAAGAAAGAAAGAAAGAGAGAGAGAGAGAGGGAGGGAGGGAGGGAGGAAGAAAAGAAAGAAAGTTAGTTGACTTGAAGGAAGTGAGGGAATGAGCCGTGAGCATCCCCAGGGGGGAGCACCCCAGCCAAGGGGACCTGGAGGTGCAGGAAGGCAGAAAGAAGAACTCACCTGGTCGATTCTAGAACTGTCAGGAAAGTTAGTGTGAGTGAGCACAGGTGAGCCCAGGGGACAACACAGTCAGGGATGTGATCAGGGAGGTGCCCCAAGCCTTAAAGCTGGTACATAGGTGAGGTGACCACACATTCTGATTGCCTAGGACAATCTCGAATTAGGCCTGTGGTGCTGGGGAAAGTATTAATAGTTCCCCGTTCCCTCTCAGAGTGCCCCAGTTTGGATGATAAATTATGTGGTCACTCTGCTCTCAGGCCACTGATAGGGCTTTGGTTTTTTACTCTGAGCAAGATGGGCAATTAGAACAAAGTGTCAGGACTCAACTTCCCTCCTCAGGGACTCATTCTGGCTGCTCTGCTTAGGAGAGCCTGCTGAGGAGCCCAGGTGGGTGGAGGAAAACCATGGGGGAGGCTTTGACAACCTCAGGCTGTCGCCTCTCTCGCCGGAAGTCCCCCTTGGATGTTGTCTGGCTGGCAAACTCCACACAGCCCTGCTGGCTCTTCAGGATCTTACTGACATGTCTCCTCCTACTGAAGTCTTCCCTCCCACAGCTCCACAGCCCCAAATAGTCACACAATGAAAGAGCTTCCTGACTGATTTTATTTTTGTGCATTTTGTTTTTAATTCTACTGTGATACCCTCACATTGTATTTAGTTATTATCACAGGCTCACTTGAACCGCTAGTCAGGGAGGATTTTTCTTTTGAAAAGGGAAACTCCTATTTATTGGGACCCTAAGATAAGCTCAGATTTTGTAAGGTTTTTCATTTTCCACTGAAAATGCACAGTAGTCCTGAAGAACATGGTGTTGCCCCTGTTCTGGTTATGAGTGGAACAAATCACCCCAAAACTTGATGGTGTACAATGACAGCTACGCATTATGTCCATGGATTCTGTGGGTCAGGAGTTTGGATAAAGCACAACAGATTAACTAGCCAGTCTCTGCTTTGTGGAATAGGGGCGGCTCAATGCACTTGGTCTGGAGGACCCATTTCCAGGGTGGCTTCCCCACTGGTGAGGCTGACCCGCTGTTGGGATGACTCACGGGCTGGGCTCACTGGTGCTGTTGGCCTGAGAGCTGTGTGTGGTGGCTCAGTGTTCCCAAGAACAAGGAAGAAGCTTTCTGGCCTTCATGTTCTAGCCTCAGAAGTCACATCGCATCACTTCCACCATCCTCTGTTAATTGAAACCATCATAAGCCTTCCCAGATTCAAGAGGAGGAGACACAGACCTAACCTCTCATGGGTAGGAACATAAAAGAATCTGTAGCCATACTTTAAAAAACTGCACAGTTCCGCTTTACAGGTGAGGAAATCAAGGCTCAGAGAGTATAGGTTACTTGTCCGAAGTCACATAGCTGAAACCCAATGACACCAATATTCGAAGTGCTCTGTTTGACCGCAAAGCCATATTCTTTCCACCTATTAGAATGCCTGTTGTGGGAAAGAGGCTGTCTTAGTTCTGTCACCCTGCGTTTAGCATAGCGCTTGGCACACTGTAAGTACACTGGTGATTTCATGAATGCAGCATAGCCAGCAGCTCCTAAGTGACAGGATCCTAACAATGGGAATTTTACACCCTAGGGCAAGAGGCAAGAGGAATATTTGGGGATGGGGGAACATTTAGAGTGGGGCTTTGTCTACAAAAACCCTTTTTGCATATTCTTTTTATTTATTCCCATTACCAGCCCCAATGGACAGATAACTAGACTCATTTAGAAAAGGAGGTACTGAGCAACTGTCAGGTGGATTCAACAGTAGTAGCCCCGAACACATCTTCCATCCCCTCTGAGGATAAGAATCCTGAGAACAGAGAGACAGGGTCTATCTCTGGGAAGCTGACCCTGCCCACCCCTCTCTGCCTGACCTTTGTATAAAGGTGAAATATGGCTAAAATGAGAGCAGTTATACTCTTGATCAAAAACTGCAGGTTCGGCACCTGTGACTCAAGTGGCTAGGGCGCCAGCCACATACACCTAAGGTGGTGGGTTCGAATCCAGCCCAGGCCCACCAAACAACAATGATGTCTGCAACCAAAAAAAATAGCCGGGTGTTGTGGCAGGCACCTGTGGTCCCAGCTACTTGGGAGGTAGAGGCAGGAGACTCGCTTGAGTCCAGGAGTTGAAGGTTGCTGTGAGCTGTGATGCCACAGCACTCTACCTCGGGGGACAGCTTGAGGCTAGGTCTCAAAAAAAAAAAAAAAACCTGCAAATTAGAGACCTGAGCTCACACCCCAACCCTGCCATGAATTTGCTGTATGTCTCAGAAGAGTCACCATCCCTCTCCGGGTCTGTGACTTGACTGCTGCCCTTCCCCATCTGACTTTCTATAGGTCCAGGGATGAGCCGAATCCATTTCTCTCTTTCCCAGTCCTCACAGCTGGCTCTCCACCAAATCTGGCTCAACTTTATTTCCAAAATATGTCCCCCATCATCTGGATGAGGCACTATTGGGATTTTTGGCCCTATTCTTGCAACTTTTCTATCAGTTTGCAGTTCCTTCCATCCTTTTCTTTCTTTCTCCATTTCTTTCACTCTGGTCCCTGCCACCATCGCCTGTCGCCTAGGTGACTGCAGTTGCCTCTTAACTGTGTGTTCGTTTATTTCCTTCCTCTGCTGCTCTCTTTCTGCCAAGGTTGAGTTTGTTTGTTGCCTTTTTAAAAAAATTTTATTCTGGAAAAATATGCATTCTATAAAATTTACCATTTTAAGTGTATAACGTACTGGCATGAAGTACATTGCCATGGCTGTATGGCGTCACCACCATCCGTGTCCAGAACGCCTTCCTCATGCCCAGCTGAATCTGTGTCCCTGTGAACAGTAATTCCCATCCTCCTCTCGTGCCTGGCTTATCTCATTCGGCGTAATCACTTCATAGTTCATCCATGTTGTAGCATGTTCAGAAGCTTATTGGTTTTAAAAGCAAATAATACCCCATTGTTTGTATATCTATACTTTGTCCATTTATCCATAGGGAGACCTTTGGGTGTGTCCCACCTTTTGGCTATTACGAATAACACTGCTATGAACCGTGGGGGACAGGGTCATCTTTGAAAAGCACAAATCTATTTCCATCACGCTTCGCTCTCTTAGAGCTCTCCGAAGTATCAGACTAAGAATCAGATCCAAACTCTCTCCTTTGTCCACTAGGCCCCATAGGCCCCGGACTCTCTCACCTCTGTCCCCCAGCTTACCACCAGCCACGCAGCATCTGCGCAGCCCTGGAACACCCAGGCATGTCCTATGAGAGCCTTTGCATTTGCTGTTCCCAGGCCTGAGCCTGCCTGCTCCTCTCCATCCAAGTCTCTGCTGAATTACCTCCTCCTTAGAGAGGGCTTCCCTGTCCACCTGCACTGCAGTAGCCCCATGTCCAGGCAGTCTCTGGCCCTGTTCCCAGGTTTATTCTCTTCTCAACAGTTACTGCCATTATATCATCTAACGTCACTGATGTGTGTTGTCTTTTCTCCACCAGACTGTCAGGTGGGCTGCTTTGCACACTGCTGAACCCCAAGAAAACCTGACAGAAGGGAGACACAGGCCACCCGATGTAGGTTCCCTAATGTAATCCCCATTGCCTTGGTTGCTAATTTCTGCTACTTCTTCTTTTGCCTGCTACATTAGCTGCTCCCAAGTGAAAGCCAGGGACAGAGAAGCGTATGACATGATAGGGTATGCTTGGTACAACAGCCTCAACTCTGCTAGGCCTCATGCTCCCAGAGAGTTTGGTGATGACAGGTAAGACCTGGCTGGGTTTGGCTGGAGCCATTCTCTATAAAGTCACCTAAGTCACTGAACCACGTAATATATATAAGGAGAGAACCCATTAGTCTGTGTCTCTCCAACGTTCAAAATGCTAAGTCATTTTTCAGACTCGGCTTGATTTCTCTTTCATCAATAAGAGCTACAGTCCTGCCAACCTGGGAACAGATAGCTCTACCTGCTGCTGAGATAGGCAGGCCCCATAAAAGCCTGAGGGGATGCCAGCGTCACGCTGCATTCAGCAGGCTCCACATGTGGGCTCTCCGGGGCCAGGGTGGCCTGTGGGGGAGCATCTCTTCCACCCTGGTACCCAGAGACAAAATAGGAAAGGTGTAAGAAGGATCCCCTGTGAGAAGCCATGTGGCACGGCAGACACAAGACCAGACCAGAGGCCTGGAAACCTGGCTTCTAGGTCCTCCCTTTTACTAACTAGGTGCCTTGGGAAGGATTTAGACCTCTTTCAGTCTCAGTTTCATCAAGTGCAGAAGCAGATAATTGGGCCAGTGATCCATATGGTCCCATTTGGCTTAGAAACTCTAAACTTTGGAGCTGTTTGGTCAGATGCAGCAAACAGGTGCAAAGAGAGAGATCTGAGGGAGAGAGAGGGACCACAGACTGCTCTCACCCCCTTCACAGTTTGCCTTGTACCAGCTTGTTGTTAGGAAGGATGGGTGAATTTATCTCTGCAGACAAGAGGAACAGCAGAGGAAATTATTCCCTCTGCCCCCAAAATGAGGAGTTAAAAGCCTGTGGGTTGCCAGCTGATGACAACACCTCTCTCATCTGCATATGGGCACAGCTGCCTGTGCTCTCAGACCCCCACACTGCAGATGCTTTCTCAGGACCCCCCAGACTTGCGAGGGTCCCTTTATGGAGAGCCACTGCCCCTGACTGCTCTGTCCCACACAGTCTACCTGGTCAAGGGCCGTGTTTCCAAGAAGGAGGAGCTTCATTCGTCCATTCATCAAGCCAGATGTGCTGAGCACTAACTTTGTGCTGGGCACTGTAGCTTCAGAGACAAAAGATATGGTCTTTGTTCTCCAGGAGCTCACTGTCCAGGAAAACGAGTAAATGGGGTGAGCAGGCTGCTTTAGCATGATGGGTGCTGTAAGTGAAAGCACCCCATGAGCTGCTCTGGGAGCCCCATGCAGCGAACTTAACCCAGCATGCGGGGTGGGCCTTGGCTCTCAAAGAGGTCTCCCTGGAGAAGATGATGGCTACATGTGTCTGAGAGGATTCTACCTGAAATTCTCTAATTTTGTTATCACTAAAGGTCAAGATCAGCTCACAGTTATGAGGGACTGTGGGAGACAGTAGCACCAGAGATTGCGGAAAGAAGAAAAGGTCTGATCGGAGAGGGACAGTGAGTGGGGATTATGAAGCCCCACAGTGGGCCCTGCTGAAGCTAGAGGGCAGGGACCTTCCATGGCACCAAATGACAAGGTTGGAAATAGTTTTTGTCCCCATGGTGCCATGTAAGGCAGAGGGTCCGGTGGAGTGTTGAGGTTTTTCCAGGAGATGCAGTGAATAGACTGGAGAGTCAGGGACAGTAGGTTAAGTGACAGACGTGGCATCTGAAGCCAGAGGACAGAAGGGAGTGACAATAAGAAAGCTGGACAGGGGCAGAGAATAGAGGCAATGAGCTAGCCTGGAGGGACAAGTGGGAATCCCAGGAGCCAAAGGGAGCAGACGGGCTGCCAACGAAGCTAATCTGTGTCAGTCAGAGGCACTGAGACTTCCTGGGTTACAAAGAAGGAGGCCCGGGGTGGGGGAGGACTCTGCTTCACATATCTCAAATGAAAAGTGATAGATTTTCCCCTCCCCTCTGGACTCAGAGGTCTCCCCTCTCTCCTATGTGAACAGGTGAAAGAGGATCTCTTCAGAATTCAGCCCAGTGCAGTGGGGGCCCAACGTGCTAACCACCAGACGGGGTTCGCTGGCCCCTCTGACATATTAGGAAATCCTCAGCGTTGCCTTAGAGCTCCATTTTTTTTTTCTATTTCCCACTTCACCTTAATATTTACAAATGCCTTTCCAGGGACAAGTGGTAGATACTAGACTGAGTAGCTAGTCTTTAGGACTATTCATTCAGCAACTGACCCGGCACAAAATGGAAATTTCTTCTAACTAGTCTGGAGAACCACTCAATGTAGTCAAGAATCTGGCATCAAAGAAAAGAAAGAAAAAGAATAGGGGAAGGGGAGGGAATGATGGCTCTTAAGACATTCTGCAGGATTAGCCCACTCCTGAGATACTCAGGGTGTGTGGGTTCCCTGGGCATTGCTGTGGGCATGGGTGTGTTTGTGTGTGTGCATGTGTGTATGTGTACGTGTGTGTGTGCATGTGTGCTCCTATATATGTGTGAGTGCAAAGGAATAGCAGAGCTCTTTGGGAAAACGGAGCTTTGCCGGCTGGTTCTGTAGAGATCTGCAGATGTCGTCCAATCAGGCTGCTTGGGCAGGCAGCAATTTCCACATAGTGTTTTCTACAACTCGGAGTAACCTCTACTATTCGAGATAAAAGGCAGTTCAGGGTCTTTGCAGAACCTCCCATGATCTGCCATCACTCAATTGTGTCAGCAGGTGGCAATACCAGCAGGCTGATATTTGTGTCAGATACTAGGCCCCTACAGAAAAATAATCCTCTTAGATGAGAGCCAGGTCTTCCCCAATCCAGGGGAAGTGGTCACATGGAACACACAGAGGTCAGGGTGTGCTGTCCCAGGGAGGGACTGAAGTGTGCCTACACAGCCTAAATATTTACTGGACCATCCCTCCCTTTTGGGACAGTGACACACCAGGCTACTCTAGGCATGAAGGGAAGCATAACCACTTGGGGCCACACCCCACGCCCTCCCCATGCTGCCCCATCTGCCTTACAGCTAGGGACAGCTCCAGATTCAGTTCAAGACCACAGATTTGCTGGTAGGCTTCCAGGGATCACCAAAGTGAACATTGGGAACAGTGAACCTGGGAGCATCTGCTTCCCCAGGGAGGGGGTGCGATTGGTTAACCTCCTCAGTGGCTCCCGGTTTCTCTGCAGTTCCTGCTGAGACAGCACACCCTGACCTCTATGTGTTCCATGTGACCACTCACCTTGGTCTGGTCAAAGGTGGATGGTGGAGCACAGCCTGACTCCCCCACTCGGCTGGGAAGTCACACTCCTGAGTACTTCTTAGGGCAGGATGTGGGAGGAAGATGAAGCCACCTGCCAGGGCTCAGGAGCTCACCGGGTTCAGAGAAGCCAGGTATGGGAGCAGAGCATAGCTAGAGGTCACTGGAGTTCTGCTGTGGCTTCCAAACCTCCTCTGTTCACAAGCTAGGGAATGAAACCCCAGCAGTCTGTTTTGTTTTCCCGGTGGAAAATAGCAAGCCGCGTGATGGTGATAGTAATAATAATAAATACAAGAAGCAGGGTGTTGAAAGTTTCTCACGGATTATGTCATGAAATCCTCATAACAACCTTAAGAGAGAGGTACATAAGTGGTCTCATATCCCTCAGAATGAAGTCTGGTGATAGTAACTGAGGCGTTTTCCCTTGTTGAGCTCCACACACCTCCCTACCTTCATGGCCTCGGTAACCACTCTCCCCCATACGTGGAGGAGACAAAATGAAGAATCAAAAACAACCAACGAGCAAGAAACAGACACTGCAGAAACTGTGTCTGCAAATAAACACTGTAAGAGTCAACAGTCTTGAAGTCCCAGGGCTTCTGTTTCACAAATGGACCAAGACCTTTCACTGTTTCATAGAGAAAATGGTTTCTAAGTTCCAAAGTTTGGTTTCATTAATTGACAAAAGCAGAAGGTACTGAATGTTGAAAGTGTCAGATAATGAGCGTCCTTTCTCCCATCCCCCACCCTCCTAGAAAAAGGGGGGAGCAGGAATAAATTTGGAGGAGGAGGAGGAAAGGAGGAAGAAGAGAAAGGGAATGAAGAGGAAGGTGTAAACAGTCGGCAGCGAAGCAGCGAGGAGACCAAGAAAGGGATGGAACCAAATGAATTGCTGGGGGAGGGGGGCTCTGAGAAGGAACTGGGGCTTTCCGCGCCCCAACCTCTCAGCACCTATCCCTCACTCCCCTCCAGTCACCACTTCTTCCAGAGATAGAAACCCAAGTTAAGTGTGAGGAACCCCCAGATGAGGAGTCCTGGGTTGTGTTTCAGGGAGCAATAGGGAAGGTTTTAAATTTCTGGAACATATACACACACACACACAAATGTACCCTGGCGGGTAGGGGGTTTGCTGGTCCTGCAGGAGGTCTTCATAGCCATCATTTCCTTCCTTTCTTTACCCGATTATGACTGCCAGGAGGGCCCTTGTCTGGGCACCAAGAATGACAAGAAGGAGACATTTTTTTCTCAGCTTTGTTTTTTTTTCGTTATTTCCTTTTTTAATAAGAGATGGAGTCTTGCTATGTTGCCCAGGCTGGTCTTAGCCTCAGCCTCCCAAAGTGTGGGGATTATGAGGCATGAGACACCACATCTGACCACTTTGGTTTTTATATTATACCAATAATTCAGGTTCCTTATTTTAAAAAAACTTAGAAAATAGAGATAAGCAAAATGATTAATTAAAATCCCATCACTCAAATGGCCACTATTCATAAATTGTGTGTCTGCATGTCTATATTTATTGATGTATACATATGATTTATATCTTTTCCGATTGGTTTTAAAATCAGATAGAAAATGACAAGAGCTGTAAATTAGACTCCCCCACCAAAAACCGCACGGCAGCCCTCATGAATTCTATATAGACCCAAAAGGCTATATAAAGGAGGAATAAAAGCTATTCTTGTAGAAGGAAAAACATTCCTCAAGGGAAAAATATGGTAAAACCCAGCTTCTGACTCACAAATCTGGATCGCAGCCAGGCCAGGCTCTAAACTCCAGCTCTGATGCAGCCGTTCCCACATCAGGCCAGGAGTGGCTGAGATGTCATTCTCACCTAGACCAAGGACCATGCTCATGTCAAAGCATGTGCCATGTTTTCTAGCAAAACGCCCTGAGTTACAAACTCTCCTCCTGGGATCAGACAGGCCTGCACTATGGAGCAGGATGAACGAATCGATCCATAATAAAATGACAGCCACGGTTCTTTAGACCCAGAAAGCTTGGGATCAATACCCAAACCACAGTCTTAGATATCAGTGTGAAAAGATTTTAAAAGCCAGACACACAGGAACTGTGTGTTCCCCATAATGGTTCAAATGAAATTAGACAGTCCAGAACATTTTAAAAGCAAGCAGCTTATTTCAAACAGGGGTACGCAGAGGCTCCTGATGAGCGCTGTGGAAACTCAATAAAGGAGAACATCTAATGAAAACAGATATAACCTACAACTGCAATCACAGGTCATGCATGAATTATTAACCTCGGGGAGTTTTCTATCAATTCTGGGAACTATGGATTGTGTCTCTGGTATACAATTTAGGAGATATTGGTTCTCCATTTCATAAGACAGAGCTTGAAGCAGGAAATGTAGTTATTTCTTCTTTAAATATATACTGTAATTACCAGTCAGCAATGACTAAATGTTATTATCCATCTGTTGGCTGTTCAGGGACCCGTAATGAGTAAACCTTAGCAGGTTAGGCCATTTTCTGTAGCATAGACGGCTGGGGCGTGAACACGCCTGCAAAGTGTCGAGGATTTTATTTTTGAAAATTTTTACACTGAGAGACCAAGAAGTGAAAAAATCCTTGAACAATTTTAAAACTTCTACTCAAAATCTTTTGATGAATTCTGATTCCAATCAGAATAGAATCTAAACTCCTTCGGGCTGCAAGGCCTTAGATGATTATGTCAACTCTCTCCCCAACTCTGTGTCATGCTTCTTGCTTCCTTACTAAGGACACCTCAGCCATCCTGTTTCTAAAGTCTTCAGAAAAGTACCAAATTCTTCCCCAAATCAGGGCTTTTGAATACTCTTTCTTCTCTCCCGAGCCAGTCCTTCCCCTGCACCCATTCTCCCTGGCCCAGTGTAAATATCACCTCCTCTCCGAGGCCTCCCTGAACTTTCCTGAAGCTTCTGTCTATTGTCTGCATTTCAGCATCCTGTCGATTTCCAGGTCACTGATACAATTTGTGGGTTTACTTGCTAGGCCTCTGTCTCCCCCACGGGACAGGATGGCAGAGAGTGTATCTGTATTGTTTACCCTTATAATTCTAACAGTAAGAATGCTGCTTGCCAATGCCTCACACGTTAGGATAAGACGACTTCCATCATGACTCAGAACCAGGATAGTGGTAGGAGACAAGGTGAAATGGGAGTGGAGTGGCCCTGGGTTCCTTCCCGATGAGAGGCTGGGAGAGCAGGAGAGAGTGGGTGGAAACTTTGATGTCAAATTCTAGGGCTCTGAAATTACTATATCAACTGGACGATTAGAACACTGGGGGTAAGAGGGTGGTCTCAGGTCTGACACAGAGGTAAGGAGGGATTGCACTTGGAAGTCCAAACGTGACAAGATATGTCTCTCCCCAACTCTGTCATGCTTCTTGTTTCCTTACTAACTATACCTCAGCCATGCTGTCAATGCCGCTCAATGAATAAATGAGTTGTGCTATTTGTGATTTCTTGGATGTGGTGTTTATACTTGGATGTGGTGTTTATAGGACAGGTGAGACTCAGAATCTACATACATTTGCAGGGGACCAAGGGACAAGGCGCCCACAGTGCACCTGTTTGCGTGTCTATGTGTACCCCTTTCTTGGCACGCTCCTAAATTCCTCTCATCTCACCCAAATCTTTGGATCTTCTAAGGTTCCCATCAAGTGTCACCCCTTCCTCTAAAAGGATCTTAGATTGTTTGTCAGAAGACCAAGAAGCTCCTCAAAATCATCCCCCTCTTGCTGGGCTCCTTTCTCTCCTCCGACAAGCAGGGCCCTAACTCTCAATTCACTGCTTCATTATATTTTGTCTCTATCAAACACCTTGGCTTTCTAGACTGATTTGATTTTCCTGTCATTCTGTAAGTATTTTGATTGGCCTCTATGATTCTGTTATAACTTCGAGGTTGGCTGGGGCCTCCCTATCGTGAGAGATCTAGATTTAATGGATGCAGATCCCCGGGTCCATGACCAGATAAAGCCTAAAGACGTCCCATAGACTTATGGTTTCATGAGCCCCTCTGCCTCAAGTTCACATTGCCTAGAAATTCAGTCCTCCCTTAGATTCCTGTGTGGACGCCCTCTCTGCAAAATCAACACCTAATCAGAGCATTTGTATAGACAGCAACATTTCTGAAGGTTTTAGAAGTTGCAAAGAAGGAAATCATCTCAAACCAAGGCGTATGGACTCTCAGAATCCATCCTTTTGCTTTCCTTTCTTCTTTCTTCCTCCTTTCCGACTACCCCACTATCATCCTTTCTCATGAGCCCTGACGCCCTTCATTTTCTTCCTCTCTCTCCATTCTCCCTTCTTGGGCAGGACCAAAAGGATTCTCCTGGGCTTGGGCAGAGAAATATAGCAATCATCTATGGAAGCTGAAACACGGCTTAGGATTATTTCACCCTCTACCCCAGGCTCTTAGCAAAGCTTCTTTAAAGCGTCTTATTCTAGACTATAATCTTGGTTTGGCACCCCCCCGAGCCCCTCCCACAGAGCTACTGATCACATAATAGGTGATTAGTAAAACTTGCTAGGCACTGAGAGAAGGAACCAGTGGACCTGGTACTCCTGGGGGTATAACTTAAGTACCATGAGCACATGGTGGAGGTGGGCCTCCCTGCACCAGCATTCATATCCCTGGTCTTTCTGTCATGCAGGATAAGCGTGCTCCTGCCCTTCCCCAAACTATAAGAGTAGTGCCATCCAGAGACAGAAAATCCACAGTTCAAATTAAAATAAGATGACAACAGTGTGACACATACACGTATCCAGTTGTAAATGCTGAAGGGACTTCATCAAGCAAAAGGGCACAGCTTCTCTACCGCAGCATAATGTAAAGGCATTTTATTACTCTGGCAATTGGCAAAAGTCAAATGCCTTTATGGGGCTTTTTCTAAATTACTTTTATGAATGCATGTAATATTATTGAAAAATTATACCACAGAGTAAATGTTCCATTGAGCTACAAGTTGCCCGCAGGAATGTGCTGTAAATATACACGGTGAATATGTTACTATCTTTACAACTCATTTGGCGCTATTACAGCCTTCTAAAACCAAACTCGTGTTGAATGCTCGGGAAGTCATGGGCCTTTTACAAGGCATACAACGTTGGTGAGTTTAACCTGGAAATATATCAGTTGTCTTTGAATATGATAACCTGTTTTGGAGTTGTTTTGAGAGTACATATTCCCAGATCCCCTGCCTCTTTCTGATTTATAGACCTTTGCTTTTAAAAACCTATTCTGGCTGATTTAAATAAATATAGTCTCAGGCAGTTGACAGGACTTCTTCTGTTTATTATACTTTAATGCTTGGAAACAGAAGCGCTCATGGCTGAAGCACACCAGCATGGATGGGGTGAAGCGTTCTCCTCTTCCCTCGGGTTGCCTTCTGTATATCTGCCTTGACAGACAGCACATCTTCTCACTGTTGGGCTTCCGAGCGCAGTGCCTCCTGACCTCTGTGTCAGACCTGAGACCACCCTCTCACCCCCAGTGTTCTAATCATCCAGTTGTTACAGTAATTCCAGAGCCCTAGGATTCAACATTAAAGCTTCCACCCACTCTCTCCGGCTCTCCCAGCCTCTCCGCAGCAAGGAACCCAGGGCCACTCCGCTGCCATTTCACCTTGTCTCCTACCACTATCCTGGTTCTGAGTCACGATGAAAGTCATCTTATCCTAACGTATGAGGCATTGACATGTCCTGCTGCCTAAGTTTCACAGTGAAGTGTACAAATAGAAGGGGGAATAGAGAAGAAAAAAAACCAAGGGAAAAATAAGATGTGCAAAAAAGGGGAGGTCACAGAACAAACTGAAATGGACTACACTGCCTACCTGCTGCCTCCTCCAGAGCCTCCCCCCAGGAGGAGAGACACAGGCAGCCCCTCTGCAGCTTGAATCTCGGAGACACCACCTCACCCGACAGATGCCAGCTTTGCCCCTCTGTTCCCACTGCAGCTAGCTCTGGAAGGCTTCCAAATGCAAAATATGTCATGCTGCTACAGAACTCTCTGGCTCTGTTTCTTAGTAATTCACACTCCTTTTCCTTGCTTATCTAACCCCCACTGCTTCAGTTTTTAGATTTTTTTTAAAAGGCCTGTCCTCATGTTCTGCTCTTGGCAATGTGATGGAGTGTTAGGAGTGTCTGGGGCTGAGTCACCAGAAGGAGCTGGCTGGAACGCATCAGGGCTTGATCCCTCCCCAGTCAGATGGAAGACTAAGTAGACAGGTACATTGATTTGTGCAGTCGCCTGAGAGGTGGCCTGGGGACCCACTCACACGCCCACCCCACAGCTCCTCCATTGGTCTCCCACTGGCTTCCCACAATCTTTTGAAAGGATCTACATTTTTACAGCTGCTAAATGTTGCCCGTGTCTATAACAGAAACTTTTTTTCTAATACTTGTCCCTTTATTTGAAGACTGTATCTTGTCCCCTCCTTTCCTACTCAAAGATGTCAGTCCAGTAAATATCCTCTCTGCTCTGTATTGACATTTTTCTCTGCTCTGAAGTCTGATGACTTCCACATCAGTTCTCAGTCTTCATTTTATTGTCTCTATTCTCAGCTCTTACCACACAGACTCCTCCCCCATCCCTGAAGCTCTCCCTCACTTCACATCCATGTATCTGCTTTCTTGGTTCTCCTCTCACCTCACTTTTTCTTTGCTGGCCTTTCCTCCCCAGTGAAATCTCTAAATGTTGATGTGTCACAGGAATCAGTCCTTGGAACCCTTTTTGTCCTCCTATGTTCACTCCACCCATGGCCATGAAAATTCACTGATAACTCCAAATTTTACACCTCCAGCCCAACTTCTCCCTTGAATTCCAGACACACATATCCATGTTCTCCTCCATCTGACCTCATGGTGTTCACATTGGGGACAAATTTCATATGTGCCCAATTGACTTTTAATTTCTCTTTCTTCTAAATCTGATTCTCCGTAGTCTTTCCCATCTCAGTTAATGCAGTGTCAACCTTCTGTTTGCACAAAGCAAACATTTTGGCATCATATTTTTCTCCCCTCTTTCTTTTATCTACTATATTCAATTGATCAGCAAATCTCATCAATTCCTCCTTCAAAATGTATCTGAAATCTAACCATGACACATTTGTTCCTCGGCTACCACTCTGGTCCAAGCCATCATCACCCCTACCTGTGCCGCTGGTTTACTCTCCTAACTAGTTTTCCTACTTCTAACTTGCACCACCCCCCCGACCATGAGACCATTCTCCATAAGCAGCGAAGTGATCTTTTAAACCGTAAGTCAGATCGGGTGACTCCTCTGTTCATCACCCTGCAGTAATTTTCCAATTCAGCTCATTTCTTGCTCTTAAGGATCTCACGGTCTAACAGAGAAGACCCACATAAAAATACTTTCCCAGAGCAATGTAGAAAGTGCAATGACAGTGGGGCAGTGCCTGTGGCTCAGTGGGTAGGGTGCTGGCCCCATATACCGAGGGTGGCGGGTTCAAACCTGGCCCTGGCTAAACTGTAAGAACAACAACAACAAAAAATAGCCAGTCATTATGGTGGGTGCCTGGGGTCCCAGCTATTCAGGAGGCTAAGGCAAGAAAATTGCCTAAGCCCAGGAGTTGGAGGTTGCTGTGAGCTATGACACAACAGCGCTCTACTGAGGGCAACAAAGTGAGATTTCTGTCTCTAAAAAAAAAAAAAAGAAAGTGTAATGACAGAGAGCTGGCTGTGGGCCTGGTGAGGAGACACGATTATCCTAGCCTGGGGAGGATCATAGAAAGCTTCCCAGTAGGGAGGAGGCAGTATCGGAGTCTTCAAATTAAGGAGTCAGTTAGGTAAAGTGAATGTGATGGGGTGACAGCAGTAGGGGAGTAAGGAACAGGGAAGGTTGGTCAAAGCTATTTCAGGCAGAGGGACAGCAGGAACAAATTCAGAGAATTCAGGAACTCCACAATGCATACCGAAGCATGGCAGGAGCCAGAATGGACAGGAACATGCTACAATGTTCCCAGGTATAAATTAAGAGGACGGGAGAGGTAAGAGATGAGTGTAGACACCTAAACAGAGTAATAATATAGAGCACCTTCATCATCCAGTTAGTGAGCTTGGAATATAGATGTCAGGGAGATATTACAAGGTTGTCAGATGGCTTTATTCACTCAGGAACTCAGTAAACTTCTTTGAAAAAGTACAGGCAGTGTGACAACTGCTGGGCAAAGACAGGAAGTTCGCAGTGTTACTGTTCAGCCAGGGATGTCATTGAGCAGATCACCCCCAGCCGTGTCAAGGATGGTGGGTGGTGGGTGGAGGGAAGACATGCAGGAGGCAGAGCAAGACCAATTGGAGGACTTCTATCCAATTCAGGTAAGAGATGGCCAATGACCAGGCCCAGGCAAGGAACAGTGTTCCCAGGGACAGTTGACACTCCATATGTTATCACAAGAGGTGGAGCTTCTCTGGAGTCTTCCCTCTTCCTGGTGCTCTGCCTCACACCTGCTCTCTGGAAATGGATGTGCGTTACCTTCCAGGCTGTCGGAAACTTCCTGGGAACTCAGCATGTGGATGGATCATGAAAATGCAATCTGGCTGTATGCAGAGTTGTGCATGCTGGTTCCTTGGGACCACACACAGAGACACTTTGCAAGAAAATTTAACAGTAGACAGATGGAAAATGTCGTGGGGCCTCACACAACTGAGAAGGCAAAGGAATAAACCAAAAAACAACGCATTGAGGACTAGAGTTCCTAGTGCAGGCAGCAAAGTGGTCATCTCCCCTCTGTTCCTTGACTATGGGCTGTGGGAGGAGGTACTGACCTCTTGCAGGAGCAACTGTAGTCTCCATAACTCGATAGATGGGCTTGATGTTTACAGATTTATGGGTGAGTTGTCCCACATTTCTTCATTCTGAATATGCTTTGAGCCTATTGCATCGGCTCAGAGTGAACACTCTAAATTTAGACTCAAACTCTTTCATGTTTCCAAGGGAACTGTAAATTACTTTGTGAATGTACATACAACACAGCCAGAAAAATCTGCTTGATGAAGCCTTCTCTTACACTCAGTGTCAAAAGAACCTCATAAATTGTTGCCTTGCCCAGGCTCCTTGTCAGGACATTTGCTGATAGCCTCAGACACACTGCCTCTGCTTCCCCATGTGACACGACTGTGGGAGATTCTGCTGCAAGTATAAGGGACTCGGGCCTTCAGCTGCTATAGCCTCCTAACTCCCCAAAATCCCATGTCATGCCTGTGAAGGGTTCACTGGGGACCAGAGTCAGGAACTCACCTTGCCTCTGGTGAGCCAATCTAACCTCCCCTACAATGCCTGTGTCATCTGGCATGTTACTCAGTCTACCCTCAAACCATCACACCCTACTTATTAGAGAAGACACAAAAGTAAATGATCTAGGAAGGAATAGTGGAACATGTAGAGTATTCTTTTTTTTTACAGTTTTTGGCAGGGGCTGGGTCTGAACCCGCCACCTCTGGCACATGGGACTGGTGCCCTACTCCTTTGAGCCACAGGCACTGCCCCCATGTAGAGTATTTTTTGATTAGGTCACTTAGGACTGTGTTCAGCTGTAATAACAGAGACTGGAAATATCAGTGGCTTCCAGAGGTGTCCAACCTGAAGCCTGCAGATTTTGTGAGGACTATTTGGGTTATCTGTGGTGTCAGATATCGTGAAAATGATGCAGGAACCTTCTTTTTCTCATCAGCTTTCATTAGTGTTTGTGTATTTACTGTGTAGTCCAGGACAACTCCTCTTCTTCCAACACGGTGCAGAGTTCTCCTCTCTCTCTCATCCAGAAGAGAAGTCCAGAGACATCCAATTGAGGGCTAGTGTTGTGGTCACATAGTGTCATCATGACACTCCTCTATCTTCTCTTTGACCATCTCACTATGCAGGTTCTATCCTCATTTCACTGCATGGTCCAGGATGGCTTCTGGAGCTCCAGCCATCATGCTCCAGTTAACACGAAGAAGGAAGTACAGCTCTCAGCTGCTCAGCTTCCACATATAACTTTCCCAGAGTCCCATATAGTACTCTACTTACTTCTCATTGGCCCTACTGCAATTGCTCTGCCACTCCTAGCAAGAAAGACTTGGAAATGTAGCCTTTTAGTTGGATGCGTCCAAGCCCCAAATATCATCATCTGTCTGCCACCAAGAGAGAAGAGGAGAATGGATATTGGGTGGCATCTACCAGTCCCAACTCTAGCTGGGTTGTAATCA
The DNA here is from genome assembly GCF_000181295.1 of Otolemur garnettii. Taxonomy (NCBI): domain Eukaryota; kingdom Metazoa; phylum Chordata; class Mammalia; order Primates; family Galagidae; genus Otolemur; species Otolemur garnettii. The sequence continues at coordinate 17,962,019 of NW_003852411.1, forward strand.
TATGAGGATCAGAGGCCCCAGCAGCCCCTAATATAATACCATGGAACCTAAAACAATAGCAACTAGTCAGCCTTAAAAGAATGTGAAGACTGAAAGGAGGGAAAGGAAAGATGGAATGAGGAGGTAAAAAAAAAAGAAATGAAAGGAGGGAGGAAAGAAAGAGAGAAAGAAAAAGAGAGAGAGAGAAAGGGAGGGAGGGAGGGAAGTAGAAAAGAGAATGGGGAATAAGAAAAAGGAAGAAATAAAGAGAAGTCTGTCAAAAGGAGGGAAAGGAAAATGTAACCCAGGTGTTTCAGGGCCAGGCAAGTTTGGGCTTCCCCATTCTGGAGCTGAGGTTTCCCTTCTGTGCCTTCCTAGGTGCATGGCTCTCTGCTTCTGCTTGAAAGTACAGGTGTTCCACTCCCTCTCCTACAATAACTAGAAAATGCAACCTGCTGCATCCCTCTATCTTTGGCCTACCTTTGACCATCAGCTTTCACCAGACGATACTCAGCTTTCTTTACCACAGCGTCAAGTGCATTTAAAGTGCCAGTGTTGCTGTTTACTGTAATGACCCTTTCCAGACCAGCATGTGTGACAAACTACCCCTTGTGGAGGCTTCCTTCACCTGTGGTATGCAGACTCTGCTTCAAGACTCCCACCCAGCAACAGCACCCCCTCGCCACCCTTTTCCACAGGAGGAGGCTTACCCACAGTCCCTCTTTGTATCTGGCCAGTTGGAACAACAATCTTTCAAGAAGATACATTTGTCTTCTCATCCCCATCAGTAGTCTGGAGAGAGAGAGGGAAATGATGGTCTATAAACAAGAGCAATGTGAAAACAATGAGAGCTAAAGACTGGCTGATCTTCTCCTAACCTAAGAAGTTATCACTTTTCACAGAGGCAAGCATTTGTATTCCTTGACTTTGGGGCCTTACTTTTTAGGAGCCAGAAGGCCACCAAAGCCACCACTCCTCCTCTATGACTGTGCTGAGAAGCCCTGGTTCTTCCTGCTCTGCCTGGGCCTGGCCCTGTTACAAGAGAAAAGTCATCATCAGCAGAAGCTTTCCTGGTCACCTGGGAGGAAAAGTGCCCACTCTGATAAAGTTAATTTTATTCTGGACCATCCTAGAATCTAAAGCACTTGGTAGATGTTAGTTCAACCCTCATGGGAGCAAGAGAATAGGGAAAGGGAGGATGTAACCTTAGTGAGAATTTAAGTTGCTGTAGAACAGACTGAAGTCTATTTTATATTCTCACCAATGCCAAACACAGGGCTGTTTACACATGGTGGGCACTTGATAATACCTGTTAGGTACATATAAAAGAAAATGTCTATTGTTTTTCAGCACCACGTAGTTGAGATGCAAACCTAAATAGTTATTTTCATTACTTAATGAACATTTTCTAAGTAATTTCTAAAATAAATTTATATTATAGACTTCCAAGGAAAAAGTTCAGGTTCTGATTCTTCTCCCAATTCATTTACTCCTCCCTAAAGGTCCATTTAGTGCAGTCCCCAAATAAAAAGGCAGTTTTGAGAATGTCCATGGCTGAATGTCGTACAGATGATTATGCAAAATGCATGCTGCTCCTGGGCCCTGTGGGGAGTGGCGAATGATTCTGTTCCTAGAACAGCTGCTCTTGTGAGAAAAAAAAGGATGATGAGGTCAAATATCTCCCTCAGTCCTCATACACTCTTGCAAAATAAGGATTCCCAAACTGGATCCCAGACAGACTTTCAAAATTCATAGAGATAAAATAAGATTTTCCTTCTCATGGAAAATTACATTTTTTTACTCTAAAATACAAAAGAATCCATTATTGCAGTAATAGTTTTCCTTTAAGTAATGAAATTTCACTAGGCATTCTTCTTTGTGTAGTAGATACTAATAAGTTTTATCTAAAGACAGCAAAAGGGAAGTAGAGACGAAATGTGAACAATTCCAATGACAAACATGCTACTCTTTGGATATAAAGGAAAAGTATTAGGCAGCATTGAAAGAGGATGAGTCTACAGTGGAAAGAACATGGAACCAAATATCAGGAAACCTACATTCTGATCTCAGCCCTACTGCTAAGAATTAGGGTTGTTTCTTCACTTGTCAAGTAAAATGGTCTGGCCAGGCATGGTGGCTCACACCTGTAATCCTAGCACTATGAGAGTCTGAAGCAAGTGGATTGCTTGAGCTCATGAGTTCAAGACCAGCCTGAACAAGAGTGAGACCCTGTCTCTACTAAAAACAAAAGAAAAAGAAAACAGAAAAACTAGTGGGATGTTGTGGTGGGCACCTATAGTCCCAAGAGGCTGAGGCAAGAGGATTGCTTGAACCCAAGAGTTTGAGGTTGCTGTGAGCTATGATGATGCCATAGCCCTCTACCCAGGGTGACCAAGTGAGACTGTATCTCAAAAAAACAAATAAATTAAATAGTCTAAAGTGATCTCTAAATTCTGCTCTCTGATTCCATGATTTGGAGTCTGTACTCATTGAAAGTACCCAGAAACGGGAGTAGAGAGTAGAGGAAACTAATCTTGGACATGATATAATCTCAACTACTAGAATGATCCTTATAGCCTGAGAAATGAGGGAACAAACGTTCTGACTTAGTAGACTAATTCTTGCCTCAGGGATCTTGACTTGAATCTTTCTTAGGGAATTAATTCTTGAAGGTCACCCAAGTTGATGTTCACTAACCTCCCACCAATCTCTCTCTCATCTTTACTATTCCTATCACCACCATGACTTTGGTTATTGCCAACTTTCTCAGGCTCTAAACAGAGCTGCCTCAAAATTTCATGGCTCACTAGAATTCATTGTTCAAACCACATATCAAAGTTTCAACAAGTGCTACAGTGAAATGCTGCTACTTTTTCTACAACCAAATGATGATGGACCTTGGGATATAAAGTAGGCTTATCTCACATGCAAATTCATTTTTTCAGAGTTGCCTGATTTGCTGTGTTGAGCAGGTGGGTGGCAGAGTGTGCCATGATCAATTAATAATGTCATTCATGAGGAAAGAAGTCAGAAGTAGAGACCCACGTACCACTTATTTGTGATCTTTGACCTCCTAAAGTCTTGGGCTACCAATCTGTGCCTCCCCAGAACTGAAACTATAATGGGGAAGACCAAATACCTCCAGTGGAAACATCTTTCCTCAGCCAGTGACATTACATAGAACTCCCGGGTCCTACTAATTTTCTTCACCTGTTCCAATCTGTGTTCTAAATCCTTGAGAAGCATTTACAGAGAGTGTTTGATGTAATATTAATCCCTTAATATGCTGTTGAAAAGAAGGGCTGTTGGTCCTACACTTGAAATTTTTGCATGCCAAATACACCTGGATAGCTAATTATACTTTCATCTGATAATTATTGAGTATTGATCATGTCACAAGTTCTGTTCTAAATACTTTTTGTGTATTATTTAGATTAATCCTCACAAAAACTTCATTATGTCCATTTTATAGATGAGGAAACTGCAGCAGTAGAAGTCACACAACTAGCAGCTACAGTAGTCCAAATTTACTCTTTTCACCACTATGTGGTGCGGCCCCCTATTTCCAAATCTATCTACCTACCTATTATCTATATTTATAATCTGTATCTTTATCTATATGTCAATTCTATATCTATATTTACATCTATACATATCTCAATGATCCAAACATCACTTTTACATGTTAAAGGCTCTTAAAATTTATTCTGTAAAGACTCTGTTTAATTCTATGATTCTTTAATTTATTTGACACAAGGAATCCCCTACAGACTTTTTCCATTCTTTGCTTAGCTTCTATCAACAACCTACTCATAGAATGTTCTAGAACACCATGAAAATATACTTTTCAGGATTTAGCTATAACAATTCAAGGATGAGAATTTTCTGAAGGATTAGAATCTTGAATCCTAGATTCAACTTTCTGCTTTATTTAGATCAATATTACTATAAATAGGTGACTCAAAATCCAGGGGAAATTGTCCAATTTTTCAAGTCCTAAATGAGTTTAAAGGGAGTTGATAAATGTAGATAATAGAATGGACTCTATCCCTGAACATCTAATTAATATTTTGATTATTTGTTGATTACTTGGTTGGTTTGAGATTGAGATAGAATCTCACCTATTGTCCAGGCTAGCATGCAGGGGAATGATCATAGCTCATTGTAACCTCAAACTCCTGCCTCAGCATCCTGAGTAGCTGAAACTATAGGTGCTTGGCTAATTTCTCTATCTGTTATAGAGATGAGGACTCCCTATTTTGCCCAGGCTGGTCTTAGATTTCTGGCCTCAGGCAATCCTCCAACCTCAGCCTCCCAAAGTACTGAAATGACATGTGTGAGCCACTGTACCTGATGGATAATAGATAGTGGAGTCAAGTTAAGACAATAATATAATACCATGTAAAAACAGTTGGTAACCAATTCCACTTATATAAAATAAGAATAGTGTACTACAGAAGAAAAAGCTTAAAATTCAAACTAAAGAGATTTTCCAATAACTGGAACTTTATTTCATATTATATAGCCAACATAAAATACTGTGCCTTGTAGGTGCTCAGAAAATATATGTTAATTTGAACAAATATGTGATCTTGAACAATTGACTTACCTTCCCCAAGCCTTAATTTTCTCATGTATAAAATGAAGATAATAATTTCAACCTCCAAAGTTGCTTAGAAAATTAAACCCACTGATTTGTAAGCAAGCTTTAATTTTAAAGCTTGATGTAAATGTCAGCTGCAAGTCCTGTCATCATCAACAATAATAAACAGCAGGATGTGAAGCACAGCCATGCTAGTCACATCAGTTCTCCCAACCACGTCTCCACCAGACTTATACCGTGAGTAGGGGACGCTGGTCACTAATGAGCACACAGGGAGGGGTACACAACCCCCTGGTATAGAAAGAGATGAAAGAAATACTATTGAGGAAAAAGGAGGGTTAAGCCCTAGCCAAATTAGTTTCTAGCTCTGATGAAAAGATCCCCTCAAAATCCCTTAACTACCAAGACATTGGTTTACTATTCATACCCAGTAACTACTCAATAACTGTTTGTTGAATTCGCTAACTTACATATCTTGAGATTTACTTAAAGAGGTAAAGTTTAACCTCTTTAACCTCTCTTTAACCTACCCCTCAACTATTCCCCAAAGCAACATAAAAGATAGGATTTCTATTAATAAATCCAGACACCTATCCAAGGTCCATTCTGCTATAATGCATTTCTTGGTGTTGGGGCAGAGGTGCCTGGGAATTGCAGCTCCAGGAAGAAAGGAAGGGACGGCGGGAGGAACAGAGGGAGGGAAGAAGGAGGGAGGAAGGAAGGGAAGAAGGAAGTAAGGAGGGAGGAAAGGAAGGTAGGGAGGGAAGAATGAAGGAGGGTGGAGGAGAGGGCGGGAGTAAGGAAGGAGACATGTTGCCAGTGCTTGCACAGCTGTACACACCATGGGAAAACACTTGGTTCCTTTCTCAGAGTGCCCTTTATAGCTGCCCTGCCCAATACTATGGCCATCAGTCACAAAGGATATTGAGCATCTCAAATTTGCCTAGTCCTGGACTGTGAGTATAAAACACATACTAGATTTCAAAGACAAAGCATAAAAATGCAAAGTATCTTGCTCCTAATTTTGTATGGATTTTATGTCAAAATTATAATATTTCGGCTACATAAAAAATTATCTGTATAAAATACATTATCAAAATTAATTTCACCTGTGTATTTTTACTCATTGGGTGTGGCTACTAAAACATCTAAAATTCCACCTATGGCTCACATTCAGTGGCTTGCATGGTATATTTATTGGACCTTGCTGCCCTAAACCAATGATTTCTGAAGTGTGCGTTGTGATGTACGAGTGCGTCTTGAAACCAATTTAATGGGCTGTAGCTTTTATTTTTTAAGGAGACTAGGATACATAGATTGAATTAGAATCTATGCCTTTAGTAAAAGCGAATACAGTTCTGTGAAACTTTGGTTTCAATGAAATATATGTAGAGAGTTTAAACATTAGATAACAATTATAGATGTATTAGACCTGGGTTTCAAAGAAAGATGCATTTTTATGGTCAATAGAGTAAAAGTGTTTGAATGCCCCTCTTCTAAATTACCCATGATGAGACAATACTTCATGCAGTCAGTGTCCCAGCATAAACAAAGGCTATGATTTGTATCTGAGATTCAAAGATGACTCACGTCAGTGCTGTAACTCTTGAGCTCTGCCCGGGCAGCTTTGCAGCCTCTCCTGAAGAGGAAGAGTGAGCTGGTGGTCTAACCACCTCTGCCAACTCTGATAGCCCTTTGGCTGGTGTGGGCAGCAGCGCAGCACCCACATGGGCCCAGCAGCTTCTGAAGCCTAGGTAGACTGAGGCAGGAGGGAGTGATGACAGCCTCCCAGTACTCCAAGCACCTTAGGGGTACAGGAGGGCAGAGAAGCAACTCCCCTCAAAGGCCAATTAGACCTCACCTCTTGTCACCAACTTTATCTGTAGAGATATGCTTCCTCCCTCAGCACATCCCTGTGTGGCCAGAAAAGTTTCTTGCCAGACTGTCTGGGGAACCTACAACTAGGTAAATGGAAGAATACAAGCTGCCCTTTCCTAAAGGCTGAGTCTTAACCGATTTCAGCAAGCTCCTGCAGAAGCTCCTTCCTCTAGGGCTTAAAGGCCTGGTTCTAGGCTGAGTTAGGAAACAGCAGCACTGTCGTGAGGCATGGTTTGCATACCCCTTGCCTGGCAGGTGGCAGAGGCTAAGCCCACTCGGGGCAGCCGTCCTGACTTCACCCCAGTGACCCAGGTCTACAGACACCATGGAAACTATGGCTCCCTGCCTCATAATAGCTGCTTAACTCCAGCACCTCCCTGGGACTCTTAGCATTGTTTTTACCTCACTGACCACTTAGGGAAGAAAGGATGGACAGAGGGACTCTTATGTTCTCAGGTCCAGTCTGTGGGGACACTGAAAAATGATGGTCTTTGCAGATTTGAGTGCAGTGGCGAGCACAGTGAGCAGAGAGAAAGTCACAGATGCATCCCATTGTTCCCAGCTGCCATTTTACCCCACTCAGGTTGTCAGGGAAGGCCATTTTCCTAGCTGATAAGGACACTGCTTCAGGAACTGATGTCACAGGTTTTGATAAAACCAATTTTATTCCAAGCTCCTGAATTACCCAAGATAGCCATATCAAAACACCCCTGATAGTAAGAGTTCATTCAGCAGTGAGTCCCACATAGCACTGCTATGAGAAAGTACTATCAGGCAGGCTTTTAGAGCATTTATTCTGTGCTAGGCCCTGTGTCAAATACTTACTACATACCACGTATTCAAAGCTTAAAACAACCCTGCCGTTATCAAGTACTTCCATTTATGGGTGAGGAAACTGAGGCTCAGAGAAAAACATGTCACTTGTGCACAATCACACAGCTAGTAGTCAGATGAGAATCCAGTCCCATACGATTCCCAAGCTCCATACCTGTGGCACCATCTTGCCTCTTATTTCAAGTATTCTTAATACAGGATCTGAGAAAATGATTTAATGAACCCAAAATAACATCCACAAATCTGAGCCCTAAGGTCTGTTCTTAGGGTGTCCTAAGAATGGGTGAGAATTACACTCAGAATCTCTCAAGAATCCACCCTCTCCTGGCCCCACAGGCATGCAACACTCCCAGAACCCTCTGGTTTGAGACACCTCCAGAGTCTTTGACTTGATATTTCTTGCTTGGTCTCTAAGTATCTGAAGCTCTTTCCCAGCACACCCTCCAGGTAAAATCCAGCAGTTTCTGTATTCCACTCAAACTTAGCCACTGATACTTTCTACTTCCCTTAGAAGCTTCAGTGCACTGGTGGAAACTAGCCGTGCAGGTGGGAAGCGAGAGCTCAGGGACTTTCAGTCCTCCAGCTGTCATGTCTGTTCCATCTCTGGTCCAGCCACTCCCATCTCTTCTGGAATTTCTCTTCTTCAGATCTTCAAGTCCACCTGCCCAAGGGCCCTGCTGTTCACATTGGTCAGAAATCTCATTGCCAGGGAAGGGATCAGGCCCTTGTCTCCTACAGTGCTCTCTCAAATAGACCTGCTTCATTATTCTAATTGAGACCAAAATAAAAATGTCCACTGTGGGCTCAGACACAATTCTGTACACCCATTAATGAGGAGAACTGTGTACGAAAAGCCGGTCACCCTGTCAACACTGGCCAAGTGCTTGGTGCCCTAGTGGAAGGGAAGATATGGAAGCTGTTCCCTTGTTGGGATCCACCAACTCCCACCACTGCCAGGCCAGGCCTGGTGTCTGTCTGACCTGCTTGGTCCTGCAGAACAGCTGCCAATATGGACTCAGGTCAATTTCAGACCTGCTATCTGGGCCTGCCCAGGTCAGGGCAGAGGCACTGGGCAGTGCTTTCCCAAAGACAGCAAACCTGAAGAATTTGGTTTAAAGTGTCCATTCTAAATAGGGTGCAATCTCAATCATGGAAATAAACACAGAGAAATAAATGAAAAAAAAATACAACAAAATCAGTAGTGACTTTTGTGGGGTCAGAGTTCTAAAAATATAACCTTTCTGTACCTTTGGGATATTTTATAATAAATGCGTATTGTTTTCCAATCAGAAAAAAAAAGCTTTAGGCTGTTGGTGCAGGGATTCTAACTCCTAAGGCCCATAGCTCTTGGCTAGCACACCAGCACCTTGACCTTTGACTCCAGACCACGTGGGATTCGCACCTCAGTTGTGTGGATGTGGGTCTTTTGCTGTTGGTTCTGACCTGAGTGGCTCTAATCCAGCCCTGTAAATGTCAGTAGACCCTGGATGCTTCCTGGAGGTGTCATGTTATCCACCTCTCCCAGCCTCCTGCTCCAGCCCAGCTCAGGACAGCCCACGTCAGCCCTGGGCCCTGATCCTTGCCTCTTGAGCCTCACTTCTAGCTGCTATTGCCAGGTGAATAGCTTAAACCCTGGTGCCCCTCTGGTTTCTCAGAGCCCAGTTTTAGGGATCACATAGCCCAGGAACAACCAAGGAATAATTTAGGAATTCTTGTGATTAAGGTCTCTATTTACATTCTAATCGACCCCACTCTGGAAAGCAGAGGTGACCATTCCCTGAGTGTTGTTGGTCCTCTGCATGAAATAATGGTCCTTATCGATAACTGTGGGTCAAGAAGACACACCACAAATGCCACCATGGGATTCACGACTCAGAGTCACCCAAGCATCGTCAGTTCTGCTCAAGATGATTTCAAGGCTGGACGCCCCAGAGTGAACCTCTGATCCATGGGAAAAGGAGACCATATGCTTCTTTATTTTTGATCTGTTAACAATGCTGATACTGTCCCATCGGTTATGTGCCCATTCATAATAATTTATGAAATCCTTTCCTGTGTATTTGATTCTTACTACGTATAATCACAGATAAGGAAACTGAGACTCAGAGTCGTCACGTGACTTGCTCTAAAGCCAGGGAATGAAAGTGGCAGGAGACACAGATAGATGCATGTCTGTCTCCAAGGCAGGTGCCCTGCCCTCCACCCTCTCGAAAGTCTGCCCCCTGGGAAAAACCATCTATGACCTGGCTCACAACCAACCACCTCATCAAGCTCAAGGGCAAAGAAGGCCACAGATCACTCCTGAATTTCTGAGAAAAAGCAAGTCAGTCTAAGGGATCCTGACAGAGCCTGAGCAGTCAGAGGAACTAGGTCTCAGTGGAGATGGACATGCGGTGGGTAAAGACAATTAGGGGTATGGACGGTCTGACAGGTGCCATGGTCAATAAGAAGAAACAATGTGACAGGCAGCAGTAATCAAAAGAAACTGAGCAGGGAAGACCTGTAATCCTAGAGCCATCAGCGAGAGAGGCTAGAAAGGGGTGGGACATTTGTTAGCCTAACAATGAAGTCTGCTGATGGCCGGCAGGACAGTGTGTGCCAGTCCTTTCAGGGGCCATTCTGCATACTCTCAGCCCCAGTTCTCAAGATAACACAGCAGAAAGGAAAATTCCAGAAACTTTGGAAGTAAGATAGGAAAGACCAGTTTGTAGGAATATGCAGAATGTTTGAGTAGCTAAGGATTGCTGGAACTGCATCGTGTGTGTGTGTGTGTGTGTGTGTGTGTGTGTGTGTGTGTACACTGAGAGAGTACGAGAGACACCTACTACACATCAGGCTCTGTGGCTGATGCTGGGATAACTGTAAACTAGATTATAGATCCTGCCTTCTAGGGACCCTCCAATTAGGGGATATCCAACACTGGATAACTATTGTGATTAAGTGTCATAACAAGTTCTTCTGGAGCTCAGAGAGGGAGATAATTGTCACAAAGTCTTTCTCATAAAAAGGTTTCCCAATCCACTGGATACACTGTTGACATTCAGAGAAGCCATCGGCACCAGGTTGCTTAAGTTTGATCTCGGTGCCCTAGACTAAAGGTTTCATGATTTTGAAACAGGTCATTTAACCTCTCTGTGCCACAATTTCCTCATCTCTAAGATGGGACAATGATAATAGTCTGTATGATTGCTGTGAAGATTAAATGGGTTTATAAATAATGCCTTTAGAAGACTGCCTAGCACGAGCCTGGCCGACATACGTGTCCATCAAAGAAAGCCCTTCCTTTCCTTCACAGTGTATCGCAAGGGGACAGAACACAAACTCTGGGGCATGATTATATTTTATATGATTAGCTTAGCTTGAAAAGAGTGGAGATTTTCCCTTCCTAATCAAATGCAGCAGGTTTGGACAAACCCAGCCACCAGTACCATATCTTTAGTCTTCTAGGAAAAGCTCAGAGATCGTGTTATTTTGAGAAAAGGTGATAAATATTCAGCGTTGACTTAATACTGTGGAATCATCTTGCAGATCAAAAGTTTGGATCATTCTAGACACCTCGTAGGTCTAGACTAAGGAAGGTATAATATTCTAGAACAGTAGCAGGGCATGTCACTGCCTCCCTCATAATTATCTTCAAACACAGCCCCTGATGAATAAGGCATGGAAAATTATCAGAGTCACTTTTGGGAAATAGCTCACCTGCTTTGGGCTTTCCTTCCATTTACTGACTCAGGCTTGCGTCTTGCTCAGCAGGGAGAAGGCTTTTATAATGATTTCCCTGCAGTAATCCTGCTTGACAACGCAAACTAGGATCAAAGGCATAAGTCTTCCCATTGCAAACTCCAAGGAAAGCATCAAGTTTGAGTCATTACTGGGTAGAGCAGAGAGCCACTTGGGCCATGGATGGAGGGAAGATGGGTTGTTCAGTAAGTCCCTGGAGAGAAACCCAGAGCCGTTTCCCTCTACGCTGACCGGCTGGGGCTCCTGCCCTCCCTTTCCTCTCACCCTGGCTGCCAGTTCTACCCCACTTGCAGGTCTGCCCTTAGCCAACTTTGGGGAGAGCTCCCTGCCCCCACCTCAGCCAGCTGCTCATTAAAGCAACTATAAGCACATCAAGACAGAGGAGAAAGTGGAAGGCTAAAAGGTTTTTCTTGGTTTTGTGTGTTTTTTTTTTTTTAGGGAACATATTCATGCTGAGAAATAAAAATAAATATATATATATAAATAAATAAGCCCGTGCCTTCATTACTTTTTCAAATGTCACCGTATTTTTCCAGTTCTCCCTGTGAGGAAAACAAAACAAAAATATGGAATGCGTCTCAAATTTGCGTGTCATCCTTGTGCAGGGACCATGCTAATGTTCCCTGTATCGTTCCAATTTTAGTATACGTGCTGCCAAAGCGAGCACCTAGGTTCCTTTCTGTACTGCACATTCCTCAGCGGTAGCAGAGATGACCCTCAGCACACTTGGTTTCTTTAGTACCAGCTTTGTGCCTTGTTATTCATAGGCCTGAGCCTCCACTTACTCATCTGTAAAGTGGAGCGTTATGTCCACCTTGCACACTTTACAGAATTGGTGGAAGGATCAGCCGAGATGATGTCTGTGAAGGTATCTTACTCACTCAGAGGAGCTCTACAAATACCAGGCGCTCTGGGACTCACACTCATTTTAGTGATTTTTCAAAAGGGGAAAGGTAGAAAGATCAATGTGAGAAAAGATGTTGAAACCATTTACAGGCAATAAATCTTGTTCCCTGCTAGAACATGAAGCCACACTGAACCGTGTCCACCGTTAGGTTAGTTGAAGGCTGTTGTTAAAATGAAAATGTCACCGTTATTTATAGTATAAGGCCCACCTGTTTCCAAATAGGTTTTCAGAAGGCATTAATTTATTGCCAATACTGTGTCTTGTATTACTTTGGCATTTGACTACTGAGGGAAAGAGGCACAGAGGAAGGTAAGTTTGAAGCACAGTTGGGGACAGGAGGAAGTGTCTGGAGTAGTCAGCCCTTCCCAGAAAGTCAGTTTCCTATGGGTACCTACAAGGATGAGAACTGGACAGCCACAGATTAATCAGTGGGGAATTGCAACCAGGTGGGCTAAGTGGTTACTATCCATAAGCCCCCAAAGAGGTGAGGGAAGAGGATAAGAGGCTACCAGAACCTGACTTGACAATCAGTCATGAGAGAAGGTCCCCTTGAGAGAAGCAGTGCGTTTCAGCTGAGGGGCACAGCTGACTCTGGGCAACTCCTCAGAGAGACAGCCAGGACTGGTCTCTCCTCTGTGCTCTGTGCCAAGTTCTCCAAATGGGGCACCCCTTTGGGGACTGGGAAGCTCCAAGGCAAGAGGTCAAGGAAAAAAGTACAGAGAGGACCCAGAAGGGCAGAGAAAAAGAATCATACACAGCAAAGGCCAGAAGGAAGGCAAGTCATACTGGATGAAGAATTGTAGTAAAGGCCAGGCACGGTGGTGCACGCCTGTCATCCCAGCACTCTGGGAGGCTGAGGCAGGTGGATTGCCTGAGCTCAAGAGCTCAAGACCAGCCTGAGCAAGAGTGAGACCCAGTCTGTACTAAAAATAGAAAAACTGTGCGTTGTGACAAGTGCTGGTAGTTACTTAGGAGGCTGAGGCAAGAGGATCACTTGAGCCCAAAAGTTTGAAGTTACTGTGAGCTATGATTAAGGTGACCAGATTTTAACATTGGTAAAGTGGGACACCATTGATGGGGGGTGGGACAGGGGTGGGGCCAGGGGGTGGGGCAGAGGAGGGGTGTGTTCTTGATTAAAAATTTGTTCTATATGGAGCAACAAAAATTTTCATAGAAAACAAAAATAGTATTGTAATTTTTTTTAATTTTAACATAAGTACAATTTACAAATATAATACATTAAAAAAAATTATGTATAGGGCTGCGCCTGTGGCTCAAAGGAGTAGGGAGCCTGGGACCTTGCCCAGGAGGGGAGTAGGGAGTTTACATTAGCCTTTTCATTTCCAAATGAAGTTACATGTTAACCTCTTCATTCCCAAATGGAGTTACATTAACCTTTTCAGCAGCCAAAAACCGTATATTCCCTTCCCGTTGTCCCACCCTTCCATAGATTGTCGTGCATTCTTTCCAAAAATTGGGACTTTTTAAAAATGTCGCAGGAAGCAGGACAAATTGTTAAAAATCGGGACTGTCCCACCAAAAGTGGGACATCTGGTCATCTTAGCTATGATGTCCCAGCACTCTACCCAGGGTGATGGAGTGAAACTCTTTCTCACAAAAAAAAAAAAAAAAAAAAAAAAAAAGAACTCTGATAAAAGTGAAGCAGATACCATGCACAAGGTATTTCAGGTATAAACCCCAAACCACCTGAAACATTTGGTGCCTTCTAAGTGTTTTTTTGGTACACTATACCTTTTCTCAGACCTTTTTCATACCCTGCACACATGAACTTGGGAACCCTCAGATCGAGCTTTGCTTACCAACACCTCTCAGCGCTCACTCAGTGTCATCTGTATTCCTCATTCATCAGAAAAGCAGCTGCACATAGCCAAATGGCCAATTCACATCTTTATTCAGATTGAAGACATTTAAAAGTCCAGTATTTTACAATTCACATCCCGGATCCAGCAGTTAATAAACCAACATCTGAATTCCACTGGTGCCCCCTTTTAACAATAATGAACGAAGATGATGCAGTATAACTTAATGGAGAGCAAAATCCATTTTGTCAAGAGTGAGAGAAACAGAATTTAAGAAATTATGTACCCTGAAAAACCACTCTCTATAGTAACGAGGAAGGCTAATTTGGGCCTTATTGACTAACTAACTCCAAAAGAAGATAACGACAAGCAAAAAGAAATCTTTTGTGTTGCTCAGGTTGCAATTCATCTTGGGAGCCCCTCGCAACTGCAGATGTCAAAGGATTTCTTAATCTTGTCATTTAAAAACGTTGCTGGTTCAACAAGCCCGCAGACACAGAGCACATTTCTAAAGATGCCAGTCAAGGCCCTCTGACATCTTCTTTGTACCCCTCCCTCCTGAGATACCCTCAATTCCACTATCCCAGCAAACAGGTCCTCCCTTCTCTGCTCCCTATCTGTGCCAGCTGCCTTTCCCATTGCTCCTCCTCTGGAAATTGTTCTCACTCTTCAAGTCTCAGCTCAAAGGCCACCTTTTCCACTGACCTTTCTCTAGAGTGTCTTGCAATTGAAATGCCTCCTTCTGCTAGGCTCCTGGATGAATGTCCCATAACTCTGATATAGTACTCATCATGGTCCGCTATTTATTCTTGTTATGTGAATACCTTTCTCCCACTTCCCAAAGAGCTGCCTGAGACATCTCTAGCCTGCCCCTGGCATTTGGGATGGAAGCTGCCCCTTGTTCCTGGTGTGCAATCCGTGTGTAACTGAATTTAATTAAGCAGGTTGTGCTCTCTATACCAGTGCTCTCAAAGCTTCCTCAAATTTCAGGTAGGAAAAAATTGCATTATTTCATGCATTAGAAGATACAATTCACTGGTTTATAGTATTTGGGTCGGGGTGGTGCTATTTCATGCTCTAAAAGACATAATTTATACAATGAAGTAAATAACTCCTGTAGACCACTAGAGCTGAACTTTAATAAGTTGCCACCTCCAACATACAAGTCATCTGAAGAAATTAATGGTTATCCAATATATGAAAGCAATTATTCAGCTCCTGCTGGAAGGCTCAACTCCAATATAGTTGTGCCATATAATTGGAAACAGCATGGATTTGATATTTGAGTCTGTCATTAGGTATTTTTAGGGCAGATGAATTTCTCTGGCATTCTAGACGTGGGCAGGTATAATTTTTAAAGGTGACTACTCCTACTATTTGTTTGTTTCTGAAAGGTTTCAATGTTCTAAAAGTAACAAGCTATCAGTTCCAATATTTACATATATAATTAATAGAAGTTCTGAGCCCATGTTTCTACATTAGCCTGGTCCAACAGGTGTGGGGACATCGAGCTCTAGAAGCACTGCTAATATGTGACCAGCCCCTTATCAAGTAAGTACCCACAGGCTCAGCACCCATAGCTCAGGGTGTAGGGCGCCAGCCATATACATCAAAGCTGGCAGGTTGGAATTTTCATGCTAAACAACAACAATTGCAACCAAAAAAATAATCTGGTGTTGTAGTGGGTACCTGTAGTCCCATCTACTTGGGAGGCTGAGGCAAGAGAATTGCTTCAGTCCGGGAGTTTGAGGTTGCTGTGAGCTGTGATGCCACAGCACTCTACTGAGGGTGACATAGTGAGATTCTGTCTCAAAAAAAAAAAAAAAGTCACACACAGTATATATGTAGTATTTTAATAATGTAGTTTTAGTTGATTTTAAGTCTTCTTGAAGACTGAAGATGGTCCTGTCAGAGGCTGGACTTCCTTGCATTTACCCACAGACTCCAGTTAACTCTGCTTATTTTCTACCCTTTGTCCCCTCTCACTACCCACTATCCAGCCCCACCACCATCAGGACTGGACCTCACCTCATCAGAAAGCCTTCTCCGGTCACTTCTCCCACACTGATCTTTGTTCAGCTCTGGAGCCCCTGTCCAATTGAACATGAGTGCTCTTCAGTTTAATACCTAAAGACAGATGGCCTCATCTCATTCTTCAGTTTCATGTACATCATCCTAGTCTTCTTGGCTAGATTATAAGCCCCATGAGGGCAGTCACCACTTCTTACATAACATTTTGAACCAATTTGTCAATCTGTCCTAAGGGGTATGGGCAGGAAACAGAAACCATCAACTGGGGCCACAGTCTGACTGGCACTCTTTCTCAGGAAGGAATTTTCTTTGCAGTTTCACTCAATGTAAGGGAGAGAAAGATGAAAGGTAACATGACTCTTCAAGAAGAATAATTGAACAGCAGATGGTAACATGCAGTTCTCCAAACCCAAGAAACAGATAAAAAAAATAGACATTAATGATAGCAAAAGGTCAAACTCTTGGAAGAATTTTTGACCAAAATGGTGTAGATTAATTATGAATTCATTATTAATATTGTACCTACTTCTGAAGGACAGAGGCAGCGGATGGAGGGAGGCTGTGATGTCTACTATGAACTAACAGCTTAGAAACATGATTCAGGACTTAGCTTGGCTCCAACTTCTTGTGTGTAATTGGGCAAATCATTCCCATACTGTAAGCCTCATCTATAAAATGAGAATAATCCCATTGACTCTTGTGAGAATTAAATGTGACTGTATACAATTTATGTTTGGGTATTTATATGTATTTAACTGTCAAATACAGGTATTAAGAATTCTCTGGAGTCTACAAAATTCATGAGGAAAGCTAGACCATGCATCTTAAAGTCATTCTTTCTTTCTTTTTTTTCTTTTGAGACAGTCTCACTCTGTTACCCTCAGTAGAGTGTCGTGGTATCATAGGTCATAGCAATCTCAAACTCTTGAGTTCAAGAGATCCCCAGCCTTCTGAGTAGCTGGGACTACAGGCACCTGCCACAACGCCTAGCTCACTTTTCTATTTTTAGCTATTTTTAATAGAGACAGGGTCTCACTTTGCTCAGGCTGGTCTTGAACTCTTGAGTTCAGGTTATCCACCTGCCTCAGCCTCCTAGAGTGCTAGGATTACAGGTGTGAGCCACTGTGCCCAGCCCATTATAAAATTTTAGAGCTGAAGTTGCAAGGCAGACTTTCTATCAACCTAGCTGCCCAGAAAGAAACAGGCACCCAGCCTGGGTAAGATTTGCCCAGCCTTGCCAGTAGTATTGCAAAGTGGAAATCGAAACCTAGATGACCTCACATTTACTTCTGATCATGAGATTTTTATTACTCCCTTGGTATTATTCCCTTGTAATATTCAAGACCCCATTTCCAGACGAAGGAGGAGTTGCTCTGAAAGGCCACATCAATTAGAGTTCTCCCAGATAGTACAAGACAGAACCAGAGGACAAGACCAGAAGCCAGATTCCACATCCCAGCTGCTGTGGTTTCTCTAATCCACACTGACACAAAACCGCAAACATACTGGGCCAGAGCATGTGTTGAGAAATGAATGTGGATCCTTTAGATTCTGAACCAAAGGTCCTTCCTGCAGATTCCCACGTGGGGACACATCAAAGTATGCACAGTTCAGGGCATCCGGCCCGGCCTGGTGGGAGGAGACACCCGGCTGGCCTGCACACCAGTCCCAGCACTCCGGTCCTTGCTGACAGCGCTGGGCCAGCCGAGGAATCCTGTGTGCTGGGAGCTTTCTGCCCTCAGGTCCTTTTCAGAAATCTGACAGGCCCAATAAAGGCCCAGCACTGATGGAGATGAGCCGGCTCTAGGCTTTCCCAGCAGCCCCTCACTGCCTCCACTGACACAATGGGGCCGGCTGTAATCACATTACACCCTCGTCTTTCATAATTACCCTCTTTCGCCAAGTGGCAGAGCATCCCCGTGGCAGGGAGGGAACTATTTTTAAACTAATTCTAACTTTAAAAAAGCATTTTAAAAAGAGGTGTCATTTTCCACAGATACAGTTCTAGTTTATAAATCACCCCTAGGGACAGAGGGGGAACTAAGGTTAGCAGAAACTAGAAAATCCACAGAGAGGCCTGGGCACTTGCCCCCGGGAAGTCACCTGCTTCACAACTAACATCATCGTTCATTCTCTTCCTCCCCCCTCCCTGAGCTCTCTGCCCCACAGTGGCCTCTTCCAACCCCTCTCTGACTCTAGGAAAAAAAAAAAAAGGAAAGGAAAAGAAAAATCCCAAAGGCACCGCTTTAGCGGGTGTGGTCTGGCTACCCCTCCTCCCCTCCCTGCCACACCCCAGCCTTCCTGAGGCCATTCCCCTCTGACGTCTCCCATGTGGGAAAATGTGAAGGCTCACGGAGTATTTGCCTATAACCTTGGAAAAGTCCTTCAGTATGAAGAAATAAAGCCAGAGATCAAGGGTAAGGGAAAAAAAAAGCCAGTTAAGAACAGCTTTGGGGAGGACATGAGCTTTAGCCAAGCTGGGGTGATCCAAGACTCTCCCCACAGGCCTCCCAGTACCTCATTAACACAGCACTAAATCAGCCCAGCAGACGACACTGTTATCCACCTCTTACAAATTACCCAGAGACACCTCTGGTGCTGGCCATGATAATTATATTGATAAGGAAGCTGGAGTGGAGGAAATAAATCAATGGAACCACACGGATCTCGCGAGTATCAATCTATCGAATCACTGCAACTCTCTTGCTCTCCCATTTGTAGGGTCATTAGCCATCTGTCTTGCTCACAACTGTTAGTGTATCACTGAACCCTGGGTGTGTTATCTATCCCTCAGGTTTATATTTTCTTGCTCTACCTGTGGAACTCTTGTCTGTTTCCCTTACTCGCTTCCATTTTTAATTCTCCACCTTCTCTGCTTTTCCTTCTTTCTCTGATATTCTCTCCTTTTCCCCTGTCTTGCTCTTCTTAGGTTACTATAATAAAATACCATAGACTGGATGGCTTTTAAACAACAGAAATTTATTTCTCACCATTCTAGAGCCTGAGAAGTCCCAGATCAAGGTGCCAGCAAATTCTGAGTCTAATTCTTAGATGGCACTTTCTAGCTTTGGTGAAAAGGTCAAGGAGTCCCTCTAGGACCTCTATCATAAGGGCACTAACCCCATTTATGAAGACTTTGCCATTGTGACCTAATCACCTCCCAAAGTCCCTGCCACCTCATCACTTTCGGGGTTAGAATTTCACATATGAATTCGAGGGGGATACGAACATTCAGACCATGGTATCCTCCTTCTACCACCAGTTTATCTCTCTAATGGGCCCATTTTGGTGTTTTTAGTCCAGGAGTCTTACTAGTTCTAGTCTGATGACTCATCTGAGATACAGAAATACAGTGAGGGACAGAGAGGAACCTCTGCTAGTGCCCTCGAGCCTCCTAAATTGCCTTCGGAGACAAAAATTTTACATCTGGCTTAACCATACACTCACCCAATATTCATGGATCTCAGAACAGTCGGGACCCACTAAAGGAGACAAACGTATCTAATGCAGCACTCCCTGACACTAAACTGTACCTTCCTCATGGGAAGCTACAAAAATCTGCCCATCAGCATCACTGAAAAATGCCAAGGAAAGAACCCACCTGCGGAACAGTCAGTATTTTTTGCAATACAGAGGAATAGCAGGTGGAGACAGAGAATGAAGCCAGGAACAGAAGCTTTCAGGGACACAAACAAGAAAGCCACTTTGAAATAATTATGAAGTGACATGAGCTTAGCAACACTGGGAGCATTATTAAGTAGGCAATTAATAAACATTAGCTTCACTTCCTTTCTCCCTTCAGCTGGCCCCAGATGAAGTGAGAAAAATGGAGCCCTTCATGCCATTCATCCCACCCTCTGTCTCCTCCTTCCACCAGACAAGCAACCCAGAGAGAAGCTGAGAGTCAGTGATGGTGTGGCTAGCAATGGCTTGTGACTGAGCTGGCTGGGGACACATCGGGCGAGCTCAGAGAAGTGAATGAAACCAGAGGGAGCCTGTGACCCTGGTTTTCCATGACCACTGGTTTGGGGGAGAATTGTCCCAGAAGATGTCAAGTTAAAAAAAAATTGTCTCCCAATTCCTCTAGGACCAAAGCTTTCTGATTTAGAATTGCTCCTGATTCTTGGGACACAGTGGAGGCTGGGTGCTTTTAAATAAAGAACCATCAGACAAGCCTCTTCTTAAGGGGGAGAAACTGAAGCAATTTCTGGGGAGATGGCCTGGATTGTGGAGAAAACATTAAGCTAAAAGTCATCGCTGTCAGGAAGTCCTAAATCTGAACGGAAAAGAGGAGAGTGTTGATTTACAAGAGCTCAAAGTCTTTTCATGAGAATGGTATCCGGCCCCTAATTAAAGGTGGCTGGAAAACAGCTGTTAAAAGCACAGACCATGGTCAGCAAGATTGGGGTTCCACCTTGGCTCCTTTGCTCATTAACTGTGCCTTCTTGATCAGGTTCGTTGGTCTTCCCTGAAGTTCCTTTTCTTCATCTTAAATAAAGGAAGTAAATAAAAGACCTCCCATCTCAACAAAATCCCCTTAGAGCCCTCCTGGCTGTCTATAGCAGACGTGATTGATTGGTGCTCCAATCTGACTGGTGTTAGCCCAAGCCAGACCAGACTAGTTGCTAAATATCTTGACTCTTAAATAGCATTCCTCACTAGCTTATAATGTTGCAACGAGGAATAAACAAAATAATGCAAAGAAAGTGCTTAGGTTGGCCCAGTTACTATTGGTATTTGTTATGAGTTGAATTACATCCCCACTCCAAAAGAAGGTCTGTTGAAGTCCTAACCCCCAATACCTCAGAATGTGACCTTACTTGGAAATAGGATCATTGCAAATATAAGTGGCTAGTTAAGATGACATCATACAGGAATGGTGTGGGCCTCTCATCCACTGTATCTGCTGTGCATGTAGAAAGACAACCATGAGAGGACACAGCAAGGACAAAATATGCAGACATAGGCAAAGATTGAACCAATGTATTTACAGGGCAAGGAATGCCTGAGGATTTCTCGCAATTACCAGATTAGGAGAGAGGCATGGAATAGATTCTCCTTCAGAGTTCTCAGAAAGATCCAACCCTAGGGACACCTTGATTCTGGACTTCTAGGCCCTAGGATTGTGAAAGAATGAAGTTCTGTTATTCTACCCACAAATATGGGTACAGTATTATAGTGGGTTGACTCCTCAAAGCCCACTAAGACCATGAATTTATAAAGTATCGGGAAAGAGAAGACCTGAATGTTCATTTTAGTCCTATCTCTCATCTGATGCTTAAAATGCCCTTTTCAGTATCCTTATTAAGAAATGTTTCCACTGGTGCCTGAATACCTCCAATGATTAGACCTCCAGGACCTCTCTACCTCTCATGACAATCCAGGAGATCTCACTATTAAAACAGCTATTCCATATATTGAGCCAAATCTAGATTGCTGCATTTGGTGGAAACCACCACCTTGGGAACTTTCACCGTGGAAAGACCCAGTCCTTCAGCACGTGACAGCCTTCAGACACCGGCATTCCTTGCACCTGTTCTTGCACATATCAGAGTTTGAACAAATGCAATTTTTCAAATTTTTTTCAGTGGAATGAACTTTTGCCTTGTTTACCTAAAGAGTCATCTGTTAAAAACCAAGTTCTGTATTACCACCTAATAGGGTAGGTTATGCAGTGGGAAAAAGCAATCCCAAAATGCGTACTTCAGAAACCGGAAGATTATTTCCCATGGTACATGTCTGTCATGAGTCATCAGGGACCTAGCCTGACAGCACAGCCACCATCTCAAACACCGCCAGTCACCCTGGGAGAGAGCCCAGGGAGAGAGCCCAGGCTATGGTTTCCTGTCAACAATCAAACACACCCGCCTGGAAATGACACACACTGTTTCCTCTCACAATTCACTGGCCGGAACTAGTGACAAGGCCTCACCTAACCAACAGGGGGCCAGAAAGTGTAATCCTATCATGTCCCTGGAGAGCCAGGCCAGAAGGACCTGGCAAACAGCATTGCTGGTCAGCAGGCTCACCTGCAGAGTCCCTGTATCACCTCCAGCCTGCTCAAGGCATTTAGTGTACTTGCTAGGTTATTATCACCTTGCACTGTCATCACATTTACTTGTGTTTTCATCTCCTCCAGGAGACTGACGTTTCCTGAGGACAGGCTGGGTCATGACAAATGTTTGATACACAGATGCATTTGAGAACGGTGACCACATAGCCACAGTAAAGGCCAAAGAACTTGCAGTGGTTTATAAGGCCGTGTGTGATCTGGCCCCCACTTCCTCTGCGACCTCATCTCTTCCTCTCCACATGTGGCTCCCTCATTCTCTGGTCCCCAGCCACACTGTCTTGCCGGCTCACTAGCCCTGCACTCACAGCTTCCCGGGCTGTGCCGAGCTTCCTCCCCATCTGCTTGGCTTGCTGTCACCCACTTCTGCATCTCCACTCAGTGTCACCTGGTCAGAAAGCCTGTGATCACATGCCTATGAAGTGTCAACAAGCCCCTGTCCTGTTGACTTCCCTGCTTCCATCTTTTCTTTTTCTCTGGTTATAGTTGCCACTTCTGGACACAAACACACACTAATGTATGCTGCGTTATCACATATTAAATAGAGCATAATTTGTATTCATAATAATTATTGTGGTATAGATAATTATTTTATTTCCAGTAGTCATTAATTTTCTGCCCCCACCTTTCTACACATATACACTTGAATAAAATTTCTATGAATAAAAGGAACAGCATACAGAACGTACTTAATATTTGTCAAAGGAATGAATAGTGAATGAAAAATCTATTCCCTGAGTTTTCACATCTTTGGGCCCAAATGCTAAGCTCCTTTATCTCATAGGACAAGAATTTTGAGTCCTTTCAACCTCTCAGCCACCTAGAGGGAATCAGTGCTCAGTAGAGGGTGCAGCTCTTTGTCCTTTATTCTGTATTTCAATTAATAAATCCTAAGTTGAAATAAGATTTGGGGAGTCAAAAAAAATCACCCTGTGGAGTGACTACATTTGGTTATTGACTAACATCTAGAGTGTTTTCCACATATAAAACAGCCCCATTCCCCTTCTCTGTATAGTTTCTTAGGTAGAAACTATCTATGCTTTAGATCTAAGTGTGGTACTTAACATTTTTCCCCCTTTACTTTTCTGTCACTTGTCTTCCTTTTCATCTATAATGTTGTTTATTTTTTCACTTATTTATTGAGTATCTACAACAAAAAAGCTCTGTTAAGTGCTATAAGAGGGTCTATGGTAATTTTACAATTCCCAGAAGAAAAAAGCTATTCAACAATATCAACATGGATCAGATAAATAAACTCAAGTTCAGTAGAGAGATAGCTAAGGGCACTTCTAGATGTCAATGTCGAATAGCAGAGCCATTCCTGGGAGACATTCAGTGGTAGAAGGGCCCAAGTGGTACCTAAGGTATAGTTCCCATAGTAGCTGAAAATGGGAAGGCAAGTAGAGCCTTGGGTGAGAGGAGGCTTGGGAAGAAGTCAGGAGGGCAGTTTAGTCCGGACATGTCATCCCACTGATCTCCAAGGTTGATTTATCTCATCTGGAAGTGATCAACAGACCCCATCTCCCACATCACTCCAAGGACATCACCCATCTTTGGACAAGGGTTTGTTTAGGATGGGGCTTTCTTGCTGTCCATTGACAGATAAGATGTTTCATATGTTCCAAGGATTTCAGGGCAGTCCTTAGACAAGGGAAGAAGCAGAATAATTATTCTACTTGTCTGTAAACCATATTTATTTATTTTAGTTAATGCCAAGTACTAGGTAAGAATAGTTCAGATAATAACTCCATCATCACTCCAACCTCATCATTACAGTACCATTATTATTTCCATTTTATATATGGGGGAACTGAGGCACAAAGTGGTCACATGATCTTCCCATGGCTAGAAAGCAAAGGAACTGAGGTTTGAACCGAGGCAGTCTAGCTCCAGAGTCTGTAGTCTCAGCAGCTCTGCTCTGCCCTGCTTCCTCTCTACACAGAAAATAGGGACAAATTATAGTCCAATGTATGATGTAAGACTGAATAATAAGACATGACTTTATACCAGTCACTAATACAGGTTAGTCCTAATGAAATCAACCCAGAGCATTGTCCAGATCTGAAATTGACAAGACCAGTATCTTACCTAAAGATAATGGGGAGGAATCTAGTAAATTGGAGAATGATTTGAGCAGGTATATATGAATTTATCTTCCCATCCTTCCGTGCATCTGCTCATGCATTCACACGGCTGTATACTGGACACCCTGGCCATCCTGGACAGATGATCACACACCGCAGACAAAACATGGACTAACTGACATGGAGGCAAAGGAACCTGTGATCTAGCGTGAGAAGCACAGGGAGGGGGCTGGAAGAGCAGGGCATGAATTCAGCCTATGCTTGGAGGAATGGCTGAGGGGACAGGAAGGAAAAAATGAGAGAGGAATGCTCTTGGAGGAAGGAGTATTGAATCTGGCCCTAGCAAAAGTCTCTAATCTCAATTATTTCCAGAAAGATCGTAGAATGTACACCATTTCCATAAGAGACCAGAGAAAATGGAATGGTCTTTTCAAGAAAGACTCTGGGGGATAGTAGTTAAGAACATAGATTTTGGAGTCAGTCAGGTTAGCATTCAAATCTTTCCCTCTCAAAGCAGAATTTCCTCCTTATAGGACTGGACTAATCACAATGCCCCATCACGGTGTTGTCCTGAGGATCGCACAAGCTTGGGTGCAGAAATTTGCTTCCTTCTCAAACTCATAGTCACTCTCCCTTGGGCCCCTAGTCCTTAATCTTCTCAGTACTCTGGCATTACCTTTAGAACTAAAGTGTATAAATCTCTCTTCTATTTTACATAGAGAATACAAAGGGAATATAATTTCTGAAAAACTTATTTGCATTACTGTGAATTTATTGTACTCTGTGGTTCTCGGTGACTAGTAACCAGCACAGGAGCTAATTCCTTATTTTAGCAATTTAAACAGGGACTCAGAAGAAAGGCACCCTGTTGTCACAGAGCACTGGGACTATACTAATGAGAAGATTAAAAGAAAGTTCAGCTCACATGGTCCAGGATAATCACAAATGTACCCAAGGATTATTAACAATCACAATTACCTGGAACTATATTATTTGCCTGCATAGTTATTCTAAAGTCATCTTGTGTTGAACACATGAGCTTAGAGGAGTTAATGAAAAAATTGTTTTGAAGTGGCTGGTGGAGCCCCTCTCTAATAAATATCTGAAAAAACGTGAGCGGACACTAAGGCTCCACGGTCCCCTTCAGCTTATTCCTCAGCTGGAAGAAAGAAAGGTTGGCTCCTCCTCAGAGGAAGAGCCTGTCCACATGGCCTGCAAGTCATTGCATGCCCTCTAGAAGCCACTTGCCAGCATGAGGGCCAGTCCCATGTGTTCTAGATAAGCCTTTTGGGAAAACAAAATAGCCTTCTGCAGAAGCAGTCCCCATTTTCAGGGAAAAGGTCCTGGGCCTTCATGACTTTGCAGCCACTGTCCCTTGCCAGCATCCCTTGAAAATCTTAGCTGTGTGGGACTGTCAACAGCCATGGTGCCAAGGCACAGGTCTCAGAAGTTGTCTCACGCCTCGTTTTCTCTTGCAGAGTCCCACAACTCCATGCTGTGTGCTGCAAGCTGGTGTTGAACCCAGAGGTCTGGCTGAGAGGATGGGGGCAGATGGGGAAACAGTGGTTCTGAAAAACATGCTCATTGGCGTCAACCTGATCCTTCTGGGCTCCATGCTCAAGCCCTCGGAGTGTCAGCTGGAGGTCACCACAGAAAGGGTCCAGAGACAGGCAGCGGAGGAGGAAAGAGGCGTTGCCAGCTACAACTCATCCAGCAAAGAGCAGCCCGTGGTCTTCAACCACGTGTACAATATTAACGTGCCCCTGGACAGCCTCTGCTCCTCCGGGCTGGAGGCCTCTGCTGAGCAGGAGGTGAGCGCTGAAGACGAGACTCTGGCAGAGTACACAGGCCAGACCTCGGACCACGAGAGCCAGGTCACCTTCACGCATAGGATCAACCTCCCCAAAAAGGCCTGCCCGTGTGCCAGCTCGGCCCAAATGCTGCAGGAGCTGCTGAGCCGGATAGAGATGCTGGAGAGGGAGGTGTCGGTGCTGCGGGACCAGTGCGGCGCCAACTGCTGCCAAGAAAGTGCGGCCACAGGTAGAGTCGGGGGAGCTGCAGCGGGGTCTTAGGCGGTGACAGAGAGGGCTGAGAGGAGTGGGACAGGCAATGGGAGGGAGAGATGCGCTCCATGTGAAATTCAGCATCCCTTCCTGTGGAAGGAAAGAAGTGCTCCATTCTGCAGCTGCCGGTTAATATGTCTCTGAGATCGAAACACAGTCCTTCCCAGGGGATTCAGTTCAGGGATTCTCTACTACTTAGCTGGTTTGAAATACATTAACCTGATTTTGGGGGGATGAGTCAGGTAATGGTACATTGGTTCAGCACAGCAATTTCGATGGTGAACAGGGAATTTGATGTCTGTCTTCATTCATCTTTGGTTTTCACAGGCTGTTGAATTGATATCTATCCATGTTAACCTGAGGGACTAGAGAATGCAGGCGCGCTGCTCACTCAATCATGGCCTTTCTCCCATCTGAGAAAATGATAGTCATTAGGGTCCCAGAAGGCCTGTCCCCCTCTTCTCCAGCAAGATGGAAGTTTTTTTCCTGCCTCCTCCATGAACACACAAATGCATGTGCACACATACACACTCTCTCATACACACGTGCCATCACACACAGCACACACAGCCCTTGTCCACCCTCCAAAAGGCTGAATGCTCAGGGGACTTACACCTAGCCTTGCCCACTCTCTAACTAGTAGCCCTCATGAGTTACTATCTTTCCCTCTCAGAGCCAGACTTCCCAAATTTGAATCCTGGCTCTGGTACTTCCTGACTTATGGCCTAGGCAAGTTCCAAGCCTATGCCTTCTTTTCTCCTTTTACACGTGGAGCTAGACTAGAGCAGGAGGAATTATGAAACTCAGAAGCACTTGTTCCAGATGGGAGCCTCGCTTCCAGGCAGAATCATCCAAGCAACAGCTGTTATCAGCTGGCCCACAGTGAGCAGGAATTGGGTCTGTCCCTTTGCACCCAATGTTCATCTCCCTAAAAGTACCTTAGACTCAGGCAATTCAGGTCTTGAATGAGCAGAAGCATTTGTCTTAACATCTGCAGTTTCAGCACTCACCTTATAGGGTCCATGATCCCGAGGCTTTCACTGAATGAAAGCAGGAGGGGGCGAGAGTGAAATGTTAGCAGAGCGGGGATGACCCGCAGCTCCAGAGGGATGCTGGGAACATTCTCCCTGAGACACAGCAAGATTAGGAGCAATCTTTGAGCAGCAAAATATTTCAAGAGTTTTTCTCACCTCCTCCTCCCCCCCCCATAATGAACACTATAAATAAACAATCTAAAGACCAGCCCAGTTGTTCAGTCCTCTTTTTTCAGTGAGCACCGGCAGGTTGGTTCCTCTTTCCCACGGGTCTGGGGAATAGAGGGAGGTCCTAGGTTTCCAGCATTCTGGTGCTCAGGAGACTGGGTGGCTTCTACAAGTGGACCTTTTACCACCTTCCGCCAGGATCCTTCACAGATGTGGGAAAAATCTACAAGGAAGAGTCACACTAAGCAATCTTAGCATGGTAAATTTTCAGGTTGTAGGGATTACATGTATGTGGTAGAATTAAACAAGGATGTAACTCAGTGGACTTCACATGCTTAGGTCACATGCAGAAAAGGATGCTGAGCAGGTAGGTACTCACTTGGTGTTTGTTTAACAAGTTTACCCGATTCATGCTAAACAAACAAAGTAACCACTATAGTTATAAGAAAATAAGGGCTGGGACAGAGATAACCTTGAAGGGGGTTATAGCAAACAGTACCTAAGTGAGAACAAGCTTCTGGGAAGCCTTTGAAGTAAAGCTGGCACTGGGTTTTGCTGAATGGGCAGGGTTGGTTGAGTGGCAGGGAGGGAGGACAGGTTTGTACCGCATACAACCTTCTTCTGAGTAGCCAACTCAAGTGTTCAGCCTACCTCCGCTTGGGTGCCCTCAGTCCCCACAGCCAGCACCTGGGCATCTTTGTCAAAGGCCTGTCCCTAGTCTACTAGAACCTTCTCATCCTGCCCAAAGACAGAATGAGGGGCCTGGGAATTCACATGCCCCCAGGGACCACCCTTAACCCACGATGAGATGTGACCTGCATTGTTTCAAGAGCACCCTGCCAGACTGAACCCAAG
Organism: Otolemur garnettii; assembly: GCF_000181295.1. Lineage (NCBI taxonomy): Eukaryota > Metazoa > Chordata > Mammalia > Primates > Galagidae > Otolemur > Otolemur garnettii. Next base: position 17,990,086 of record NW_003852411.1, read on the forward strand.
TTGTTTCCCCTGGTACTTTGCTGACGATGTACCTGGGCTTGGGGGCTTTCCCTTCCTGATTGTCCCTCTTCAAAGGCCTGTCCCTTTGCTGCTCAAAGATTGCTCCTTTCCCTTCCTGATTGTCCCTCTTCTCTATGAAATTGTCCTGGGAATATCTTCCAATAAGTCACTCTTACATGAATCTTACCTGAAGTCTACTTCTAGGGAATGTGACCCAAGATACCTGGAGGTAAGCTCCTGGAGGACAAGGGGCCAGATTGCATTCATGTTTGTCCCCAGAACTGTGCCAGGCACCGATAGCCCACATTAGGTGAAAATATTTATTAAGCTAAATACGTATCAAATACTGTTGAGCTTAACTCTCAGCAACACAAATCTGCTCAGAGGATAAGTAGAGGCCTCTTCCTACTCCACCCCAGCACCGCTGACAGGAGAGGCCACTGCTTCCCTTTGACCTTCTCCTTGACCATTCCAGGACAACTGGACTATATCCCTCACTGCAGTGGCCATGGCAACTTTAGCCTTGAGTCCTGTGGCTGCATCTGCAATGAAGGCTGGTTTGGCAAGAACTGCTCAGAGCCCTACTGCCCACTGGGTTGCTCCAGCCGGGGTGTGTGTGTGGACGGCCAGTGCATCTGTGACAGTGAATACAGTGGGGATGACTGCTCCGAACTCCGGTGCCCAACCGACTGCAGCTCCCGGGGACTCTGCGTGGACGGGGAGTGTGTCTGTGAAGAGCCCTACACTGGCGAGGACTGCAGGGAGCTGAGGTGCCCTGGGGACTGTTCGGGGAAGGGGACATGCTCCAATGGCACCTGTTTATGCCAGGAGGGATATGCTGGTGAGGACTGCAGCCAGCGGCGGTGTCTGAATGCCTGCAGTGGGCGAGGACACTGCGAGGAGGGACTGTGCATCTGTGAAGAGGGCTACCAGGGCCCTGACTGCTCAGCAGGTAGGAAGGGGAACTCTGCGGGGCATTTGGCAAGGGTGGCCCAGCAACTTAACTGGACACCTCCAGGTAGCTGGGGAAGAGGACTGGGAGGCAAAATGATCCCCAAGTCGGTGGTACTCATTTGCTTTCCAAGAGAGCTGATTTCTTGAGTCAATAATAACTGATGAGACTGATTACAAGTGATACAGAGCAGAAATCAGAAAAGATCAAGTTCAGGCTGAGAGCTAGATTATTACCCCTAGGACTGGAACAATGGTAACAACAATGATGACAACACACTTGAGGTGGGAGGGGCAGAGACTGAGATCATGGGACCACCTTAGGCAAGGCCCTCGTCTAACTCAGAGGGATTCCAAGGGTTCCACCTGCTCAAAGATAGCACCCTCACCTGTTGCCATATTCCAGGGGAACCTTGAATTAAAGTTCAATACACTGCTACTGCAAGAGTTGGTAGTTAGGCTGTGGGGCCGTCTAATGATCTTGGGCCTTACTGGTTGTAAGGTATTATTATTATAATTTAGGAAATGATCCAGGACGTCCACATGGAGAAAAATATTTGTAAGCAAGGAATTAAGTAAACAGGAAGAAAATACTAAAGCATTGAGCAACAACTAACATTCTAACAATTAGCACAGCATACTAAGGGGATATGGCTCACTTTGTTCCAGATGACTATCTGGCAAATTGGAACCAACCCCATATGTAGTAGAAATTGATACAAAAGTGATGGCCTAAAATGGAGATCTAAATCTAATCAGTGAGAAAAATAACCAATGTCTCATTGGCGCTGATCCTTTCCTTTTTTTATTTTTTACCCAAATCAGATTATTTTCATTATTTCGTTCATCCTCTTTTGACTAAGTCTGTGACTTTTGCTCATATATTTGTTTGTGGTTTAAGGAGTGCATATTAAGTAGCTAATCCTTCCCATTTAGGGTTCAGAGAACCCACTAAGAAGATTTAAGGTTAAAAAAAAAGCCACAATCAAATATTTTTAAACTTAATTGAGCAATTCTGGGAATATTTTGACCAACCATCTGACATTGGTTCAAGGCAGGAAACCCTAGGAAGCCAATGTCCCCAGCCTTCTGCTCCTCAGCATCATCAGCGATCCCTACCTGGATGGTGGATACCTCATTCCTGCACATGTGACTTCAACTTAAATTATGTTGAAATAAGTTCAATGGCAGTAATGAAAAGAAAAACAATGATAATGTGTGGGCTTAGGAAAAAAATATTTTCACATTTCTTAATTTTTTCCCATATTCAATTATTTGCTTTAGGCTCCCAATTTTGTTTTTGTTTTTTCTTTTTTAGTTTTGAGACAGAGTCTCACTTTATTCCCTCGGGTAGAGTGCTGTGGTGTCACATCTTACAGCAACCTCAAACTCCTGGGCTCAAGCAATCCTCTTGGCTCAGCCTCCCAAATAGCCAAGACTACAGGTGCCCACCATGAGGCCAACCATGATGCCTGGCTACTTTTTCTATTTTTAGTAGAGATGGGGTCTTGCTCTTGCTCAGGCTGGTCTTGAACTCCTGAGCTCAAGTGATCCTTCCACCTTGGCCTCCCAGAGTGTGAGGATTATAGGTGAGAACCACTGTGCCTGGCCTAGGCTCACAGTTTTGTTTATTGAATTGAAATATCTTTCAAAAACTATGGATAGTCATAATACCCATCCTCCCTAAAGGAAAATCAAGCTAAAGCTAAGCCTTATTGTTTCTGTATGCAAAGTCACTAGGCAGTTTCTGGGAAGCAGCCTGAAGCATGCCTCTAGATCCCCCTGGAGGATGCTAAGGGTCTATTTAGGCCATTGCTCTGTGAAAGCTGTCCTATCATACACATGCTTCTCAGTAGACTCCACCTTTATTGGCCTAAATAGGCCAGACATGTTCTTGACCCTGATTTTCTACAGGGATGGGTCCATTTGCAAATAAAATCTTGATCTGATCCAGACTCCAACCTGAACTGGAGATAAACCCTCCTGGATACCACAGGGACAACTCAGCAGCCACTAGCACATCTACAGCTGGGTTGAGTCCAAACCATAAGCACATATTACCTCTGACATGTTACCTCTCTGTGGCTTGAGGAAAACTTCCGTAGGCCCAGATAAATTACTTTACAGATGCCCAAAGCATGTGAGGAAGGACAGTTGCATAATCTCCATCTGTTTCTATAGCAACCCTGGAGCCACCATTCACCACAGGAGGTCTGTTCTTAAGGCCTGTCTTTTAAACCAGGTGCCACAGGTCTCTCCCAGAGAAGTATCTAGGTCATTATCTAAAGTGCTACTTTGCCTGCTCTTTATGAAAAGGCTGTAGGAGAAGGGGCTGTTTATCCAGTGTTTGACATTTCTGGCCAGGTGCATGCATTACAGCATGACTGTTTCCACTGCCTACAGGAGTGTGGAGAGGAGAGAGAAGGGTTAGGAAGGTGAAAGCCACAAAATATACTTCCTTAGGACATTCTCTTCTCTTTGGCCAGGGCATAGAAAATAGCTGCCCATTGTGTGGATTTCATTCTGAGGCCCCCTAGGTCCCCAGCACTCAAATGCAATTGAATAGTGTTGCTAAGGCCACTACATTTGACTCCCAGCCTTGATCTGTGCTCACAGTGTGCTCTGGGACAAAATATCAAGCTTTCTGCCTCCATTCTCTGCCCATACATAGATAATAAGACAAAAAATTCATGAATATGAGCACTTGAAACAGGCCTTAAAAGAAGCTACTCCAGGCTTCTTCTCATTTTATAGATTTAAAAAGCAGCAGTCCAGAGAGAGATTTTCCTAGAGCCAGGCAGCTAATTAATGGCAGAGTAAGAAAGAGAACCCTGGTCTCCTACCAACTTCTAGCGCTATTTAATCCTCTCTGGGATGCTAAGTAGAACAGAATTGAAAAATAAAAATTTTAAAGCCACATACACAAAGAAGTCACCTTTGGACATGAAAGCTGAATCCTGTCAAATGATAAAATATGAGGTTTTGCAGGTGAGGTGGAGAAGCACATTCAACCATTTGTCCGTGCCTGTCCCCAGAGCTGGCAGTTAGTGCAGGGGCTGGCTGAGGAGCTGTCCAGAACTCCCTGTGAGTCAGCAGGATGAAAGAACCATCGGAGTAGGGTCCAGAAAGCTGTTTTCTGGACCTCAGTCAGACCTGTGGACATCCATCAATGTCAGCCTCTGCCTCTGTCAGGATGGCAGCCGGCCCAACCTTTGGCACCTGAAACTACTTGCTCTTTGGAGCAAGACACATCACGGAACCAGTTCCAACTGCTCTCACCACATAAGTGCAAAACGTATGCAAGATCTAAAAAGGAAAGAGCGTGGCATCTTTGTAGATAAGCAACCTCGTTTCAAGCCCCAGTTTGGGGTTTGTGGTTTGTTTTTTTTCCTTTTCAACAGCCTGCTCTTCCTCAACTTTCCAAATTGGAAACCCAAAGGAAGTCAGACTTAGTAAGACCTATTTTCAGTAAAGAATAGATTTCTTTGCACCCACCATAAACTGATAGAATTGAGGCATAAGGCTCTTTTATAGTTTGCTTTGTAGTTGAAAGTCATCACGTTGTAATGGATTACTGGCACTCATTGTACCTTTGAGCTACTGCTAAATTATAGGGCAAGTGGCAGTGGTCTTTTCCACGGAGCCACTACTTACAAGACTAATTCCACCTTGATGACACCAGTGGCCTTCTCAGTGTTTGTCACTGGGCTCTGGCTTCAAGTTTGGTTGCCAGAGTAACAAGTTCTTTTGCACCTCCTTTTTTGCTTTAAAAATTCTCTTCTTAGATCACTCTCTCTTGACATTATTAGTTTTATTTCTGGAAGAAGGAACCAAAAAGTAATACTCTGACTTGTTACAAATGCCCTAAGGGTTGTTGGTGACTTGAAACTTGGAATGTCCATTTCTGTCATTATGACAGGAAAAGTCCTGCATAGGAAACTTGTGATCAGGGTGCTGAATCACAAGAGACAAGCACTAGAGGGTCTTTTTATAAAAATAGTTTTCTTACCTCTAGGACAAGCACTAGTCTAGAGATCACGTCCTGTAAGATGGTCTGAATTATTCCTAATAGAGTTTACTTTGGGGTGATGTGGATAAATGAAAGGAGGCATCTGGTATGATATAGAACCTGACCTACAAATTGTAAGGCAAAGAACTTTAAATGTAGAAGATCTGCGTTTAAGAATCAATTCTGCTATGACCCAGGTCCATGGGATTTATGGCACATTCCTTAACCTGGGCCTCAGTTAAGGGATAATTTTTTCTAGCCACACGTTCTATAGACTAGGAAGTGCTATACAAATGTGAAATGCTATTGGATATTGGCTAAGAGGTTCTACAGTCATTCTGCTTGGGTTCAAATCTTAGCTTTTATGTTTGATGACTGTGTGGCCCAATTTCCTCATCTGCAAAACAGAAATAATAAAGATACTTATCCCATAGTGTCAGTGTGAGGATGAAGTAAGATAATCCATGTAAGAGTGGTGAGCATTATACCTAGGGCATAACAAATGATCAATATAAACATGCAAATCCTGATGGATCCTCTATATCAACAATTCTTTCCTTGGTCCAGGAATCATTCTGTATCACACAGGCTGTGACAAAGGCCTCAGTGCAGTTTAAAGCTCTAATAATATCAGAATTATAAATGATGCCAGTTTATAAAAATACCACTTGGAAGTTAAATTTCACTTGAAAGTTTATTTAAATTTCATTTTCACTTCTTTAGTTTTGTAAATTAAAAAAGAATTTTTTTAATTCTTTTTTTTTGCCATTTTTGGCCAGAGCCCAGTTTGTACCCACCACCTCTGGTGTATGGGGCTGGTGCCCTACTCCTTTGAGCCACAGGTGCCACCCTTTTTTTTTTCCAGTTTTGGCCAGGGCTGGGTTTGAACCTGCCACCTCTGGCATATGGGGTCAGCACCCCACTCCTTTGAGCCACAGGCGCTGCCTGGTGCCACCCTTTTTTAAATTTTTTGTTTTGATCATTTGCTACCTTCAATCAGAGGAAGCCCCACTTTCTAGACTGTTTTATTAAATGAAGAGTTTGGGGGGAAAGCAATCAAAGCAAATGTCCAACATTACAAATATATAACTGGCGATTTCTCTGCCGAGAGTCTGAGCTCTGTTAAAAGACTTCTCATATCTGCTTTTGCTGAGAATTTTAGGGTAAACCCATGAGCACAGAGGCAGACACTGTCCACGCACATGGTCCCATAAAAGCCACTGGCCTAGGCCTACTGGCTGGTGAAGGTGAAAGGGTGAGATTAATCAGAGGAGAAACTCAAAACCAATAAAATCTCTCAAACTAATCAGAGCCCCACTACATATAAATTTTTAAGTTAATTATGACCATCTAAATATTGGCCTGATCTTTGATTTAACCTATGGGCAGGTACATTTACAGCCACACTGGGGTTAGCCTCTAATTAGACTTAAAAGTTTAATCAGTTAGTGCCTAGCCTACTAGTGAATCTTCATTTCCCAAAGAAACCACACACAAAAGGCTATTTCAATTTCTTTTAACCTTTGGCAACTCTTTGAGTACCATTTGAGAAATAGAAAAAGAGAGAAAAGTCCTCAAGAATATTTCTTTGAAAAAAAAAAGAATGTTTCTTTATCATCATCTCTAAAGTCAAGGGTAATGAAAATTAGTTTAACACAAATTCTTTTTCTTTCAAAAGCAAAATAAATGGTCTCCTTTTAAAAAGGAAAACGCTACAATAAAGCACCATTGAATGTTTTCATCAGGTCATGGTGTCCACATTTACTATTTTTGCTTCTTCTATTTTGCAAGATAACCAGGAATGAGTCTATTTTTACCCACCAAATCAGATACTGGCTCCTCGAGGAATGGGATGAAAGTAATTATTAAACCACCAAACATTTTAACTGGTGGTTTGCTGCTAAATATTTAACAATTGGCTTCCTAAAGGAATAAAAAATTAGAAGACCTGATTTGCATCACTTGCCAGTTTCCATGGTATAAATACTCTCTCCATGGTCAATTTCAAACTATCACCATGATGTCACTAAACAGAGTTGGGAACAGATGTGGAGTAGAACACAACTATATGGTCTTTCCACCAGAGAGATACAACACTTGTGAACTAGCTTAGATAATGGTAAAATGTAGTGAAATGATTTGAGATTGATAAGTTTTGAGCATTTGTTACCTTTGTTTTGCATATAATTTGCTTAATTATAAGTTTATAAAATTTACTTTTTATCAATGGCTGTATTTAACAATGGTCTCGCAAATTTCCTGAAAGTTTAACAATCAGCCTGCACAAGCAAGTAGGCACAGTACAGGAATAGCTCATGGCCTTATAGAGATTGGGATGCTAAGCACAGAAAAGGCAGGACCCTGTCCACAAAGGAAGTTAGAAATCACTCAAAGCCATAGAGGCCAGTGGAATATATAGACATGGCATGGGGATGAGATGTGAGGAAGAAAGTTGAGTCCAGCATGAGAAAGGCAATCCCCTGAGCTCATGCTGTCTGTGTATTGCCTCCCGGTAGTTGCCCCTCCAGAGGACTTGCGAGTGGCTGGTATCAGCGACAGGTCCATTGAGCTGGAATGGGACGGGCCGATGGCAGTGACGGAATATGTGATCTCTTACCAGCCGATGGCCCTGGGAGGCCTCCAGCTCCAGCAGCGGGTGCCTGGAGATTGGAGTGGTGTCACCATCACGGAGCTGGAGCCAGGTCTCACCTACAACATCAGCGTCTACGCTGTCATTAGCAACATCCTCAGCCTTCCCATCACTGCCAAGGTGGCCACCCGTACGTACCATTCCCCCGTCCTGCTTCATTTTCCTTTTCTCCTACATGAGATCATGGGCATTCATGATGGTAGTGTCTTTTCTTAATTCTTCAGGGATGCCTGGAATAGTCATTGTTCTTGAGGGAAGGGCTACGGACATGACACCCTTAGAAAAGTTGCCACGTGTAAAAGGCATTTCCAATTAAGAGTTTCCAAATTCAGACGCCATTTATAAATTATAGAACCAAAAGGACAAAACGTACTTTAATTATGGAGTACTGCCTGGTTGTATGTTAGACTCTGGTTAGACGTCAGGTAACATAGGAGACTTGTGCAGACTCTGAATCTAGTTAAGGACTTAAAACCAGGAGATATAAAATAGACCATATAATAAGCAAGAGTTAAATGGTATGTTACAGATGGTAAGTGTATAGCAGAGTGGGAAAAAGTCTTATTTAAAACCATAGCTGACAACATCCACTATGGAGAAGTGGCAAAATTTTTTCCATGCTCTTTTATTTAGCAAAATATCTCGATAATTCATTTCAGTGATAAAAGTTGAAGCTCTAGGACATAGTCTAGAAAGATTCGATGGGAGGAGAGAGAGCAAGCTAAAATGCTCTCCATAAAAAATGAATAGTTTTTTTTAATAACAGGAGAAACTTCTATGGGTATACATCTATATTTTGTGTATGTTTAAGCACAGAAAAATACGAAAGATCACATGCCATTCATTAATGCCGACTACATGGAAGAATGGAACAAGAAGGGGAGAGAAAAAGTTTTTTTTCTTTATTCACCTCTGAATTCTGAAATTGTTACAGTTAAGTCTGTGTTACTTTAGAATTTCAAAAACCAAGCAGAGGGACTTATGCAAGAGAAATTTCCATCGTCCCAGTTTACCATAAAACCCGAATGCACACAAATGCCTGTGTGCCTCATGTGGAAGCCTTTGGGAATATCAAGGAAAGGGGGCTGCATCTGATTAAATTCTGGGCAAAGAGAACATTTGAAAAAGATAGGGTATGGATGATACAGAAATATTAGCAGTAACAAGGAAGTGGACCAAGACGTGACCATGAGAACACGAACCCTTTAAAATTCAGAAAGTCCCAGGGTCAGTAAATGGGCCTGTTACCAGATAAAGCGGTAAGAGAACTGAACCTATTTTATGTAAGTCTCAAATGGCAAGATGGAGTTTGGTGACAGATGCCAAGGAAGTTCAGAAAAGGAGAGGGTCAAGCAGGAAAAGCTGGCCTTGAGGCATCACAGAAGCTCAAGGACTAAACCGAGCTCTCAGGGAGGCAAGGATAGAGACAGGCAGGCAAGGATTTAAGACGTTATCTTGTCCCTTTGCTTTTCAGGTGACGGAAGTCTGTTATACTATTGGACTCCCGTATAAATGTTGACTCTGTTAACATGCCTGTAATTATTTCCATCTATATTTGACCTTTCTTTGAAAAAAAAAAATCCTCTGGTGCCTGAGAACTGGTTTTAAATACATATAATGATTCTGTCGAAAGGCCAGTCACCATCTGCTGCTTTCCCCACCTTGCTCCAGGATGAGTCACCATTCAAAGTGTCTGGCCTGACTCCCAAGCCTGTTCTCTCTGATCCACACGCACGTGCAGTGATGAAGTTTCCATCTCCTATAGCGTTTATTATGCCAATTCAGGGCATCCCCTCTGGCGAGCTCCCAGGTGACAAGGACAAAATCGTGTAAACCACCTGACCTGGCTTCAAGTGGGTTTGCAATCAGTCCTATCTTCCATCCAAGAAGCACGAGAAAGCTTCCAAACAGGAGGGATGAGAATCTGTCAGTTTTCTAATGGGAATAGCCCAGGAGAGACAAATCTAAAACAGGAGCAGGCTCCCTGGAGAACTGAGAAAAGTCACGCTGTCGTATTTTAGGGCTGGTAATTGGAACTCCATTAGGATGAGCACACTTCCACCTCACTAAACTTGTGCATGTGTATGTGTCTTTGTGGCTCGGGGACCGATTGGGAAGAGGAAAAGAGAGAGATTGAGATAGGAAAAGAAAAAAAAAACGGTGAGGCAAAAGGGAGTGAGGAAGAGAAGGGAAAAATAATGAAGGGACAGCTGGAGAAAAGAAGGAGCAAATATAACAAAAGCAAACCTCCCAGTACCTGCTACAGTTCTTTGTGTGAGGCCTCGTTTTGCTGGTGCACGTGAAATGTAAGCTTCAGGCCATCCTAGATTTAGTGATTTGAGCTGAGCAAAACACTCTGAATGCACATCATATGATCAAGAAAAGCATGCTAGTATTTATTCTGAAATTGGCTTTCTCTGCATCTCCAGCCAACTTTTTCTGTGCCTTCTTTTTCCTGTGTGAAAAATGAGAACACTGATATTAGCCACAATATTGCCTCCCAGGAATCCTGTAAAGCACCAAAAGATAGTGTTCAAGCTCTCCGGAAAAGGCATTATATTATAAATTAAATGCCAAGGTTTGCCACATTAGTAAAGAAAGGGACTCTGGCATTTTAACATTAACATATTATGTAATAAAAAGCATAACAAATGATTTATATAGAATATAGATCGTGTTTTAAGTCTGCTCAGGTGTTCCATCAACACTGAGCACCGATGAAGTGAGCCACCTGCACCTGGGACTCACTGTGTCTACAGTAGGCCTGGGATTATCCACCAGACACTACCACACCCATGATATGGAGGGAGTTTACCAAGACAAAGCACCAGGCAATGCTCTCCATCCTGAGGGACAGCTGTGACATTGTTACCTACATTGCTGTATTCCAGATCTCCCCACTCCTCAAGGGCTACAATTCAAGATGATCACAGAGACCACCGTGGAAGTGCAGTGGGAGCCCTTCTCATTTCCCTTTGATGGGTGGGAGATCAGCTTCATCCCAAAGGTAACACTCATCTGTTAGACTGCTAAATAGCCCCATTTGGAGTATGTGTGGCTTCACTTGGAATCAGCAGCAGGAGGAATACACTACCCAATATCACTTTCCATGTCCTTAAATGCACAAAAGGACATTTTGTGGTCATCTGACCCTTAGAATATTTCTTTCACAAAGATGTGGTAAGGACTGACTAACCCTGAGTGTAGCACCTTGGCCTCAGGTAACAGGAGGATGCAGGAAGCAGCCACCAGCTCCAGCTCTCTACTGAGATAGCGCCAGAGTTTGGTGGTCCATGATTTTAGTAAATTTTCTTCTGTCTCCTCTTTAGGACAGAAGAAAAGCCAATCTGAATAAGTCACAAAGTCAACCCAAAACTTCATTCTGTAGAGACAGATGCACCCGAACAAAAATAAAAGCCACCTTGCATGGCTTCAATCTCTAAAGACTGGAGATATAAAACTAAAACGTTATGGCTGTCCTGGATTATTCACAGTGAATTTGTAACCTATTAATTAAGCAAAATTTTCCTTAAATTATTAGTCTATGAGTTTAAAAGTATCCCAGGGTTCATTTCTACTCTTTAAAGCACTGTTTTATTTTATTAAACTTAAAACCAACCTTTCTAAGTTTCTAGAGGTACTTGACTGGTACTTTTCAGAATTTGCTGACCCGACTGATGTCCTCCCTAACTATACCACTCATGGGGCTATAAAATGCAATCATACTCCTTCTCTCTGTCTTCATCCTTCAACATCAAAGAGCATTTTTCCAGTCATTCATCAGATTTAATGACAAATGACATATTTTTGGCTAACAAGACTGATTTTGCCACTTCAAAATTTTTAGAGACCTAAACTGTTCGAGTTGCAAAAGATCTTCAAGTTCACAGAATATGGTCCCTCATTTTTCATATAGTATAGATTATAAAGACTAAACTTAAAGAACATCATACAGCTCCTTGGTGACAGCTTTACAATAAGTATCCAGGTTTCTAGCTCCTACACCAGGGCTCTGTCCACTAAACTTGGACACCGCATTCTCTGATGTAGATATAGTTGTGTAATATCATGGCAAGATAAATACATCTGAATGGACATTCCATACAAATATTTTATTATATATCTTAATTGAGCTAAAAAGGCCAATGAAGTATGGCAGATAATTGAGTTCATAACATGACAGAGAGAATCATGTCACTTTGCTGCTTAGGCTGAAAAAATTATGACACATTCCCCTGTTTTACATCCAATATGTAAAACTCTTAAGAGAGGACTGGCCAGGGTGTGCCAAGGTCAAATGCATGGACACATGGCTTGATGACTACTGTGATCTGTAAGTTGAGGCCCCTGGGTGGATAAAGGCCCTTGGCATTTATCACACTGATTTAAATTACATGTAGAACACTCTTGGTGACATAAATAGACACCAAAGAGTAAGGAGAAAGACAATGCCATTAAAAGGGACCTTTGTCTCCTCCTTTTCTAGGGACATTCATAGAAAATGCAAGATAGATAGATGATAAGATAAAAAGATAGATAATAAATATTAAATCCTTCATCCGATATCAAATTTCCCTTTTTAATTTTCTCTTCCATAATTTGTCTCCTTCCTTCCTTTCTTCTTTGTATTATTCTTTGTTCCGTGCTTATTTTTCTTTTTTCTTTTTGTACTGAATAGTTGGTATGGCAGACAATCGCATGGACACACAATTCATGTGTCATGGAAACCTAATTCTTCCAAGTGAAGGGGAAATAAGGTATTGACAGATCTGCACCCAATGCAACACCATGAGAAACTCCAGATATAGCAAAATAATGGCTCTGATTCATAAAAAAAAAAGCTGGGAATGTTACACTGTGAAGATGTTTACACACAAACACACAAGATTCTGCTCTTCTAAATAGCCAAGGGCATGCTCATTATAATAAATGCCAAAAAACTTGGATGGATGTTAACATTTACTCTTTGGCAAAAGCCAGTCTGTATCACCTCATGACTAATTTTTATTGGCAAACTCAGCAAACTCAGGAGAGGCCAAAGAAATGTTCTCAAAAATTGATTCTCCATTTGCCGAATCCTCCTAGACTAGAGGGATAGCATCCTTATTGAGACTTCTAGAAGTTGTTTGTGGCCCCAGACTCTCAGCTATCAACATGGAGGAAATAGATGTGGCCCCTAGTTTTAATTCACAGTTCACACCTTTCTCTTTCTCTTATCATATTTCTCTCCCAGTAATTTTTCTTTTTTGCTTTCTTCCTCTTCCCCATTCTCCAGAACAATGAAGGTGGAGTGATCGCTCAGGTGCCCAGTGACGTCACATCCTTTAACCAGACAGGACTGAAGCCTGGGGAGGAGTACATTGTCAACGTGGTGGCTCTGAAAGAACAGGCCCGGAGCCCCCCCACCTCGGCCAGTGTCTCCACTGGTGAGTAACCCTTCCTGTATGGCAACCCATTCTATCATATGGGACAAAGAACTTCAGAGTTGCTCAAGAAGTGGAGAGACAAAAGAGGTGCCAGACTTCTCCTAGAGCTGAGATGATGGTGGCAGTTGGAGATGGAGCTACTTTACTAGATGCTTAGCTCTTAGCTAGTCATCTTCCTTCTTGCTCATCCTCACAAGCAGAGACATCCAGGAGAGTGTTCAATGGAGAAAATTCTTTCTTAAGATTTATAGTATATTTCTCCTGGTCTTACTCAGTAAGAAACCTCATTCATCAGGCCCTAGGAGCTTTGGAACCAGGAAGAGCTGACTCACTCTTACCTAGTGTGATATTTGGTTAAAATCATCTAAACCCTCCCAAACCTCAACGCATTTACAAAGCTGAGCAACAATACCTTATTAATGTGCAGATTAAATGAGGTAAAGTATCCAAAGTGATTAGCACCACATGGATGAGAGTAAGTGCTCCATATCGGATACGGACATACACACCTAGAGAACATACATGGAAACAGTAGGAAACAAGTCATTCAAAACTAATACCAACAGGTTGGGTCACTGCATAAGGTGACAAATTAAGTTTATTATTATTTCACCCCATAGTTCATTCATTCAAAATCATTATTTCCAGGATTGATCCATTAATTGTGTCTCATTTGCCTTATTATTTCCTTAGCTAACAAAGGATGTTCAGCTTCAGTGCTGTAAATCAGCAATCGAGATGCATATGTGTGTACCCTCCCTAAGAATGTCTCAAAAGTTATCAATAGCATCTGGTGTCATTTTTTGTTCTCATTTTATTGGTGGGCAAGCTAAAACTCGGAGATTAATCAACTCTCCCTGTCAGTAATAGAAATTGAGATAGGTAGATATAAGTATAGCATTTTTTTTAATAAATGGAAATTGTCACCCCAGAAAGCCAGTCTTAAAGTCCAGGGCAAAAGGCTGAGTTGGCCAGAAAAGGGAAACACAACCCTACCTAATGAGACCACATTAAAAGATTAGTGACTCATACTTTGCTACTTGGATCCAAACTAAACAGCATCAGAGGCTAAAGTTCATACTCAGTCTAGAAAACATGGGTATAAAACTATTATGGCATTTGCGCTAGGGTTCCATGGCAGTGCCTCAAGGCTGGGACCAAGGGAGAGGCAGACTTCTCTCTTTCATGCCTCCAACCAGGGAAGCTCTGCTTTGATCTGTTTTATATTTTGTACACTCATTTAAAATTTTGTTCTTTACCAAAAAAAAAAAAAAATTCATTCCATAAAAAGGCTTTAAAACTACTGTTCTGATCCAAATAGTATGTATATTTTAGAAGAAACTCCATAGCCATAGAACCTAAGATTCCTAAAAACTTGTAAGAATCGCTCTAGAAGGCCAGTGGCTAGAGCTTTCCTACAGCTGTTCCCAAAGGTATGCTAGAATCTGAAGAGCTGACATTTGATAATGTAGGAGGCCCACCCATCATAAGGTTCACAACCAACATTCCCGTAACAAAAGACAAGTGAATAAGAGAAAGCATAGTAAAGTCTGACATGACATGGGAACCTTCAGAAATGGAAACCTACAGACCGTGGGAAAACTCTATTTTTATGCTTAGGTTTGATAAGGAAGGACAGTGGGGTAGCAATGTGATTGGACAAAAGGCTAAGATCTAATGGTGATAGGCTGAGTGGGGAAACCCAGCCAGGCCAGTATGTCCAGATGCCGCTTGACCTCTCCATGTTATGTTCATTCTTGGCCTCCCCTGTGGGGCGGGGCCCTTCTTGAATGAGAGTCTTCAAGGGAGAAGAAAGTGATCTGAGTTTCATGGCTTGCACTGGAGGAGAGGAGTTCTACTTTCTATGACCTAGCTTGGGGAAGAGTAATCCTGATTTCTAGGAATTTCTTTAAGAAGAGCAAGAAACAGAGGAAACAGGGGGATAGGAGAAAGTCAGGGAGACCTTGCTTCCAAGGCTGCTTCTGAGGCCCTTTCAATTTCCTTTAGCTCAAAGTACTCAGCCCATCAAGGCAACCTCCTTTGGGCAATCCTATTCTGAGCCCAACAACAGTTCAGAATTCTCTTCTGATATAGAATGTTTCACGGTGTCCAAGTCACTCCTGTGATTTGATATGAAGAAAGCATTAGTAGAAGACAAAAATCTCAAAGGAGAAAATCGTTCTTAAGAGGAAAGAGAACATCACAGTTGAGGAATATTTTTCTCCTAAGGTACTAAGAGTATTTAGAGTAATTCCTGTCTCCCTGGTAAGAGTATTTACCTTGCCTTAGGTAATCCAAATTTTTATAAAATCCATTATAAAATCTGCAGGGTTTTGTTGTTGTTGTTGTTGTGGGTGTAGGGGATTGGAAGTTCCTTAAGATTAAAATTTAAAGTTTCAGATCTAGAAATCTGTGGTAAAGCTAGGCAGAGTTTTTTTCCAATTAAGAAAAAAACAATCCTTAATTATTCTGGCATCACATACAGAGTCATGAAGAAATGGAAAAACATTTATTCCACTTGAGTTTTTGAGTAGGACTTGTGTTTGTTTAGAAATGAGGGCCTGAGTTGAAAGTAAGCTGATGCCTTCGTGATTGGAATGGAACATTGCTACCAAGTGGCCAACCACAGGGCAGGATCCAAGGTGGCTATGGAAAAGATGCTGGCTGGCTCCCAGTCCTGTCTGCTGTTTTTAGGAAAGGATTGTTTAATTATTTCCTTCTGCTAAGGTCTGACCTACACCAACCCCCTACTGCGAAGCTCTGTGCCCTCATCAGGACTCAGACTGGCTTCTTTCAGGCAGGCCATTTCGTGAATGCAAATTACAAGACCTCCTGCAGTGAGAGCCCTCTGTGCTACATAATCGCATTCTAATATGTTCAATCCATTATGATTAGGGTTCTGTGGATTTAAAGAGTTGAAGGACAAAAGCCTTATGTGGTCATTTGAGTTTTCCTGATAGCTTTTTTTTTTTCCCCAAAAAAGTTCCAGCGCATTGAAATGCTTTCCCTTCTTTCTCATGAATAAAGTAGACCCTCCATTCATTTCATTTACTCAATACCCATTTACTGAGCGGCTACTATCTTTCAGATGTTATGCTTATACAACAGCTACAAGATCATTTCCTCTATTTCATAATTAAATTAAATTAAATGTAAAAGGCCCACACTATCTAAAGCCACCAAGTACAGTATGCTGAAAAGAAGCCGTCTAAATGTGTTCTATTAAATCACATTACTATCTCAGATATAAAGACCAAGACTCCATTTCAACTCCAAACCTGGTAGCACCAAAAACGTCTGGTGATTTTCATTTTAGCTGTTGCTAGAACAAAATCCCAAACTGCTTAATAAAGAAAGGACTAGGCTTAGACCCAGAGAGAAGACAGGGTGCCTGGGAAAAGGCCCAACTGTGAAAAATTAAGAGACATAGCTCAGCCCTGAGTCAGTTGTCAGTGGAAAAGAAGCTATACTCTATAAAATGATTTAAAGAAGTTTATTCTGAGCCAAAGTTGAGGATGATGATCCAGAGTCCCACCCAAGAAGCCTTGAGAAAGTGGACTTGCTGTGGTGGGATTACTGTTTGGCTTTATACATTTCAGGGAGACAGGAATTACTTGCAAAGTCACATCAATGCATGGAAGGTATATTGGTTTGGCCCCCAAAGGTGGGACATCTTAAAGCAGAAGGCTTATAGGTTATAGATGGGTTTAAAGATTCTTTTAGCTGACAATTGGCTGAAAGAGTTAGATTCTATCTACTAGACCAGGAGTCAGAGAAAAGAAAAGCTTGAGTTAAGATAAGTGTCTTTTTTTTTTATCAGAGACAAA
Source organism: Otolemur garnettii (assembly GCF_000181295.1). NCBI lineage: Eukaryota > Metazoa > Chordata > Mammalia > Primates > Galagidae > Otolemur > Otolemur garnettii. Next base: position 18,006,949 of record NW_003852411.1, read on the forward strand.
TTACTGGGCTTATGCCCAGACTCAAGTGGTTTGTTGTATATATTGAGGACCTGCAGGTATGTCTTGCAAAGCCTTAGGGCACAGAAGGCATCTCTAAGAAGGGACTGGGGCATGATTGAAGCATGTCTGGTCTTTATTCTCATGACTAGCAACTCAGTTTGAGGGATCCCCTTGATCTAGAGGAGGTCCAGCTGCTAAGGGAGGAGCCTTAAGATTTTATTTTAGTACACGCAGTCCTAAGGGAGACATGCATTTGTGAGACAGAGCAGGAGGCGGGCCAGTGTGGCAGGCTAACCAAACAAGTCAAGGTTGTCTGGTAAGGTGGAAGAGAAACTTACTAAAACTAGCTGAAACAAAAGAGAAAAGTTACTAGAAAAGTCGTAAAGTATCTCCGGGGAACCCCAGAGCCAGAAATGCATCTGGGCCTCACAAAAGACTTGAATCAGAAAATGGAATGTCAGCAATCCAGTCACTCTCTGTATCTTTCTAGAAGCTCTACATGATCATTCATTTTTGTCTTCCTCCCTCTCTTTTCTCCCTTTGTCCAGATGAAATGCTCTCTACTTCTATATCAATGTGGTAGGGAGTGGCCACACAAGCCCTGGCTCTACATAGGCTCATTAGAGAGACAGGCTTTCTGGTTTCAATTGCAAATCCTTGAGGAATATTAATATTAACATTAATCAGCTCCAGCCAGAGGGGTGTAGCCACATATTAAATGTAAACATGGAAGTGAGACCTACTCTTTTAGTAAGTAGTAGATAATTGTCAGTGAAGGGCATGTTGGCCATGAAGATGTCCCGTAAGAAGCTGAGAACACCATTTTCTGTTCTGTCCACTAAGCCTTTTCTTTTTCTACTCCCCTCTGCCTTCCCTCAGTGCCTTCATCACCTAGTTCAGTATGAACAGGACCCCAAGTAGGTGCTGGAAGCACGGGTGGTGGGTCTTATAGGAAACCAACCAACTTTCAAGGTGTTACCCTCAAACACGGTGCCTCTCTTATGAGAGACATAAGTGGGAGACCCTTGAAGGCCTATTGTGACTACAGCAGCCTTCTTCTGCAGGAATATGCAAGAACAGATGGGGAAAAAATGATCCATAAAAAGCTAGAGCTCCAAAGGTAGAGCTCTTCTTATTCCAGAAGAGTGAGTTTCCCTAGAAGGCATATTTTATGTCCATAGACATGGATGTCTGTTGGGTTTGATGTGGTCTCAGCAGTGGGATGGATGGGAGTTTCCGTATGGCTACATAGAAACATCCTCTGAGCACTCAAAATGACCTGTTTTGCATCCGGCTCATCACCTCCTAGATTTTTCCCCAGGGCTGACAGAAGATGAGAGCTGAGAATGCCAGGAGCTCAGTTCTCAGCACTCTGCCCCATTATCTCCAGAAAGAAAAGGGCTGATTCCCTCATGTTAGTAAGAGCCCTTCCCTGCATAGTCTGGGAAATACAGGCACCTTAAAACTATAGTCCGGTAAAAGAAGAATTAGGCCAAGATTCAGGGGAAGTGAGTTCTGATGTCAGTTTCCCTATTGCCAAATGAAGTGTCCTTAGGAAAGATATTTCTTCCTGTGTCTCGTTTTCCCCATCTGTAAAATGGGGTAATAATAGTCACCCTCTCTGACTGGCCAGACCAATGTAAGGAGGAAAGGAGAGAGCTGATGCTCGAGGCTGGTTCTCAATTAAATTTTTTGTTCTATTTGATCCTTCTCATTCAGTCATTGATGGGCCCACACAGATCCTGGTTCGAGATGTCTCCGACACCGTGGCTTTTGTGGAGTGGACACCACCTCGAGCCAAAGTGGATTTCATTCTGTTGAAATACGGGCTGGTGGGCGGGGAAGGCGGGAAGACCACCTTCCAGCTGCAGCCCCCCCTGAGCCAGTACTCAGTGCAGGCTCTGCGTCCAGGCTCCCGCTACAGGGTGTCAGTCAGCGCAGTCCGAGGGACCAACGAGAGTGACTCCACCACCACCGAGTTCACAACAGGTATAGACGCGACAGGGGAGAGCTGCCCAAGGAGAGGGTGGGGGAGGTGGTGCCAGCTGGTGGTATCTACAAGGTAGGGTGGGAGGGCATTAAGGACGTGAGATGAGAGGTGCCCAGGCAATCACAGGCCCTGCCAGAAGGAAGCCGGGCACAGTGGCTCACATCTGTAATCCCAGCACTTTGGGTGTCTGGTGGCTCACACCTGTAATCCCAGCACTTTAGGAGGCTGAGGTGAGTGGATTGCTTGAGCCTAGGAGATTGAGACCAGCCTGGGCAATAGGGAGACCCTGTCTCTACAAGAAATAAAAAAAATTAGCCAGCATGATGACAGGCACCTGTGGTCCCAGTAATCAGAAGGCTGAGGCAGGAGGACTGCTTGAGCCCAGAAGTTTGAGGTTGCTGTGACTTATGATGCCATGTACTCCATCCTGGTGACAAGTTGAAACTCTGTCTCAAAAAAAAAAAAAAAAAAAGGAAGGAAGGAAGTGAGAAGTTTCAGGCCCCATGAGGATGTCACGGTCACACTATAGAGGAAAAGCAGTACACCTGTGTATGAACTATGTTCTTGCCCTGCCTCTGGTGCCAGCCAGATCGGAGACATGATAGAAGTCTTCCCCATGATGGGCCTCAGGTTTCCCATTTACGAAATGACAAGTCTATCTTGAAATCATTTAAGCATCTGTATTGCTAGCCCAAATGACAATGTTGTGAGAATTCAGGACATGTGTCTCTTCCTCAAAATGTTTCATTACCATTTGCTGGAAATCATTGTAATAATTCCATAAATCTATAATGACTTCACCCCGCACCGCGATGGTGCCCCTTGGCATTGGGTAAAGCCCAACCTGTATAGCCATAAGCAAACCTTCTATCTGAGATTCTGTGGCTCACCTTGCCATTGTGAGCACTGGCAGTAGTTTTATGAGGTCTGATTCCCATAGACAAGGGGCTGAATAGGGCCCATATAAATACCTCTTGCAGAGCCTATATAAATGCCTCCTGCCTTGCCATGATGAGCCCTTCCCAATGCTGCTGAGACTCTTAAAGAGCTTCACCAACAGTCAGAAAAGGCCGGATCTCAGGGTGGCTTGCTCCCTCTCTCAAAGCCCGTTAGTCTGACGGCTAGTTAGCAGGGAAGACGACACCACCCACTAAGTACCCTCACTGGCCAATAAGGGCATAGGAACAGATTAGTGATTGAGTTTCTATCTAACCCAGATTCTCAGTCTCAACTTCTCTGCCTTGGGGTGGTTACATGTCAAAGAATGTCTCTGCCAGCTACAGTTGTCCCAAGAATCAAAGAAAACTGATAACATCTGTAAAAACTAAGATCCAGCACCTTTTGATGGAATAATGTAGAAAGAGAATCACTAATTCAAGCTTCCTACTCTGGGTTGTGGCCTAAAAGCCTGTCCAGGGTGAGTCCAGAGAATTCAAGGATGCTCCAAGTGATTGGCGAAATAGCACCTCATGTGCCATCTGTGTTTAAAATCAATTGATTAGTAAGAATGACAGTAAAACAGAAGGATACCAAAATAGCCCTAGACTGGAGCATACATCTCAGTGTGACAGCCAGATGGGTTTGCAAACTGGTTGGCCACTGTGGACTTGGAAAATGTCTCCATGTTGGCAGAAGTCAGGGCTCCTGAGGTAAAGACTTACAGTGTGTAGTTACAGGTAAAGTCCTAAACCCCAGGGCCAGCCCATCCCAAGCATGAGGAAGGGCATCCCACAATGTCCCTTTCTTGGTTAATTCCAGGTCAGCCTTTCCTCCCCCACCCCCACAACACCAGTTGTTGGAGGCACTGGTATCTCTTGTGGACCATGAGTCCTGCCTTCTTTTCTTAATTCTGAGATCGTTTTTGTTTGAAAAGTTGTTTCTTTGTGCTTTGCTCTGATAAAGGGTTTGAAGAGGCAAAGCAGGAGAAGAGAGCTCTTGAGTAATGTGATGAAAAACAAATTCTTGATGTTCAGGTCAACAAGATGGAAGCAGGATTGGCTGCTGGCCCAGGAAAATTCCAATCAAGCCAATTACATCCTACCTCGTAGGAGCTCCCTGGAGTTTCAGTTCACTGCGGCATGATTTTCTGTTTCCGGTTGCCTGTTGGATTGGCAGCTGTTAGGTGGCTGCCATCTCAACACAGCCTCAGCCTGCACCTCAAACCTGCTCCCCTCTGCTGCGGGGAGGTGAGGGGACAGAAGGGATGGGAAGAGAATCTTAGAAACAGATTCTCAAGGGCCAGGCTGGTAGGTGCCAGCTGAATGATGAAAAGTTACCCAGACCCTCACGGTAGGGCCCTCAGTCATTTCAAAACTCTGCTTAAATTCAAATTAGCCAAAGTGCTTTTCCAGGTGATGGCTTCGACACTAGGAGTGCACTAATTGCACAGGCAATTAAAACAGAGATTTGCTTCCTGCATGGTGAGTGGGATATTTGCCTGGGTCTTACAGCTGTGCTGTAAAAAGGAAAAAGGAAGGATGTGAAGGCCAGGAATTGGAGAGAAGCCAGCCCAAGGAAACCCAGAGGCTAATTCCCAAAACCCCTCCCTGCCTCAGCAGCTCTGATTTCAGCTGCTCCGCGGGAGGAACCACCGGAAGGTTCTGCTGGAGTCCTCCCCTTTGAGCATATCCCTCAAGGTACCAAGTGCGGCCTTCAGGGCATTTGGTCAAATACAGGCTGCCACTTTGACAGCTCACTTAAATGCCCTAGACCTTTCTTTATTGCTACTATAGGTTGAATCATGTCTTCTAAAAAAGTATTGAAGTCTTCATCCCCAGGACCTATACTTCTGACCTATTTGAAAATGGGGTCTTTGCAGATAAGCAAATTAAGATGAGGTCGTTACAGTGGGCCCTAATCCAGTATGACTGTGCCCTTATACAGAGGGGAAATTTGGGCACTGATGCAGATGTGCATACAGGAGAAGACCATGTGAAGATTAGGAGGAAACCGGAGTGATTCTTCCACAAGCCAAGAAATGCCAAAGCTCTCCACTGGATCACTAGCAGCCGGGAGAGAGGCTACAACAGATCCCCTCACAGCTCTCAGAAGGGAGCAGCCCCGCCAGCACCTTGCGTTTAGTCTGTGAAAAAATAAATTTCTGCTGTTTAAGACGGGCAGCGGCCCTGGGAAATTAATAGGGAGTGCCCGAGTAACAGCAGTTCAAGTCCCTAGCTGCTCGTGGTGATTCCACTCTGCGGATTCTCAAAAAAGTCATTTCACAGTTCCAACCTGGATGGCACTTGAACTTCAGCCAAGAATCTGGCGGCAAACAGCAGAGGGAGCTTCCTGTCTACAAGCCCGATACCCTCAGTCAGAGCTGTTCTTTTCCCAGCACCACCTCTGCCGAAGCATCCTCAAAACCAAACTAGTTAGAAGATTTGTCTAAAAGCTTTAAGGTCACAAACGAGACAGAGAACTGACGACAGCCATTCAGTCACTTGGCATGCATTTACCCAACACCTGGTAGGTCTCAAGCACTGTTCTAGGCACCGAGGCTACAGAATAAACAAAACAGACACATCCTCGTTCGCAAGAATTACATTCCGGTGGGAAAACCGGATAATAAAGAGGAAAGCAAACACCCCAAATCATTTCAATCACATGAGTACCGAGGGAGGGCCACGTTGGACCGAGTAGTTTGGAAAGGTCTCTCCAAGGAAGTATTTGTTATTGTAACAAGACCTAAATGACCTAAGCCTTGTGCCGATCTGGAGAGGAACATTCCAGGGGAAGGCCCTGAGGAAGAAGCTTGATGTGTTTGGAGAGTAGGAAGAGGCGCACAGCTGGAGCACAGTGGGGGAGAGCCATGTGCTTCCCAGGGATGTCTGCCCAGCAGGCAGGCACTCGCAGTGCAGAGCCCTGCAGAGCCCCGCAGACCATAGCTAGGAGTTTGTGATGGGAAGCAATGGGCAAGCTGCTGGCAGGAGAGTCACTTCGCCTAATTTATGTTTCAGAGGCTAGATTATTACCAGAGTTCCACAGTCCCCAGCCTTTCCACAGGGACCCCACTAGACATCTGTCTTTGCCTCCCCTGGGACCTGCTTGGCTCCCATCTACAGGGGTGTTCTTCAGCTGCCCCTCCTAGAAGTCAGGCTTCAAGGCCGGAGGAGCAAACACTTTTACCACCCCGTGACACCACCCCTACCCCCAACCCTGTCAAGCCCTCATTCTCAGGATTGACCTCTTGCAGGAAACTTGATGTTGGAAGTGTCTGAATTCTGAGATTCAGAGAAAACCCTGCCTTCCTCCACAGGGTACAAGCCCTATGACCACAACACCGCCACAGTCCAGCATTCCCAAGGTCTACGGTGTCAGTTGCGAAGGGTACTCAGTACAATTGTCAACCTCAACCCTAACCCTAAATTCATTCTGCTCCAATCCAGGACCGACTATACACTCCAAGCCTCTCCTCCGTGAAACTTAGGGGTGGCAGTCCTGGGTGTCCCTTCCACACGCTGTCTATCCAAGCTCCTCCATCCAACTGGTAGAGAAGTAACACGCATGATCAGGCATGCACAGCACATGGCATGCCAAAATGCAGAGTGAGGGAACAGTTCTCAGAAAAATAAGCTGCAGAGACATAAATCTGCTAAGAGATTCTCCCAATTTACATCACTAAACAGAGCACTTCTCACTCCAAAGCTTCTGCTCAGATTGATTCACTGCGTTTCTGTCTTCCACAAGAACAATTGGTGGAAACTTGTCTTGCATTTGCAAATTAAAACAATGCACGGGAGATTTTCTCAGAACAAATGGCTGGTTCACACTGAAGGGAAACTCAAGCCTCAAAGACAAGCACTCTATGGAACTTTTTAAGTGGTCTTTTGTTTGTTTGTTTGAGGGCAGCACTTTAAGCTATTTACCCTGTTTCTACCCAGATAAGTCCAGGGGGACCCCCAACTCTGGGAGAGAGAAGCAGCTCCCCAGGACTGAAGGAGAGAACACAAAATGGGGTCCTTTCATTCCAGCTCCAGAGCAAGCAAGGGGAGCCACATTGTTGGAACTCAGGAGAAACACGAGAGGCAACAAAAAGCCAGCCCAGGGTTTGGCACTCATTTTTGTGCCAGGAGCCATGCCACACACATCACAGTCATTGATTCACACAACAACAGGAAATGTCGGTTGTTTGGTCCCACTACCTAAAGAGTCAGAGCTGGTGATCAAATGGAGGCCTGACTATGTTCTACCTGCCGCATCCTACCCTCTGTACACAACTTCATGACAGCGGTGTCTGTGCAAGCAGACTCAGGGAAGACATCTGATGCTTCAAAGTCTTGAAACCAACTGTCCTTTTTTGCTAACTGGTCAAACATGATACTGCTCTATCTCCACCTTACTCATTCGGGAGTCGTCTCTGATTTTCTCCTTCTGGGGTTTCCTCTGCTTGGTTCTTAAGCTTATGGCATTAATTGGTTCATTTTAAAGTTTCTAGGACACCCCTGGAACTGCTGAATGGAAATGGGGGAAGCATAAAGTGTGCTGATACTTACTCCCAAATAAGACTCGGACCCTCCTGAGGAACCGGCTCAGGCAAACTGAAAAGTTACAGGGTTCAGGCAATGCGGGCAGAGGTTCGGAATGGGGGCTCCCGTCTCTAAGCTTTTTAAAGTGCAAGATGCAGCACAAACGTACACAAAATGTTGGTAATGTCTATCTATTTTTAGAGATTGATGCCCCCAAGAATTTGCGAGTTGGTTCCCGCACAGCCACTAGCCTTGACCTTGAGTGGGACAACAGTGAGGCGGAGGTTCAGGAATACAAGGTTGTATACAGCACCCTGGCAGGAGAGCAATACCATGAAATGCTGGTCCCCAAGGGCCTTGGCCCAACCACCAGGGCCACCCTCACAAGTGAGTATTGCCTGTGTCTGCGTGCATGGTGACTGCCGAGTCTACACCCCACCCCTCTCTACCCTACCACCCCCTTACATCCAACCCACCACCAAATCCCATTGATTTGATTTCTTAAATCTCTTTCAAGTATGTCTATTACTCTCCATCAAATGACCATTGCTGAGTCTAAGCCACCATCACCTCTTATCCTGACCACTGTAATCACCTTCCCACATTCTCTCCCGCCCCTTCAAATCCTCTCTTGAGGTATCAGTGACCCTTTCAGAGTCCATTTCTGGTCATGCCACTGCACTGCACAGACATTCCTGGGGCTTCTCACCACTGTTAAGACAAGCCCAGACCCTGTGTTGCCCAGCAGACCCTGCCTGGTCCCCCTCCAGTCTCACCTACATACCCCAGGCCCTCCTTCCTCCAAGCCCGCAGCTCTGGTTCTTTCCAATCCTCAAACACATTTTGCCTCCTGCCTCAGGGCTGGCATGCACTGTTGCCTCCACCTAGCAGGCTCTCCATCAACTGATTCACTTAGTTAAAGTGGGCTCTTCTCTCAGCACCCAGGTCACTGTTCACGTCTCAGGGAGATGTTTGGTTCCTGAGCAAGGTCAGCTCACCTCTTCCTGCAGCCTCATCTTACCAGTTACCACTCACCCCTCAGCACTCCTCAGGCCCTCCTCTCACACACGTGGCATGATTATTTGATGGTCGGTATCCACTCTAGACCTAGGGCTCCAGGAAACTGGAATCGTGTTTGGTTCATCCCTGAACCTCGGGTCCACCCCCACGTCTAGAACATGGTAAGTCCTAGATCGGTGTTTCTTAAGTGGATGAGTGAACGAAACTGCAAAAGTTCAGTACGACTAGGACACAGACGAGGCCCGAGATAGGTGAGAGTCATGACTATAAAGATTTTGGGTTTATTCTTGAGGGCAGTGGGGAATCATTGGGAGATTTTAAATAAGGGTGACATAATGACCAGATTGGAGAGCAAGGCCAGGGGCAGGGGAGTGGTTAAGAGGCTGCTGCTGGAGTCGAAAGGAGAAAAGATGGTGGTGGGGGCTAAGGCAGTGCCCTGGGTCACCACAATACCCAGCTGGGAAACATTTCCTGTCCTCTTGGCGAGTGTGGGACCCATCAATACTCCTCCCGGGAACTCTGGCTCACCCATCTGAGAAAACCTACCTGCTTGACCTCACCAATGGGCTGATGACTAGAAATGCAGGACACAGCTTTCTGAGGAAGGAGATGCTTTGTGAAGCACTCGAGGACCCGTGGCTGCCAATGTGCTGGCAAACAGACTTTGTTTAACTTGTGTCTTGGATTCCGGCAAAAGTATTTGCTGTCTTAGTAGACAGGGGATACACAGCAGAGAGTGCGTACAATAAACAAGGGCAGTATAATCAAAGCTGTTTTCCCCCTGAGCTGAAATCCCAGGCTGCCTTGCCAAATCAGGCTAGTTAAAGTAAATATAATAAATGCTTTTTCCAGGCAGACGCACTCCTGAAAGCACAGCAAGCAGAGGGGAAGATATGCTGACCAAGCAGGTTAACGGGGGTGAATTAGGCATCGGAAGGACAGACCAGCTGGCGTAGGGCCTTGCAGAGAGCTAGGAAACAGTCACAGAAATTAAGCTAAACAAAAAACCCTGAGATGATACAGGACGGAACTGATTCTAAGCGCAGCCCATTCCTGCCTGGAGCCGCAGGCTAATTTTCTAATTAGCAATTATATAAAAATGACAGCTACTTATTCAGATGGAAGATATACCATAAAATCATGAGAGAGAGAATCCAGTCACGTCTTTGTTATAATCTTCCACTCCTAGGAAAAAGGAACATTCTCCATTCATTGATCCTCTATCTTATCCCAGGTACCTTCACGTACTTACAACTTACTTAATCCCTGTTTTATGGATGAGGAAACCAAAGCTCAGGAAGTTTGAAAACTTGCCCAGGTTCACAACACAAACAAGGCATATGGCCACCATTCCACAGCTGCTTCTGTTAGCAAAGTAAAATGTAAGGAACAATCCAAATTTAAATGCCACAGACTTTTAAAGAGTGGGGAAATTAGTATTGAGCAGTGGGCTTAAATAGGTTCTTTTTTTGTGTTAGACTTGAGTTTATAAAGTTATAGAATTATATTATATAAATCATATATAAATATCCCAGGGAGTTCATATAATTACATATATTATACATAATTATAAATTAATATATTAATTTATATTAAGTTATACATTAATATATTAATATATGTGTTATGTATAATTATCCCAGGGAGCTCACTGCTGGGAGATTTATAAGGGCAAATAGCTTTACGTTATTTCAGGAGGGATTATAAGAATATGTAGGAATACATGAGGAAATCAGATATGTTTGTACTTGCTGAGATGCTAGTTGCGAGGATTGTTGGCTCTTTGCTGAGGTTTCCAGAGGAAGAGAAGGAAAGGCCGTGAACAAGAGAAGGGGGCAATAGGGAGAAGACTGATTCTAACTCTAGGAAGTTGTGTTTTCTCTCCCACTCTCCAACATGGAGCCTAGAACAGGAACGTTTTCAGCCTCCAAGGCCTGTGTTCAGACCCTGGAAGTCCCAGTTTGATTTCAATGCTCTTTGCAAAATGTTAAGAGCCCAGACTTTAACTCCATCGCCATTTCTTATGCGATTTGGGGCAACTGACTTGAACTTTCTAAGCTTGTTTCTTCATCTGTAAACCCGGAATGATACTGCTTACCTCATAGTGGGTCATGAGACTTTAATGAGTCGATACATGTAACAAGTTTAAGGTAACGAGTTTAAGGTAGGCTTCTAACGTAGTAAACAACTCAGCAAGTAGATGATGATAGTGAAGAAGAAAGTGGGTGAGGAGGTCCGTGAGCTAATGGGTGGTTCAGGACGACCTCCTTCAATCCCTGCAGCCCAGGATGTAGAACCTTCCTTCCACCCATGTGGTCTGCAAACCAGTCACACAGGCATCACCCAGGGAGATATATGAGCCCTCTTACTCCCAGAACTGGTAATCTGAGCCTGCACTTTAGAAACCCCCTAAGTAACTTTTGCCCATTAATGTGTGAGAATTGCTCACTTAGAGCACGACTTTGGAATTCACTCAAGTCAGGTTTGAGGCCACCGGCTTCATGGATATGCGGCCTTGGGCAAATTTCTTAAATTCCTTGTGCTTCAGTTTCCTCATGTGAAGGACCTCCTGTCTACCTCATAGAGTTCCTGTGAGGACTATATGTACATCTCTCTACAAAAGTACTTAGGGTGGAGCCTGGCATGCAGTTAGCACTCAATATCCACATGATTTTTTATTGTCCTTAATCCCCACAAAGCTCAGACCTGGGATGATAGCAGCCTGGCCTTTCCCTGGCATGAAGTTGGGTCTCCTATATTCTCCCAGCTGACTCTCAACACTTACAGCTTTGTGGCACCTGTATGTGCTATTCCCTGTAGGAGCCCTGGTCTCCAAGGCTGCCAGCTACCTCTCCACTGTGGGATACAGGCCCTTGCTGACTCCCTGGGTCTCCGGATCATTCCCAGAGCTCATAGCAGGGAGCCCCTCCCAGCTTCCTCTTGCCACACCAGCCCCAGGCTGGGGCAAAAATACCAAACATTTCCCCCATTTTCTCTATAGGCAATTCCCAGAGAATTCTCTTCTGAGTACAAATTTGCTTCTAAACAACAGATCCAACATCTATAATGATTTTTTTTCTCTATTCTGGTGGCTTCTGAGTCATCTAAGTCTTTTTTTAGGCTCAGCCTTTAGCCTGGATGATGCCTTCTTCACCTGTGTACCATACCTGCAGTCCAGAAGGAGTCCCACCTTGCAGGCTCATTTGGGTGCCTCCAGCTTAGAACCTGGCACTAACAGGGACTGGCCACACCACTCTGCTTCTTGGGCAGAACAAAAAAAGAATGCATCATATAGAAAATGCCTAGTGGAGGGAGGGAGGGAAGGAGGGCCTCAGTCCCTGATTGGAATTTGGTCCAACAAAATCAACTTCCCTGACTAGGATGAATGCCAATTGTGAACACTACTCTGGCCTTATATCTGAGGTGACTGCTCTCACCTGTCCTTGGAAAGGCGTGTGGCTGCAGTGTTTCAACAGGAGGGGAGGGGCATGCCCTCAGTCACCCAGTCTCCCTCCTCATCCTCCCTACAAATAGACACCCACACTTGAGGATCCCCATGGCCAGGAAACAAGGCAAAAGGAGCTGTCCTCCATGGCCCTGTGAATACTGTGCCCCCACCCAGCCAACCAGGGCCCTTCAGCGAATCCCTCACACACTCCACGTGGGGGTGGAGTGCCTCAGATGGCCAATCAGCCACCTCTCCCCACACAGCTGCCTCTATCTCCAGCCAGTAGGTTGTTCATCAGAAAAACTGCTAACAGGGCCAGGGAAACCCCAAAGTTGGATGACTCCTACAGACTTGATACCACACAGGGCTGCAAGAAAACAAAGACTTACAGCCAGCCACATGTGATATGCACTCACACAATGCATACACACACACACTCACATGCATGTACACACACACACACACACATGCATATAGGTACAAACACATCCACTCACATACATGTTCACGCACACATACACACTACAGATTTACATACCCTCACACTCACACATACACACTACAGATTCACATACTCACACACAAGGCTGACATCTGCAAGCACGTCCCAGTCAAGCTCTGGGACTTGCCACCTTCCAGGTCTCTGGTTGCTGGGAGACATGGAATGGGGGCCACCTACCAAATCCCACATTTCCCACCAGGGTCAAATGCGTGTCTAGCGGAAAGAAGCTGGGCTCCTCAAGGTGCACCAGGTGCATAGGCAGGCGGCATGCTTGTCCACAGGAAGATTTTCCATCAGGAAATGCAAGACTCCAGAAGGAGTCTAGTTGGCAAAGTAACACTGACCCAGGCACTTGATGTCCACCTCGCCCTGTCTGCACTCCCCTGATGGGCCAGTGCACCAGGCCAAACCCAGTTGGACTTCCACTGCCCCGCAGTCTCCTCTGAGGAGGAGGGGTCCAGGCACTGGGCCCAGGGGTCTGGGCCGGACTGTGCTCAGCCTCCTTTGGGTGAAGTCACAGTGACCCCAAGTGGTCACTTTGGTAAGGCAGTCTCTAAACGTGATGTCGCCTTGGGGGTGGGAAGGTGGGAGTGGGCTACAGACACCCAAGTAGAAGAGGAGGAGGGAAAGAGCCTAGATTTCACTCACCTCCTCCCGTCCGTATTCGGATTACAGGAGTCTGTCCCTCATTTGTGGCAAAGGCTGGGGGAAGGGGCTCAGAAGAAAAGCCACACTTCTTCAGCAGGGAGTGCTTGTTTATAGTAAAGACCCAGAAAAGGGACATTGCTGTAGGACCAGGGCTGATGAGGCGTGTTTCTCACTGATTTCACTGGCAGCAGGGATGTGCCAGCTGAGAATGGTCCTTAGTGGCAGTATTTTCTTATTAATTACAGGTTTGTTGTGGCAATCCCTTCCATTAAATACAGATGGGATTGACTGCTTCTCTTGATAATTGAACAATCATCCCCAAGAGCAGAGAGATGTCCTTGAAATGCTGATGCATTCAGGGAGCCCTGAAAAAGCACCCACTATTACCCAAAAGAGTAGGAAGCCCGGAAGACTGGATCTCCATTTAACTAAAAACTGGATTGTTTATGTGGTGTGACTTCAGGGGTTGTGGGAAAATCAAAATATTACCCCATCTATAAAACCTCTGGTCTCCAAGTTCCACTGTTGGAAAATTTCTCTGTTATGGGGACCTATATTAGGTCCTTGGTTTTCATGAATTATTTTGCCAGATCTACCTTTGCATGAACTATTTCCTCTGCCTGAGGTGCTCTTCCCCCAAACAAGCCTCCACGGACCCTTCCGAACCCAGACAGCCCCTCTCAGCAGCCTTCCCAATGCTTCCCCCTGCCACTGCTGATGCCACGCTGCCTCTACACCTCACATACTTTTTCACTATATTACAAAAATAGTAATAAAAAACTGAAAAAAAAACTCCTTTGACCCAAAGACCAAAGCATCTATGAAGAGACCAATACGAAAATAACAATAACAACATAATAACACAATTGCTATAAAAACTAAGAAGTTGACTGTAAGTTCCTCAGGGATAAGGCCCTCAATCTATCCCTCTCTGTGCAGACAGGTGTCCCATGCAAAAGGACCAACCAAATCCCTAACCCCAGTTTGACAGACTTGGAACCCCTGGGAGGTGAGCCTAGGGACTTAGAGATGGAGAGGGTCCATGTTTCCACATGTCCACCTGAACCCAACCAAGCCTATCCATCCCATGTGTCTTAATCATGTTTTTGCTGGCAAGAGACAGCAATTTCAGTTTGGAGAGGCCCCCTTTTCCCTACCAATTTCCCTACAAGCAGCAGCAAGCATGAGAAATAGGTTTCCTAACTGGGGACATGAATCATCTCACCTTTGTTGCCGCAGTCCTTGGCGTGCACATGAGAACGTGCTAGCTCTCCTTCCTCTCTGGCCCTCATTAATCTATGACAAGGCTCACCAGACCTCTTTCTTTCTGGCCACAGAGGGATGTTTCCTTCCCTCTACCTCTTCTAATCTTAGCTACCATTCAAGGTCCAACTCAAGTCCCTTCTTAGAAAGCCTTCTCCAGCTACCCTAGCCCATGCTGATCTCATCTTGCCTTTGAGACAGATCCCAATTTGACAATAAATAATTCTCAAATTCCAGTTTGCTTCCTCCACTTACCTCTACTAATCTGAAAGACTCGAGGACTATGCCATGCCATGACATGTCAGAAAGAACAAAGGGCTTGGGTTCTCTATCTAGTTTTGTCATGTACAGTAGAACCTCTATAAGTTGACCACTCAAGGGACTGTAACAAAGTGGTCAACACACAGTGGTGGTCACCATAAGGAACTAGGCCTACTGTACTAATTTGTACATGTAGTGCATGTCTGGTCTATGAAAATTAAATCGATGTAAAGAGGTGGTCAATGAGGGAGGTGGTCAGCTATGGAGGTTCTACTGTCTTACTTTTGTGGCCTTGGTCAAGGGATGGACCTCTCTGAGCCTGTTTGCTCCTCAGGCATACTTTCTCAGCAGAGCTTCCAAGGAACTAAGTACGATGCCATATGTGACACTCTCAGAAGCTTACTTATAGCTATGTGACTCTTTACCATCAGACATTCAGAATTCTGCCTCATTTTCTCCTTTCTCCCCTCCTTCGTTGTTCCTCTAGATTACCCACTGCATGTAGCTCAGTGCTTGGCATATGAGTGCTCACTAAATAGTGAATGTACTTTTTCAGTACAGTTTCTTTTTTATCCCCAGAAGAACAATGTCTGCTCAGCTCACCCTGGCACCCCCGGTGCACAGTCTTATGCCTGACATGGAGACTCTCAATAAAATTTGTTGAGTGGATAGGTGTGCGCTTTAGGGGTTCTGAGAAGAATGGGTGTGAGAAGAAAGAATTGAGAAAATCATCAACCTCCAGGCAGCACAAAGGATGTTCTATAAGGAATGGAGAGTGGTGGCTTCCTGTGGGATGAATCTTCTGAGCTGTTGTTAAGAAAGGGAACTCGGCCATTTATATGCTACCACTTGCCAGAGTCAGATGGAAAGATAAAGGGAGCATTGACAGAGAGCAATGGGATCTTTAAAAAGTGAGAAATCCCTAGGAGAATGCGAAGTGCTGATATATAAGTGTGCTAGCTATGCCTCGGATACACATTTTCTTTTCCAGCACAAGTGTATTTTACCTGCTGGCAAAGAGTAACAATTCACTTGTAGCAGAGGAAGAAAATCGCTGAAAATCAAAGGCAAGCAGCAGGCACCAACCTATAAGTGGGTCCCACTTCCCCATCCCCTAGTCAGGGAACCTGGGAAGAGCGTGCATTAAATTCTGCTGTGCAGTTTTCTGGGAGAGGATGATTCTGTTGTAAATTATTGAACATTCCATTTACGCTTCATAAATAAGAAACTGGGATGAAAATGTTACATGTTACATCTCTTTGGCAACATATAATTTCTGTCTTACTCCCTCACTCTGTCACCCTTCACCTAGGTTGGAGAATTTCTACTTCATTATAGGCAATTGAAGGTCTCAATCAGTTGCTTAAGAAAAGTAGTTTATATCCCAAAGGTAATCTAATTTCTCCAACCAAGGATGTACCTGCAACCCACAGAACACACTAACGGAGATAAATGAGCATTTCGAATGGATCTGGGGGCGTTGCAATCACCTACTCAGTCTAGAGACAGGTATTGAGCCCCACCAGGGCCAGCTGCTTACTGACACCTGGGCTCTCTGAATCACTGGCTTCCATCAGAGCCAACAGAATAAGTCTCTACCCTCTGACAACAGGTGTACCTAGACCAGCCTTTACCTGCCTATGGCATTTTTGGTAGCAGAGGAGACCACTTAAAAGTTCTGGGTAGATAATAATTTTGGTGGGACTGCTATTCAATGCAGTATGTCATCTTTTTATAAAAAGAAATCATGGCATAGAGTAAGTCAGTGACCAGCTAGAGATGATCCCACCAGGCCTCTGGTGTCAGGGTTCAGGCTCTCAGGAGGATCTGGATGCCCCTCCACATCCACCCCTCCACTTTAGACCACTAAAAAAAGGACTCAATATCTTAGAATCATTGTCTATACAAGGTAATAAAACACTGGCTACTATCACCATGGGCCAGGCACTGTTATTTAATCTTTATGATGACCCTCTAATATTATTCCCATTCTACAGAAACAGAGGCTGAAAGATATTAAGTCATCAACTTGCATAGGCAGAAGGTGGCAGAGCCTGAATACTCACATATGTATGTTAGACTTCAAAGTCCATTGAACTTCACAGTTTACCTCCACTGGTGTTGCCTCTTTAGAGAAAGAAAGGACTAAGGGTTGGGAGAAACATGGAGCTTGTCCAAGAAAGGGCCCATACAGGGCTCTGGGACTGTATTCATTCAAGGGAAACTTGCCAGTGAGACCTGGAGAATTCTGCTGTACTCAAGCATGGGGTATTTATTGTGTGGGCTATACTAAAGTCATGCTGGGAAAGTGGATGTGGAGCCCTCTGGCTACCATGCAGTACTCCCCTTGGCTAAAGCAAGCCATGTGTTAAGGAAAGGTTGCTAAGGCATTTTCTCTCAAACTTAGGGGTTCTAGGGAAGTGACAGCTACCCTGGAGAGCTAGTGAGAGGGGAGGATGTGGAGGGGCATCCAGATCCTCCTGAGAGCCTGAACCCTGACACCAGAGGCCTGGTGGGATCATCTCTAGCTGGTCACTGACTTACTCTATGCCATGATTTCTTTTTATAAAAAGATGACACACTGCATTGAATAGCAGTCCCACCAAAATTATTATCTACCCAGACTTGTGAATGTGACCATGTTTAGAAATAAGGTCTTTACAGATGCAATCAAGTTAAGATGGGGTCAAATTGGACTAGAGTGGGCCCTAAATCTAGTACAAGGGTGTCCTTATAAGAGCAGGAAATGACATAGTCAAACATGGGGGAGGCCACAGAGCTACAGAGGCAGAGGCCGGAGTGCTGCCGCTGCTAGTCAAGGATGCCAAGGAGATCCAGCCCATGCCAGAGGCCAGAAGGAGGCAAGGCTCCCTCTTAGAGCTTTCAGGGGGATTACAGCCCTGCTGATACCTTGATTTCAGACTTTTAGACTTCAGAACTGTGGGAGAAAAAATTTCTGTCATCTTAAGCCACCCCATTTTGCAGTAGTTTGTAATGGCAACCACAGGTAACCAACATGGATTGGAAAGACTGCCCATGCCACCTTTATCACAGAGTTGGGATGAGGCTTAAAATATATTTAATTATGAGAAGCACAGATATTGTATACATGAAGAAAAAGCACTATAATAAGCCATGATGCTGGGAAGCTCACAAAAGACCCCTCAAAGAGCTACCAGAAAGACTCAGACTGACCTTGGAGGACCCCCTGGGGTGATAACTTGATTTGTCACACTTTTCTACAATCTCAGCTTGATGCCAGTTGTGGTAGACAGAATAATAGCTCCCAAATATTCTATATTCTAATCCCTAGCATCTGTGAATATGCCACCTTCCATGGCAAAAGGGACTCTGCAGATGTGATTAATGATACTGAGATGGAGAGATTATCCCATACTATCTGGGTAAGCCCCATGTAAGCACCAGAATCCTTCTAAGATGGATGCAGAGAGGTCAGAGTCAGAGAAGATGTGACGATGGCAGCAGAAGTCAGAGAGAGAAACAGATGTGATAATGCCAACTGGTTTTAAAGATGGTTTAAGGGACCATAAACCAAGAAATGCAGGCAGCCTCATGAAGTTGGGAAAGGCAGAGTAATGGATCCTCCCCCTCAAGCCTCCAGAAGAAATGTAGCCCTACTGAACCATTTCAGACTTCAGACTTCCTGAATATAGGATGATAAATGTGTATTGCTGTGAGCTCCCTAAATAGTGGTAATTTGTCACAGCAGCCATGGGAAACTCATACACCAGTCAAATCAGTTGGTCTGAAAATGAATATGGAAGAGGGTAGAGAGAGAGTCCAGGGGAGTGTAGATATTCTGGGAGTCTCTCAATGATCCTCTGTATTGAATCCCCCAAAGGAGTTCCTGTAATTAACACCCTTGAATTAGACAGGTTTTGCATTTCCTCCATCCTCCCAAACTCCCTCAGCAGCCACCCTAAAATGGGATCCATAGCTTTGGATACCCTGCGGCCAGAATTGCTGGGCTCAGTGGGGAGCTGACAGCACCAGGCTTCTGCATACCACTACATGGAAGGCTGACAGCTCTGTGCTCAGAAAAATAGCCATCCACTGTTGTTCCCTAGAAGGGACCCAGGAGTCCCCATATGACCTCAGCGCCTACCTACAAAAGGCATAGCTTGGTTCTCATATATAACATTAAAGAAATGCAGGAAAAGCCTGTGTCCACACTGCCCCTCTCACTTACCTACTCCCCCAATTCACAAGCTCAGCAAGAAATCATTTCACTTCACAGATTCTAGCCACCCTGAGACTCTTAAGTACACAGGGGAGCACACTTCTAAAGGTCACTGTCAAGGGCAGCCTCCCTGCCTCCCCAGGGAGACAGGAAGCAAAGAGGAAGCTCTGTGCCAGCCAGTTCATCCTATTGACATGCTATGGATTTACTAAGCCGTGAAGTTATAATTAGGAATAATATTAGGAGGAGGCTCAAGGAGAAGTAAACACAAGATATGAACATGAATCTAACATCTTTTTCTTCCCTCCTTTCACCTTTCCTTGTCCCAAATTCACACACAAAATAATGTTTGTCTCTCCATCTGCCTATAGATCTGGTACCTGGCACCGAGTACGGAGTTGGAATATCTGCCGTCATGGACTTGCAGCAAAGCGTGCCTGCCACCATGAATGCCAGGACTGGTGAGTAGGAGGATTGGTAAGGAAGAACACTGGCTTAGCCTGTAGGTCCCAGAGGGCACAGAGGCTTGTCCTGGCAGGAATTAGTCAAAAGACAATGTGCCCCCAATGAACAGGTCCATGGTGACAACTGTCAGCCTAGGAACAATATTTCTCCCATACCTAACCTCTGAAACCTGATATATAAGATGGAGTCCCACCATCTTCCCCATAGTCCTGAGGGAACTAAGAGGAAGCCTCATGGCCTCCAGGGCTTCCCAGAGCTGTGCAGAGTAGATGTGGACAGTCCCAAGTAGGTCAGTGCCTGGGTGGAGTGGAGAATGCCTCACCCTGCGCCACAAAAGCCATCAAAAAGGCCACTGGAGTGAAGGTCCAGAATAATCCATTATGTCCAAGGGCGGAATAAAGGTCCACTTCAGACCCTTGCCACTCTAGATCCAGCATTTTTGCTTCCAATTCTTGGGTAAATTTCAAAATTGCTCCAGTAGCTTGGCTATAATCAACTTGAGCTAGGCTCAGGATTTCAGACCAAACCCTGTCCCAAAGTTCAGTCTAGCATAGACTACCTCTCTGGAGGACCATGTAAAAGGGTCCTCAGAATCCCCAGATACAGTCGCCTGAGCACCCATGGCTAGATGAGTCAAAATGGCCTCAAGGTGATGGGGAAGTATGGCATATCCCTACTTGACTGTGGCTCCTGCCTTGCCCTGCTTGGCTTACTGAGAAAGGCCAAGAGAAAATGAATACAGAGAGCTTGAAAAGCAGCAGGCAGCTTTGTCCCAGAGGTGGATATATTCCAGTGGGATCAGAACTAGCAATGCCTTCCTGAAGATCATTCTTCTTTCTGAGGGAAGGTGCTTAGCAAACTGTGAGATAAGGGTCTGCAATGACAAGCTCATGCTCATGGTCAACAGGCCAGCTGATAGCTAGAAACACATAGGGTGGGCCCGTGAATACTGACCCTCCAGGGGAACCTGTGTAGAGCAGGCCACTTATGTTGATCCACAGAACTTGACAGTCCCCGAGACCTCATGGTGACGGCCTCCTCAGAGACTTCCATCTCCCTCATCTGGACCAAGGCCACTGGCCCCATTGACCACTACCGAATCACCTTTACACCATCCTCGGGGATCACCTCAGAGGTCACTGTGCCCAAGGACAGGACCTCATACACGTTGACAGACCTGGAGCCAGGGGCAGAGTACATCATTTCCATCACTGCTGAAAGGGGTCGGCAACAGAGCTTGGAGTCCACTGTGGATGCCTTCACAGGTACGAAGGTGGTAGAAATCCCACCTGTGTAGAGGGATCCATAGATCTTAGCATGAGATTGCCATCTGGACAACCCACTCTTCTAAAGCCGCATTTTCTTCAGAGAAAGGAGGAAGAAGAAATGGGTAAACACGAGATAGAGGGAAAACTAATAGGCACATTGAGCGGGAAGGTGTGGAAGCAAAGGGGGCAAGGTAAGCAGGGTGCTGCCTGCCTGAAACCATGGTACATGCAGTCTGTTCTGTCCATCTTGCCTGCTATGCTAAATGCCGGAGCAGGCCACAGAGAAGAGGTGATGTCAAATGCCTTCCAGGATAGAGACTTTAGATCCTGGGTCAGTATTCTGAATGGCTCATTGAGGCATTTTTTATTTTATCAGAATCTATGTTTCAGTGCATGGCTTGCAAAAGCTGGAGAGGGCAGTATGGAAAGAAAGGGGTGGACCCTTTGGTCAGCAGGTGAAGGTGTCACCTTTATCAGCAAGGAAGGTAGATCCCTTCAGCCAGATGAATCTTCTAACCTACAGCACCTCTCCTCACACGCGTTTCATCCATCTCCTCCTCTTCGCAGGCTTCCGCCCCATCTCCCATTTGCACTTTTCTCACGTGACCTCCTCTAGTGTGAACATCACTTGGAGCGATCCGTCTCCCCCAGCAGACAGACTCATTCTCAACTATAGTCCAAGGGATGAGGAGGAGGAGATGACGGAGGTGTCCCTAGATGCCACCAAGAGGCATGCTGTCCTGACAGGTCTGCAGCCAGCCACCGAGTATATCGTGAACCTGATGGCTGTCCACGGCACAGTAACCTCTGAGCCCATCATGGGCTCCATCACCACAGGTGAGGCTGGAGGACTTGATAGCAGGTGGTGAAGGGGGTATTCACTTTGACAAGTTGATGGATTTAAAAAGAGAAACACCCAGGGAATTAAGGGAGTAGAGTGCGTCTCTGGCTAAAGGGGAGAGGTATGGGAGCTGCTTCTTCTAGTGCTGCATAGGTGGGAAATTATCATTTGGAAAGCAGGACAGACCCAATGTATTGAGAAGGTAAGGCTTGAATGCATCAATCCAAAGGTCTTCCTGCTGCCAGTTTACAAGAAAGCTCTGGAGCAAGCTAGTTTCCAAGAGGAATTCCTCTACAGTGAGGAGACACCTGTTCATAGTCCGGAGAGCCATCTACTCACTGCCCAGCAAGGACAGTGGGACACGTGAGGCCTCCTCAGAACCACATGGGACTAGCATCAACTGTCTAGTGACCTGGCATTCAAAGAATGGGGTTGATCAGCCCATTGCTTGGAAAGCACACACACTCTGAGATGAATTGGGTCAGTCTCATCTCATCATCCCCAAATACAAACCCAAATAGGAGGTGCGTGTGAGTAAGAATGTGCATGTTTGGGTAGTTTCCTACATACTAACGAGAACTCACAAACTGGACAAGTAGATTAGGTACTCAGCTAATTCAATCCCACAATCCCCTAGCAGTCAAAAGAAAAGTATACAGCATAAATGAAATACAATTTAGAAAAGTGGATTTGCTCTGGACTTGTACTCTGAAATCCCTGTACACTCAATAGGCAGTTTCTTGAAGTTGAACCAAAGGTGGCTACTAAAAAATAGGAGATAAAGGCAGATCTGGGTTTATCTAAGACAAGTTCCTCCAGAGAAAATGACTATGTTATTCCCGGTTTAAAACAAAATCTATGAACTTAGAGGAAAGCTCCTGGTTGACCTACAGATAGGTAATATTTGCTGCCCAGGGACACACATTATCGGTGTGGTTTCAGGTTGTTAAAATGCTTTGGTCATACCTATAAGGTCTTGGGTGGATTATCAGCCTGACCGTGGTTTGAAGGATGCTCTATCACACAGTAAGTTCTTATCTGAATTTTGGAGACTATTGGCTCTTGGTCAGCATAAAATCAGAGATGAGAGTTCCTTTTTCACACTGTGCTTTCTGTTTTATTTCCTCACAACCACCTGGGTCCTTATAGGAATTGATCCCCCAAAAGACATCACAATTAGCAATGTGACCAAGGATTCAGTGATGGTCTCCTGGAGCCCTCCTGCTGCACCTTTTGATTACTACCGAGTGTCATATCGACCTACCCAAGGTAATACATTGATTAGGTTTTCTAAGAATGACTGGGATTTGGAGCTGGGTGAAGATTATTATGGGAGAACTAGCATATCCCCAGGACGTCAAAACCCCTACCTGTGCTTCTCCTCCTCTCTGTGGCATGCTCCATCAGAAAAGGCTTGATTGCATTCATGCAGACAGCAGGTCCTTCGCCAGCAGAGGCGGCCAGTCACCACTACATAGGCAGTATTATGAGAAACAAAGAGTCCTAAAAGAATCTGCCAAGAGCCAGAGTCACATGCACTCCCCAAGAGAATCAAGTCAAAGAGTAGAATCCAAGATGGCTAAAGAGCCAGCACAGCCAGATGGAGCCTTGGAGGGGACCACAGTGACGAGGTCCTATTTCTGCCACTTTAGCCAAGTTATGAGTCAGAGGAAGTTGGCCCAGACCTTGCCTGCATCTTGCCAGTTCTTGCCCCACATGCAGCATTGTTAACGGACTGGAGGGCACACTCACTTCCAGTGAGGGGTGAGACAGCTTCCGAGCCACCCTGTCTCTGGGCTGCGTGGACCGCTGCTTGCAGCCATGCCCTCTAACTTCCGTAATGTAATCACCTCGGAGAATACCAGCCTGTTAGAAAACCACTCCATAGACAGCTTAGTTTTCTTTGCTCTAAAAGCCCATAAAATGAAAGCGTGAGACTGGAATCCAGACCTTAGCAAACTCCAACATTCCCAGCCCATGAGCCATTTATTATCCCTCCCCACTGTGTGCTGGGTCCCACACATCTGGGCTTCATGGCAAAATACCACCGGGAGCCCCTGTATAGACTGCACCACAGAATGCGTTGTTGAGAGAGACGCTGAACCGCTGAACTTTAACTGTGGATTCCACTCTTCTTCAGTGGGACGACTAGACAGCTCAGTGGTGCCCAACACTGTGACGGAATTCACCATCACCAGGCTGTTTCCCGCTACCGAGTATGAAATCAGCCTCAACAGCGTGCGGGGCCGGGAGGAGAGCGAGCGCATCTGCACGCTGGTGCACACAGGTAGGCGTGTCGCTCTGCGCAGGTCAGGTCAGGGCCCTGGCCGGGGACCTGCAGCCAATAGGAAGAGCCCAGCAAAGTTGTTCTGGCTCAAACAAAGGACTCCAGTTCCGAGGGGTCTGCGACTTTGATCTGGAATGCTCTTCTGACTTACCGTGTCACATAGGGCTATTTGCAATTTCTTTCTCCTAAAATTCTTCTGTAATACTAAGAGTTTACAGACTCACCCTCTAGGACTCTTCCTGGTTAGGGTTAGGAATGTTCATGGAACTTCCAATATGAAAAGAGTGCCCTTTCAAACATACACAGTGAAGTAATTTCCAGAACAGACATATGAATCATTCATCATTTATTTATTTATTTATTTTTGAGATGGAGTCTCACTCTGCCACCCTACATAGAGTGCTGTGCCATCATAGCTCATGGCAACCTTAAACTCTTGGATTTGAGCAATCCTCCTGCCTCAGCATCCTGAGTAGCTGGGACTACAGGCATGTGCCACTATGCTTGGCTAGTTTTTCTATTTTTAGTGGAGACAGAGTCTTGCTCTTGCTCAGCCTGGTCTCAAACTCCTGAGATTAAGCAATCCACCAGCCTCAGCCTCCCAAAGTGCTAGGATTACAGGCGTGAGCCACTACACCAGGCCCCCATCTGATTTTTTAAAAGGCTCAGAGGAGGAAATTTTATTTCAGAAAAGGATTGTTACTCCAATAACAAAATTGGGGTTATGAAATTCTTCATAGATGTGGCCAGAAACCACCAAGGAGCTTGCTTTATACTTCAGGGAGAAAGAAGGTCTCTGGGTGGCTGTCACCCCCTCATCTGCCATGGAGGCAGTGGCAGGATGCTGCTCTGTAGGTGTGCTGGGCACCTGCAGGGCATGATACAGTCCATGGTCTCCGACAGGCCCTGCAATGGGATCCATGTGTCCTCTGCACCCCCGGTCAACCCTGTGCAATGAACCGAATCCTGTTGCCATCCTCTGGAAAACAAGCCCGTTGGATGGGCCTGTGGAGCTCCTTTCTGGCTCCACTGCCCCTGGCCCCTTAGGCAAGTGTGCCACACAACACTAGCAAAGATTTGGTGTAGAAGTACCAGAAGGCACAGCCAAGGTTTTCCGTTCCCAGCCCCTAGACCAAATCTCCTCATTAAAGGATTGTTCACATAGCACCTGGGAAAGCATCCAGCCTGCCTCATTAGGAGAACACCTGGGTTTCCTGGGGTTGCTTAATTTCCCTGGAGAATGATAGTTCCGAATGAGGGGAATGCACCTTGGAATTCTCGCTGCTTTTGTAGGGGTTCTCACAAGCTCAGAAACAGCATCTTTAAAGCAGTGGAACAAAAACATATTTCTTTGAGACAGGACAGAAAAATCTGCTCTTCCCTGGTCTCCTTCCAGGCCTATAACTATAGATAACCCAGCCTTGTTTTTGTATGCAGTCTTGCCCTAGCCATCACATTATCCGTGACCACTAATGTGTTGACTGGAAGTGACATCTGACAAGCCAAAAGAAATCCTGTACCACCTTTCTGAATATCCTAGAAATTCATATGTAAGAAATTAGGTTTTTTTCCCACTGAGGACAATGAAATTGATTTCAAGACCCTCCTATTCCCAAGATAAAGAGAGAGCAACAGCTAAACTCAAAAACTTATTCTTTGGGTTCCTGGTCATAAGCAGCTAATGCCTCCAAAGCAGATATTTGGTGTACTGATTCGGATGGTTTACCACCCCAGTTGTCCTCCTTCAAGTTTAGGCAGAGCTGTTTTGGCAACTTTCAATAACTACCTTACCCTCAGAAGTGTCTTTTGATGTTTTCATTTGGGGGTTGTCTAGTATCTCACAACTTTTGGAAACGAGTACTCATCAGGGTACCCTGCTAGTCCCATCAGATCAAGCATGTCTCAGAGAGATCAAACCCCTGTATGCAGTCTCATAAAGATGGCACTTGAAGAACTCTTTGAAGGCATAGATTATGGATACAATTTAAATTTTCAAATTATAAAAATATTTTCTGGTGGTTACTTTGCAATGAGGGACATAGCCAAGCAAAAATAAACTTTCGATTAGAAAACAGGGTCAGATCAAGGAATTCTTGGTTCCCAACAGTAAACTGAGTGATGCTTAGGTTGAGCTGATACCTAAACTGATATAATAACATCCATTTCTGGAAGAAATTCTGACTTTGTGAAACAGAAGCTCAGTAATAAAGTAAAGGCTTACAGCATGGACAAGTGAGAATAGGAAGATGATCCTCTAACAAGCATGCTCTGTTCCCCTGACAGGTACCCTTGGCCTGCCTAAGCCTATAAGAATACCCTTAGCTCTCAATGCAACTAAAAGAATATCCAGGTAGCAACTCTGAGTGAACCTTGTGAGTAGTGAAGCAAGAATCCAATAATCAGATGTGCCTTTACAGGCAACCTGAGCCCCGCACACTCATTTCACAATTGCTTACTTAGAATTTTCCAAGTTCCCCATCCTGAGGATCCTCCTCCCCTTATGGAGTTCCCATCACTTTCCCCAAAGTTTGTCAACAGAGATCTTTCCACAAGGCACAGCCTTACATCTATAAAAGTGGGAATAGACTGGGAAGTATGATCATCCCATCAACTAAAGAATTATAACCATGGCTGTGTGTTCTTAGTTTCTCCATCTAGATTTAAATGTCTAAAACACAACAGCCATACCTTGAAATCCCCCACAACACCTGACACAGAGCTCTGCACATACGAAATTGAATGAATGAAAAGGAAGAGCTGGGGGCAATTAGGGGAGATTGTATACTTGAAAGGAAGGAGATAAAGGAGATGAGGAAGGGGCCGATGGAACAAGGACAGAAAAGGAAGAGGTCTCTGCTTGTTTCACTAGTTCGAATAGCACAGTAGTGGACATGCAGCATGAGCGAAACTTCTGAGGTGCTTCCCTGCACTTCCATCCTGCAGCTCCTGCTACTTTTAACTGATACGCTCCTTTTCTGCTTCAGCCATGGACAATCCTGTGGATCTGGTTGCTACCAACATCACTCCGACGGAAGCCCTGCTGCAGTGGAAGGCGCCGGTGGGTGAAGTGGAGAACTACGTCATCGTTCTCACACACTTCGCAGGTGGGTGTCTGCAGGCAGGAGGGGGTGATGCAGACCAGAATGGAAGGGAGAAAACAAAACATCCTGTTCATCTGAGGGACAGAAATTTTCCCACTTTATTATACCATTAATAACTGAGATAGGACAATTAAGCTCACAAACTCATCCTGGAAGTAACACTACATACCCCATTACTGAATATCACTATGGTTACCTTTGCAGTACTCCCTTTGGCCATCCAATGGCCGTAATAATATTCAGCAATGGGGTATGTAGCACTTTTTCTAGAATGAGTTTGCAAACTTGTCAGACTTTATACAACAACAGTTCTGATGGTCATTCCAAAAACAGTTCCAAGATTGCTTTGAAGGGTGGACTAGGGCTGGCATCAGGGCTTAGCTTCAGAAGGGGAGTACCCTGAAGGTGACCATAGTGATATTCAGCAGTGAGGTATATAGTACTTTTTCTAGGATGAGTTTGTGAACTTAAGGATCTGACCTCCTAAATCCCTCAAGATATCCCGAAACTCTACAAACCGTATTAACTCTAGAAATTGAGAAAACTGAATCTGAAAAGTGCAAGAAGGGCAGGTAACAAAGGGCAAAGGAAAAAACAGAGAAATAGCTTAGGGCAAGGAAGACAAAACTCAGAATGGAGCTAAGAATCGCCCCCAAATGCTTTTGTAGGGATTTATAGAGCAAGAAAGACACTGAAGTCATAGGACCAGGCTTAGAACACATAAACATGATAACGGGTGACAAAGGATTCAGGATTGCCAAACTTCTGTTATTTTTGTCTTTTCTACTCACATGCAGCCCAACAGGTTGAATCAACACAAAATCTTGGATTTCAATGTCTTCTTCATCATGCTTGTTCACCTTATGCTATTTGAAGTTGAACAGAGAAGCACAAAGCAAAACAGGATTGTGTACTCCAAGTCTCTAGCCGTAGAGACTAAGCCTGAATTAAGCACGGGATCACAGAATTGTTGTGGGTTATATTCAGGAATCCCGAGAACAAAGATACCAGAAGACAGAAGGCAGGCAGATGCCTTGATTTTCAAAAATAGTAGAGAAAGTCAACTCTGTAAGGTGCAAAGAAGTAAATGTATTGTCAAAGCTTGAGAAAGTAAAAACTAAAACAGACTATTAAACAACTAGGAACAGGCCTCAGTGATCACCACATACCAGCACAGGTTCATTGCAAAACCACTTTATGCCCTTGTTTTACTGGCAAAACAACTAGCACATTTGTATTTGAGCAAGGCACTAGAAAACCCTACTTATCACTTAATCCTTAGTTAAGTTGGAAATATGCAAGATGGATTATATCTGGAGTTAGCAGGAACTGTAGCTGATTGAATAGCTTCTTCAAAGGATAAAGACTGTTACTGGGGACACAACTTAGCTCCACAATGCATATGCACAATCCATCTCAGCTCCTACCACCACTCTTTGCAGACCATGATCCTGCATCTCTGAACTCTTACCATGCTTTCTGGAGGCTTCCTGCATTTTATACATGCTGTTTCTGCTAGCAGGAAATTCTCTCCCTACTTATTTGCCTAGAAAACCCACCTTTCAAGTCTTAGTTTCAACACTACCTCCTCTGTGAAAGCTTCCTTTATTCCTTTAAGGCAGTCAGACACACTCCTGCTCACAGGCACAAAGCACAGAGCTCTATCCTTGCAATTAATGTCTTTTCATTCAACAAGTACTTTCATGCCCTCCCATGGGCCATATATGCTATAAGACAATAAGAATTCAGAAATAGAACATGCATTTTTATCTTCATGGAACTCCCCACTGGTGATGGTACAGGAAAGTAAATAGCTACAGCTGAATGTGTACTATGTATTGTGTGGGCAAGCACAGAACACCCCGGGCCACATCTGTTGGACCATTATGATTGGGGCCAGGGCATGGAGGGGAGGAAAGAAGGAAGATAGAGAAAAAAGATGAGGGGGATAAAGGGAATTCCAAGGCATAGGGCAGCCTGTGTGCATCTGCAGAGGAGTGAGAGAGGATGAGGAGATAGAAACTTCTATGGTGTGATGTGTCAGGGGCTGACTGATGGTATAGTGTGCAAAGGAAGATATTGGGAAACCTCAAGTGTTTTATTTCAGAGTATTAGTTTGGGTTTTAACTTGCTTGTACATGTGCCTTTCTATGTCTTTAGTTCCCAAGAAACTTGAAACCACCTACCTAGTTTGGAGATGTGCCTAGTAAATTTTGTAAAATGCTGAATTATTCAGGAGTATTCCAACTGTCCCATTGAGGGCCCAGCTTTATCTAATGAACAGTTTTATCAACAGCTTGAAGGAATCCAGAGAAGACATGCTCACCGAATTTGTGTGTAAAACAAAACTGTGATCAATAGACTCCAAATGCAAAAATATTTCAATTAGCTAAAACAGTGAGCCAAAACTCAATCAACAGAGACAGAATGCAATAGAAATAAATGGGGAGCTCTTTGTCCAGGATGCAAAAAAGATCACCTAACAAGGTTGGATTGGGAGGTGGTTATAAACACGATCTTTGATTCATAATCATCTCAGCATGTGACAACATCCAATGGCTGTCCCAAAACCTGAAGGATTAATATAAATGGTGCAATTATTATTCTCGATCCTCTTCTGAGGTTTGCATTTCAGTGGGGAAACTGATAATTATTATTTGTCCAGAGTAAAGCAGCCAAGATTGTGAAGGTTTACAATTATCATTTAACTGTGATGGGGGAGGGGGGATGAATTTTCTCAGTCTAGAAGAGAAAAGACTTGATTTGGAAGGGTGGTGGGGATTTTGATTTATTCCTTGTAACTCCAGAGACCTAGATAGAAGTTATACAGAAGACTATCTGACTATCTGAGGAATATTTTTCTCAATTAAGGTGTAAAAGAGAGGAGAGGACATCCTTGTATAGTATAAGATGCTATATTATCTATAAAAGACTTTCTCCAAAATTCTCTCATGTGAAATCTTTGTGAACTGCCTTTGCATTTAGTAGAGCTTTCCTCAAGCGAGTGACCTTAAACAAAGCTCATTCACCCTCATCTAATTTCAGTTGCTGGAGAGACCATCCTGGTTGATGGAGTCAGTGAGGAATTCCAGCTTATCGACCTGCTTCCCAGGACCCACTATACTGTCACTATGTATGCCACCAATGGGCCTCTCACCAGTGGCACCATTAGCACCAACTTCTCCACCCGTGAGTACACAGTCACCTCTCTACCCTGCATCCCTGGAGGCTTTTGTGAGTCCTAAAAAATGATCGGCTTCCTTGTGGAGGCAAGATTACACTCTGTAGGCTTTGGATCCTGCGGCTATGAGCTGTTCTTATTTTGGCTGACTGCAGCCCAAATTCAGCAAAAGTGGCCTACAGCTGTCAGTCGGCAGATGCATCTGTTTTCTGCTCTCACCCTGGGTCTGGGTGACAGCAGAAGAACCAGGCCAAGAGAGGCTGGTATTTGGAATGCACCTGGCCCAGAAAAGTCTGATGGATATTAAAAGGTTAGATACCGAGGACAGAGCTGCTGAGTGGGGTCATGGCCAGGAGTACAGTAGACAAAGGTAAAATGAGGGAATGGCATAAGTTCAAGAGTACACTTGCAGAAATGAGGGTTTAATAGGATCAGGGTCTCAGGCATAGAGGGTCAGATTGGGAGACCTCACACCCATGTCCAGAGGCCTTATAAGGGAAGGAGGAGTAGCTAAGAGTGGTCAGGGCACTGAATGATTATCTTCTGGCCCAGGAGTACCCTTTATGCTCCTTTCTAAGCCAGGTCTGGGCTTAGTATGTAGCTATTTATGCCTGAAATTGAGCTGGGAGGAACTGGAGAGGCAGGAACATCCTATCATTTTCTCCTCTTTGCAGTTCTGGACCCCCCTGCAAACCTGACGGCCAGTGAAGTCACCAGACAAAGTGCTCTGATCTCCTGGCAGCCTCCCCGGGCAGAGATCGAAAACTACATCTTGACCTACAAATCTGCCGATGGAAGCCGCAAGGTGAGATTTTGCTGGAAAGGGGAAAGACAGTTTCTCTCAAGCGAGATCATGTGGAAACTGACCAATGGAATGACCAGGGAAACTGGAGGGAGGGGGAAGGGAGCAATCCCCAAGGAATGAACCAGGTTTCCCATGGTAGATACATAGCCTGCTGGGGAGGGGAGAGCAGGGATCTGGTGCCACTCCCAGCCCTTCTAGTCTGCTCTACACAAGTTAAAGTGAAGAAGTCAACCTCTCTGAGGCTCAGTTTCTTCTCTTGATAATGGGGGTAGATACTGAACCTTCCCTAGCTTGTGGTGGTGCTTCCAATACAGTGATACAAGGCATGCTGGAAACTCCCCAGTACAACGTAGTGGGATAATTTTCACCAATGAAGCCCAGCAAACATGAGCTGGAACCAAATTCAGCAAGCTTTTGTGCTTCATGGTAAGCATCACAAAGGCTACATCTATACAATCTACAGTTTTAAAAAATATTTTGTTTTGTGTCATCAATTGAAATACTGATTTTCAAATTTTGGATTAACAGTGGAATCCTTTTTTGAAGGGAAATCACTTGCAGGAGCCAAATACACAGAGTAGACTTAAGCAGAGCTAGTCTGCCCGAGAGAAGCCGGGAAGCTCAAGTTCCAGCTTCCTCAGCTTCTTCCTCTGGTCTCAGACAAACCCAGTGCAATGCAGATTCCGTAATCCAAGTACCTAAATTTAGTCCAATATGCACTTGTGAGACAAGGGCTGGCCTGAATCTCACATGGGAGTGTTCCCCTCTACTTATTAGCACAGTTTTCTCTTTATTTGGGACAAAGGGTATTGTCATTGCTATAGCAACCTCACTGCCCATAGGAGTCTGATCTCCCTTCCCACTTCCCCACATTGCAAGCCAGTAACTCCTTCTGGCTCATCACACAGGAGCTGATCGTGGATGCAGAGGACACCTGGATCCGGTTGGAGGGCCTGTCAGAGAACACAGACTACACGGTGCTCCTGCAGGCAGCCCAAGATGCCTCCTGGAGCAGCATCACAGCCACCGCCTTCACCACAGGTGAGGGAGCTGGGCCCCTGCGATGCCTTCTTACCCACTGCCTGGCACCTAGCTCCTCAGCAGCCTCTGCTGAACCTTGGCCTCGGGAGATGTTATCAAGGAAACTCTTCCCTCCTCCCCCTTTCCAAGGCCCTGCCATAAGCTAACAAGGCAACCCCCAAAGTGCTCCTTTTATCTTCAAGGAGCACATTGATCAGAACAAAGGCTTTAATGAAAAAATAAAAATAAATCTTGGTCACACAACCAAGACATGAATCCAAAATGGGCCTTTACAAAGTAGAGCTTAGAGGACACTTGGTCTCTCTCATGGAGCTGAAGTCAATTATGCTCCCCTCCCTCTGCTCTTTCAAAGCTGTCTTATCTCAGAACTAAGGTGTCACCCTCTTCTTGTCCAGGTCCTTCCCTGTACATTCACAGGTTAATTAAAGGGGACCGTATGGTACCACTTAAAAACCCATTGGCTGGAGCTTTCCCATTAAGAATTTCTTTCCTATGAAAAGAACATAGATGACAGACACTTAAGCAGAGCTCCCTATTTTCATATTTATTAGTTCTAAATTAATTATTTTATCCCCCAGATGCATGGGTTTCAGTGCTTTCTCATGTAGTATAAGCTTTTCATTCCTATTCTGATGATGCCACAGCTAGCAGTTGTGAGCACTATGACAACATGCCCAAAGTTTCTGTGGTCTCTTACAGCTGCGCCCTGCTCCAGACGCACCTGGGCTGTGCCCCTCACTGCTCCCTCTCAGGTGCAGCTGCACCATGGGGTGTGCCATAGTTAGGATCAGCAATTCCAAATCCAGCTGGGGGCTTAGGGCTCAGTAGGAGCAAAGAAGCAAAGAATTAACAACTCACATGGAAATCTGGAAAGGCGGCCAGAATAGTGGCTTTGTTTCCTAGACAGAACAGGGGACGATCAGGATGTACCTAGGTTGTTTGTTTGTTTGTTTTTACAAGACTCCACTTGATACTGTGTTCTTGGGGCACGACCAGCGCCAACTCACAAAGAAGAAAACTGAAGAACCCAATTTCCTACTCAATGAGTGTAGTTATTCACCAAGTAGAGTTTGGAGTACCAGAGAAGGGCTCTTTATTATTTCTATGGTACACAGAGAGGAAATGCCCATGTTCAGAAGCCTTTGCAGTTTTACTGGAAAGCAGCTCAACTTTAAATGTAGGTCACTGATGCATACCAAACCCTGCTGGCTTTGTCTTGGAAATTTATCAGGACTCACTGACTAGTTTCAGAATGGAAAATTCTTAGACAAATAAGGCACGTGACAGTACCTTGCACAAAGCCTGGCACAGAGAGATAATAGATACTGGTCCAATTGAATAGATAAATCCAGCTACAGAGCACAGAAGAGAAGTCTTTGCTGAAATAAAGCCGAAGGAGGCACAGGCAAAGAGATACAACCTGCAGAGGGCAATGCCCAATGTCCCTGTAATTTCAAGCTGTGTCTGCCACCCGAGTGCAAGTTACCCTGAATAAATTACATTAGGCTATGTAGTCCATTTGCATGATGATATTACTGGGTCTTCGCTGTCTGTGCCACCTCCTCCCCCAACCTTTCCACCCCTGCCAAGAGCATTTCTCATTAAGGGGGAAGAGAACACAAGGGTATGAGCTTCCAAAGGGTGGGGATGGGGATGTTACCAAGAAGGGAAAGAAGCAAAAAGGAAGAACAGGATATCTTCACTTACAGGTAAGACTGAAGTGCTGCCAGTCTGGACCCCACAGCCAGGAATCATTCCCACTTGGCCAGAAGTCTGGGAAGCACTGGAGGCTTCCTGTGTGATGGCAAATCAGGGATGAAGGATTTAGAGGCTTATTTCTTTCTTTCAAGCAATTAGCATCCTTTCCAACTGCATTGACAGTACCTGAGTTTTCCTGTTAGCAGCATACCCTAGTCTTCGGATGGGCTGATCTCAGCTGATCAGCCTGAGTGTTTTCTGTACCTCCTTGGATGGAGCAACAGAGCCTAAAGTTTGGCCCCAAAGTGGCCTCCATCCAGTACACACCTTCACCTTATCCTGGGTAGGCCAAGAGAAGAAATTCATTTCAGGCAAGCCACCTACCTAGAAAAGAGTTAAGATGTCAAAAAACAATAATAAAATTTAAAAGAAGGGGAAAAAAGGGAAGAACTGGCCCTCAGAAACCCTCAGAAACCTCCTTTGATCAAGCTGTCTTCCCCTGCTGTGTTCCTGCCACATAACATAAGTCCATTTCTTTCTTTCCATCATGTTAATAGCTTGCTGTCCTCTTGTCTCTGGTGTTTGCACAAGACTCTAGGGGGAATTAAATACAAGTAGTATGGAAGAGAAAAAAATATGGATACATTATTTATAATTTACTGTCGCCTGAAATTTCATCCAAGGTCTACTTGTCTTTTAGAGACATGAATATAAATGAGGAAACAAATATTCCCCACAGAGCAGCCAGGACTTGGTGAAATGATTGTCTGAGAGGCAGGTTTCATTGTCTCTTTTAATACTATAAAAAGCAAACAAGGCTCTTGCTAAAGCTTGTCCTAGGAGACAGTGAACACTATAAAATAGGTTGTCCTGACCTTGAGGTTAAGCGAAGACAGTCATTTGCAGAGATGCCCAGAGAAGGGTAATGAGAAGTTTTTCTTTTATTACCTTTGCCCCAGTCCCCACTGTCCCACAGACAGGCAGAGCGGCTCTGTGGCACTTTACAGGAGAAGTCTGGAGCCTACTCTAACACAAGCTTCAGTTTATGAGGTGAAAATGTGTGAAGACTGACAAACCCTAGACTCTGAACAATAGACAGTGGATCATGGAAGTCCACATATTTATTAGACGCTCCGGTTGGAAAGGAAAGCCCAATGACCACCACTCACTGCTATCTACCCTTAGACATGCCACATGTCCTCTTCACCAAAGTGGGAGCTGCTCTACTGCTTAGGAACAGCTTGAGTTTCTGCTTCATTGAGACAAGTAAATTCCTAAAAGGAGAGGTCTACCTTCTTTCCTCGGTGGGACCTGCTGTGGAAAAGAAAGTAGGGTACCAATCGTCCCAGTTGAACAAACCAGCCTTACACGTGTGCAAAGTAAATAAATGGATGAATGTCAGATCCGAGTTTCAGTTAATCACACTGCCCAGTGTGTCACAAAGCACCAACGTCAATCTCCGGCAAGGTCCCTGTCTGTATTTACCCATTTATTTACTTTTATTCTACCTCTTCTTTCACCGTGCATAGGCAACCATTCTGGTGGGCTAAACCTGCATCCTTTTGTTTCTGTGTTCCAGTAAAATTATTTTGAATAGAAATATTTTAAATGTATGGTATTGGATCGCATAACACTATTCTCATACTTTTTATTCAGTGCTATTTTTCAGACCAATCCATGTTGTCATGCAGATATACAGTCTCTTTAAAACTGTTTTTATGGATCCATAATAGATGTACATATTTTTGGAGTACATGTGGTAGTTTATTACATTCATATAATTTGAAGAGATTGAGTCAGTATAATTGGGATAGCTATTCCCTTAAATATTTGTATATTTTCTTTATACCAGATACCTTCAAATTATTCTTTTCTACCTATTTTGAAATATTCAATATATTATTGTAAAGTATAGTCATCCTACTGATCTATCAAACACTAGTTCCTGCCAATGACAAAATTTCATTCTTCCTTATGTCTGAATAATACTCACTGTGTATATATACTACATTTTTATCCATTCATCCATTAATGCATGCTTAGGTTGATTCCATATTTTAGTTATTGTGATTAGTACTGCAGTAAACATGGGTGTGAAGGTATCTCTTTAACATTTGAGGGAATATAAACCCAGACATAGAATTTCTGGATCATGTGGTAGTTATATTTTTCATTTTTTGAGGAATCTCTGTACAGTTTTCCATAGTGGCTGAACTACTTTACATTCCCACTAACAGTATAAGAGGATGCCCCTTTCTCCACCTCCTCACCAGCATCCACTATTCCCTGTCTTTTTGAGAAAAGCTATTATTGAGCATTTTTTAATATGATACTTTACTAAGAAGAATGTATTTCAATTCCATCCAGGTTAATACAAAAGTTGTGAAGTCATCATCTTTTTTATGGCTGAGTAGTATTCCATGGTACACATATACCACAGTTTGATAATCCATTCCTGAGTTGATGGGCATTTAGCTTGTTTCCACATCTTGGTGATTATAAATTGAGCTGCTATAAACAATCAAGTGCACATGCTCTTATGATAAAATGATTTTTTTTTCTTCTGGGTAGATGCCTAGTAGTGGGATTGCATGGTCATATGGGAGATCTAATTTGAGTTCTTTGAGGATTCTCCATATTTCTTTCCAAAGAGGCTGTATGAGTTTGTAGTCCCACTAACAGGGTAAAAGTGCTCTCCACATCCTTGCCAGCATCTGCAACTTTGGGATTTTGTGATGTAGGGTAATCTTATGGGGCTTAGGTGATATCTCAGGATGGTTTTGATTTGCATTTCTCTGATGATTAGGGTCAATGAGCATTTTTTCATATGTTTGTTAGATATTTGTCTGTCTTCCTCAGAGAAGATTCTTTTCATGTCTCTTGCCCAGTGATAGATGGGATTGTTAGCTAACAATCCTGACATTTCTTTTTCTTGCCTAATTGCTCTTACCAAGACTTCAAGTTTTACATTGAATAAAAGTGTTGAAAGTGCAATTCTTTGTCTTTTTCCAGGTCTTAAAGGAAAGACTTTCATTTTTTTTTTCCCATTTACTATGATGTTAACTCTGGGTTTGTCACACATGGTGTTTAATATTTTTTTTTATTATTGTTTGGGATTCATTGAGGATACAAAGAGTTAGGTTACACTGATTGCATTTGTTAGGAAGTTCCTCTTATAGCTGTGCTCCACTTCCAAGAGGTGTGCCATTTACCGTGACCCCCATCCTCTTCTCACCTCCTCTCTACCCACCCCCTCCTTCCCCTCCCCCCACCTTGTATTATATCCTCTACTGCCTTCATATTAGGATTGAGTACAGTAGATTCTTGCTTCTCCATTCTTGTGAATCCTTTACTAAGAAGAATGTGTTCCAACTCTATCCAGGTTAATACAAAAGATGTAAAGTCTCCATCTTTTTTACTGGCTGAATAGTATTCCATGGTATACATATACCACAACTTGTTGATCCATTCCTGGGTTGGTGGGCATTTGGTGATTGTAAATTGAACTGCAATGAAGAGTCTAGTGCAAATGTCCTTATGATAAAATAATTTGTTTTTTCTTCTAGGTAGATGCCTAGTAATGGGAGTGTAGGATCAAATGGGAGGTCTAATTTGAGTTCTTTGAGTATTCTCCATACTTCCTTCCAAAAAGGCTGTATTAGTCTGCAGTCCCACCAGCAGTGTAAAAGTGTTCCCTTCTCTCCACATCCACACTAGTGTCTGCAGCTTTGAGGCTTTGTAATGTGGGCTGTTCTCACTGGGTGTAGGTGATATCTTAAGGTGGTTTTGATTTGCATTTCTCTGATGATCAGGGATGATGAACATTTTTTCAAATGTTTGTTAGTCATTCATCTGTCTTTATTAGAGAAGGTTCTGTTCATATCTCTTGCCCAGTGGTAGATAAGATTGTTTATTCTTTTTTTGTTAATTAATTTGAGTTCTCTGTAGATTCTAGTTATCAACCCTTTGTCAGATTCATACCCTGAAAATATCTTTTCCCATTCTGAAGATTATCTTTTTGCTTTACTTGTTGCGTCCTCAGCTGTGCAGAAGCTTTTCAGCTTAATTAAGTCCCATTTGTTAACTTTTGTCATTGTGATAGCCACTGAATTCTTTGTCATAAAATCTTTCCCAGTCCAATATCATCAAGAGTTTTCCCCATACTTTCTTCCGAGATTTTTGTCATTTAGTGTCTTAGATTTAAGTCTTTTATCCACTTTGAGTCAATTTTTGTAAGTGGTGAAAAGTGTGGGTCAAGTTTCAGTCTTTTACATGTGGTTATCCAGTTTTCCCAGCACCATATGTTGAATAGGGATTCTTTTCCCCACTGTATGCTTTTGTTAGGTTTATCAAAGTTCAGATGACAAGTAGAAACTGGTTTCAACTCTTGGTTTTCTGTTCTGTTCCATATGTCTACGTCTCTGTTTTTGTGCCAATATCATGCTGTTTTGATTACTGTAGACTTGTAATATAGCCTGAATTCTGGTAGGGTGATGGCTCTGGTTTTGTTTTTATTACTAAGAATAGCCTTAGCTCTATGAGGTTTTTTTCTGGTTCCATACAAAACAAAGTACTATTTTTTCCAGTTCTTCAAGATATGATATTGGTACTTTAATGGGGATTGCATTGAATCTGTAGATTGCTTTGGGTAAAATAGACATTTTGACAATGTTTATTCTTTGCAGCCAAGAGCATGGTATGTTCTTCCATTTGTTAGTGTCTTCTGCACTTTCTTTCCTTAGGGATTCATAATTCTCTTTGAAAACAATCTTTCACCTCTTGTGTTATGTATATTCCTAAGTATTTCATTTTCTTTGAACCTATTGTGAAGGGAATTTTGTCCTTGGTTTTCTTGTCAACTTGGTTGTTATTGACATATACAAAGGCTACTGATTTGTGGACACCAATTTTATACCCTGAGACATTACTGTATTTCCTGATCACTTCCAGGAGTTTTGTGGTTGAGTCTCTGGGGGTTTCTAAGTATAAAGTCATATCATCAGCAGAGTGAGAGTTTGACTTCCTGTGCCCCCATTTGGAGGCCCTTTATATCCTTCTCTTGCCTGATTGCATTGGCTAGAACTTCCAACACAATGTTGAATAATAACAGCAATAGTGGACAACCTTGTCTGGTTCCAGTTCTAAGTGGAAAAGCCTTCAGTTTTACTCCATTCAGTATGATGATAGCTGTGGATTTGTCATAGATGGCTTCTATCAGCTTAAGAAATGTGCTACCTATGCCTATTCTCTTAAGTGTCTTGTTAGAAAAGGATGCTGGATATTGTCAAATGCTTTTTTTGCATCTATTGAGAGGATCATATGGTCTTTGTTTTTGCTTGTATTGATATGATGTATTACATTTATGGATTTGTGTATGTTAAGCCATCCTTGCATCCCTTGGATAAGCCTACTTGATTGTGATGTATAATTTTTTTAATGTGCAGCTGCAATCTATTAGCTAAGATTTTCCTGACTATTTTTGCATAGATACTCATTAGTGAAATTGGTCGGTAGTTTTCCCCTTTGGTTGGGTCCTTTCCTGGTTTTGGAATCGAGGTGATGTTTCATAGAATGTGTTGAGGAAGATTCCTTCCTGCTCAATGTTTTGGAATAGTTCTGTAATATAGGTGCAAGCTCATCTTTGATTATGAGGTTTGATAGAAATCTGATGTGAGGCTATCTGGTCTGGGGCTATTTTTGTTGAAAGCTTTTTTATTGTTCCTGTAATCTCCATGCTTGATATTGGTCTGTTCAAGAGTTCTATTTCTTCCTGGTTAAGTCTAGGAAGATGGTGTGATTCCAGGTATTGGTCCATTTCCTCCACATTGTCAAATTTCTGGGTTTTAAATATTTTGAGGCATATTTTTTTCTAAACCTAGTTTGGTGAAAGTTTTTATCATAAAGGGATATTGGATTTTATCAAATGTTTTTTCACTATCTATGAAAATGATAACATCATTTTTGTTCTTTAGTTCTGTTAATATGATATATCACATTTATTGATTTGTGTATATTGAACCATCCTTATACCCCTGGGGTGAATCCCACTTGCTCATGGTGAATGATCTTTTTAATGCATTAATTTAGTCTGCTACTATTTTGTTAAGGGTTTTTTGTTTTTGTTTTTGTCATTATTGTTGTTTTAGCTCTATGTTCATTAGTGATATTGACCTGTAGTTTTCTTTTCTTTCTTTCTTTTTTTTTTTTTTTCTGTTATGTCCTTATCTGGTTTTGGTATGAGAGCAATGCTGGCCTTGTAGAATGAGTTTTTAAGAATTCCCTCTTCACATTTTTTATGAGTTTTAATAGAATTGGTGTTAGTCTTCTTTAAATGTTTGGTAGAATGCAGCAGTAAAACTGTTAGGTCTTGAGCTTTTCTCCAATGGAAGACATTGTATTGCATTATTCATTATTGATTTATTGAGGTTTTCTAATTTCTCATGGTTCAATCTTTGTACATTGTATGTAACCTTGAATTTATCCATTTCTTTAGATTTTCATGTTCATTGGTATTCAATTGTTCATAAAAGTCTTTAATGATTCCTTGTGTTTCTGTGGTCTCAGTTGTTATGCCTTCTTTTTCATTTCTGATTTTATTTATTGGGTCTCCTCTCTTTTTTTCTTAGTCTAGTCAAAGATTTGTCTACTTCATGTATCTTAAAAAAAACAACAACAACAACTATTTTTATGGATCTACTTTTTATAGTTTCTCTTTTTTCTCTGATCTTTATTACTTTTTTCCTTCTACTAGCTTTGGATCTGGCTTATTTTTGGAGTTTTATTTCTTTTAGGTACATTTTAATACAGGCTGTTCATTTCAACATTTTTTACTTTTCTAATATAGGCATTTATTGCTACAAACTTCCTTCTTAGTACTGAATTTGGTGGATCTCAAGAATTTTGTTATGTTGTATTTCCATTTTAATTAACTGCAAAAATTTTTTAAATTTTTTTCTGAATTTCTTCATTGACTCATTGGTCATTCAGGAGCATGTTGTTTAATTTCCACATGTTGGGTTCCTCTTGCTATTGATTTGTAGTTTTATTTCATTATGATCATTTTACAGGCTAATAATTTATTTTTTAATTCTTTATTAAGTCATAACTGTGTACATTAATGCATTTATGGGATACAATGTGCTGATTTGATATGTAGGCGATTCTCCTGCCTCAGCCTCCTGAGTAGCTGGGACTACAGGTGCCCACCACAACTCCTGGCTATTTTTTATTGCAGTTTGGCCAGGGCTGGGTTCAAACCTGCCACCCTTTGTATATGGGGCCGGCACCCTACCCACTGAACCACA
Source organism: Otolemur garnettii (assembly GCF_000181295.1). Classification (NCBI taxonomy): domain Eukaryota; kingdom Metazoa; phylum Chordata; class Mammalia; order Primates; family Galagidae; genus Otolemur; species Otolemur garnettii. The sequence goes on from NW_003852411.1 coordinate 18,047,738, forward strand.
GGCACCACCCAGTTATATGTTTTAATTCATTGCATTTTATTTTTAGTGAATCTGTCATAGACATTTGCATTGTGCTTACCATGAGGCTTACAGAAAATTCCTTATGGATAGCACAAATCATTTTAAAAAGATGACAATTCATCTTATATCACAAAGAAAATAATATAAAGAAAGAAAGAAAAACTGAAAAATACACTCTACACTTTACCTCCTTCTCTTCACATTTTAACTATATGTTAAAATTTCATCTTTAACAGGTTTGCTATATCTATTATTGTTCTTGATAGATTTGTCTTTGGGGATTCATACTAGAGTTATGAGTGGATTGCACACCATAATTACAGGATTAGAGTAGTTGGGTTTGTCTGTGTACTCAGTGTTACCAATGGGTTTTAAACCTTCATGTGTTTTCTTTATGCATGTTAGTGATTTTTTTTTCTTTCAAATTGAAGACCTCCCTTTAGCATTTCTTGTAAGATGGGTGTAGTAGTGGTGAATTCTTTGCTTGTTTGTCTGTGAATTACTTTATCTCTCCTTCATATTTGAAAGATTTGTTTGCTGAATACAGTATTCTTGGATAGAATTTTTTTTCTTTCAGCATTTTGAAAATATCCCAATTTCTCAGTTTCCACTGAGAAGTCTATTCCCAGATGAACTGAAGCTCTTTTATGTTATTTGCTTCTTTTCTCTTGTTGTTTTTAGGATCTTTTCTTTATTCTTCACCTTTTGAGTGTTTCTTATTGGGGTTAAGTCTGTTTGGAATTCTCTGATCTTCTGGTACCTGAATATCTATCTTTCTCAATTTGGTTAAGTCTGTGTGGAATTCTCTGATCTTCTGGTACCTGAATGTCTATCTTTCTCAATATCTAACTTTCTCCAAAAGTTCAGTTTGGGGGAACTTTTCTGTTATTATTTGCTTCAATAAACTTTCTATCCCTTGCTCTTCCTCAGCTACACCTTAAACACCAATAATTCTTAGATTTGGTATTTGGGGGAAATTTCTATGTCTTATAGGTTATCTTTATTCCTTTTCATTTTTTTTCTTTTCTTTCCTCTGACTATATATTTCTAAATAGCTATATTCAAACTCACTAATTCTTTCTTCAGCTTAATTCGTTCTGCTGTTGAGAGCCTCTAATAAACTTTTCAGTTTAGTAAATGTATTTCTCATTACCAAATGTCTGGGGGGGGGGAGGGTTATTATTATTCTTACTTCAATTTCTTTGGTAAATTTTTTTAATTTGGGGAGGGTATGTGTGTCTTATCTTGGAGATCACTGAGTTTCCTTAAAACTGCTTTTTTTGAATCCTTGGTAGGAGGGTCTACGTATAGCAGTCTCTTTAGAGTCAGTCACTTGTTCCTCCATTTGGGGAGGTCATGGTTCCATGTTTCTTTTTTTTTTTTTTTTTTTTTTTGCTGTACGTATGTCTGTGTCTTTGCATTGAAGTATTAGTTATTTATTCTAGCCTTCTCTGTCTGGCTTGGTTTGGCTTTTATTAGACGTGTTTACTTAGATATTCTTTGTAATTTACCTGTTGATTATCTTTTTTTTTTTTTTTTCCTGATAGATTGCTGTCTCCTTTTTGGCATTAGATGGCACCTCAATGCCAGGTTTGCCTTGACTGTAGTACGCAATCAGAGTGTCATCAGTCCTGAATGAGTGCGGTCCTAAAGCAGCTAGTTCACTAGGGTGGGAAAGTTAGCTAGTAGTTTATGCCCAGGAGACTTGTGGAACAAAACTCCTACAGCATGTTACTGATAAACAGTCACTCTGATTTGGCATCTCCTGGGACCAAGTTACCCAGTAGAGTTTTCAGGGCTGGGGAATGGTTGCCCCACCTCCCCTGTTTTCAGTGATATTTTTCCATTCTTTATTCCTGCATTCCTTATGCTGCCCTGTGGGTTATGGCAGGGACAGGTTTGCTAGGGAACCCAAGAAGGTGGGAATGCTAATTTCCACCTTGACCTTGCTTTTTCTAGTATACAAACTGTGAGCAAGGGAGAAATTTTCCATGTACTTAGTGTAGGCCGATTGGGGGGAAGGGCACCACAGATACAGAAATTCAATTCTTTTACATCTTCACAGAGATTTATCATGTCCTTGTGGCCTCAGGAACTGTTTTGTTCATATTTGAGGTCTAGGATATTGCTGGTGATAATCTCAGCACTGTATACTTGTTTTTAGATTTCTGTGGAAAGGAGTGAACCCAGCTTACTTCTATGTAACCATTTTGAAACCTTTATATATATACTTTTTTTGGTTCTAACTTGAAAAATACTTCCTGATGTGTACCCATCACATTTTACCTCTCCATTTGCCCAAAGATGGACAACAGATTGTCTCCAACTTTCACCACCACAAAAGATGCTTCCGTAAATGTACATGTCCACTTATGGATCAGTGAGGATACATACCCAGAAGAAGAATTGCTGGGTCTTAGGGTATGGGTTTACATAATTTAACTAAGTACTGCTCTCCCATATGGCTGTACCATTCATTCTACATTCCCTCCAACAGTGCATGAAGGCTCCTATTTCCTAATGGCATGCATCATTCCTCCTAATGACTTGACATGATCTAGTTTCATAATTTTTGGTAATCTCATAGGTATAATTAATATCTCATTGTTCTAATTGAATTTCTTTAAATAATAATGAGTTTGAGTTTAAATTTGTCAGCCTTTAAGTTTTCTTTTTCTGTAAATTGCCTATTCATATAGTTTGACCATTGTTCTATGGTACCACATTAGAGTTCCTGTAGTAAATATGTATTAGCTATTATTATTAAGCTTTTGAAATCTTTCTTAAGAAGTCTTTTCCTGCTTTTGGCCAAATGGTAGTCTTTAATGCAGCCTTCTATTGAATTTCTACTTTCATTTTTTACATTTGGTCTATTTAGCATGTGGTATTAGGTAGAGATACAGTTTCATTTTTCTTTCTAGACTGAACCAGTTTTCATTATTTTTATTATCTACTAAATAATCCATCTGTTCTCCATTGATTTGTGGTGCTTTATTATTAGGTTTTTATATGTACATAGATCTGTCTCTGACCTTTGAACTCTTCATGCTACTCCACAGTCTATTATCTATTCTTTTGCAAAAACAACATAGTGTGTTTATTTGTATAGCTTAATATCTTACTATACAATAGAACAAATTTTCTCAGTCTTCTTTTTCAAGCATAACTTAGCTATTTGGTGACATTTATTTTTCCATAGGCATCTCAGTTTAGTTTGTCAAGTTCCCTAAAAGAAATTTCAATTTGAATTTAGAAGTGCAATGAATTTATAAATTAATTTAATGACATATAACACTAAGTTATCCCTTCTAAAAAAAATGTACCTTCATGTATTCAAATCATCCTTATGAACTCTATTAAAACTAAACAGAGTTTTAAGGTTTACCTTTATGTTAATGACATTTTTATGTTCTTGGCTAATTTCTGAATCTTATATGATTTTGTATTGCTTTGTGACTTTTATCTAATTTAAAAATATAAATTTTCCAGTTGATTATTGCTGATGTCAAACAATACTATTAATTTTTTATCTTGATCCAGTATCTAGAAATCCTGCTGAATACCCTTATTAACCTAATTATCTATTATTTCTATTAATATTTTTAGATAAATGTTTTATGCATTTATTAATGACAGTTTCAGTTTCATCTCTATGTTTCACATACATGTGAAAGGGTAGGTAATGACTACTCCATGGCATATGGAAAAGAAGCTAGATAGAACTTGAAAACTTTCTTCCAATCTCCCTCTCTCTTTTTGGTACTATTTTGTTTGGTTTTTTATCAGGGTAATAAATAAGAGAATAAACAGGTAAATGTATTACAAGGTGCTGTGAGGAGACTAAGGTGGTAGGTTTGACAGCTCTTGTGGGCTGAGAAGTTAACCTTCTTGTCCACAGGTTCAGACTGCCCCCCATAGGCAAGCCAGCTACTTTTCAAATATGGATTATTAATTCTAACAGACAACTATAAACCCACTTCTGGGAAAATCAAATTTAAGTGCTGGTAGCCAAAGGTGGTCGCCTATGGTTCTATGGGGAACATGCTTTGTTCTGCATTTTTAAAGAGAAGCCTGCTGAGGTTGTTCTTACAGAGAAACATGCGGGCATCAAGCTTCTGTCCTGATGCTGAGGCCATGGAGTGGGCAGTGGGCAGACACTCTCCAGAGCTATTAAATCTGACCACTTTAATGACGGGACCCAAAGATCCAATATAGGTAGGGCAGGGGCATAGAAAGCCTTGCCTTTCCCTCCCTGCTGGCTGGGACCATGGGCTCACACTGTGTGTCACAAAACTCTCTCCATTCCACTCAGCATTCAGCCTCCAACGCTCAACACAAACCAATTTCTGAGCACTTCTTCCAGTGAGTGCCCTGGTCCTGTTGATCTCACAATTACATCTAGAAACATTTAACTATGAGACAGTTCAGTGTACCGATCACTTTGAGTTGTGTTCCTCTTAACTTGGCAATTATCACAGCACCACAGCCTGTTCTTAAGAAAAAAAAAAAAGCTTCTTTGTCAGGCAAGGCTCCAGTTATTGCTCCAAGGAAAAAAAGGCCTTCTAGTTTTGCACTTGGTCTTAAATTTCTGCCTTGGGAAAAATTACTGGGATGATTAATGTTAGGGTTAAAGGCGAGCTTCTGATGATATTAAATGGTGTGACATCCAGAGAGCTAGGAGTGCCTCAAATCTTCCCTGACAATTTCCGAAAACATATGAAGCCCCAGTACGTTCACATTGAACACAGCAAAGCAGGAATCAATGTGTTCTTTACCATTAGCTAAGCCAAAGTCTAATAACCCCCAAAGCAGAACAAAATGCTAAAAACTGGAACACAGCCATAAACTCAAGGCTGAGTAGGAAGAATCTCTCATCACTGCTCCTTCCCATCTCACCCAATCTAAATCTTAGGACCAACCCACTCAGGACATACCTACTGAGAAAGAGAGAGGGAAAGACTGAGATCAATTCAACCTACCACATTTATCCACCCAGCCATCTGGGTCTCTATGCAGAGAAAGTAGACCTCAGGTTCCCTGGGGCACTGCCTAGTTGACCAATTTTACCTCTTGTCCTCTCTGAGGAGAAAAGGAGAATATACTAGGCAAATAATGAAATTCAGTTGCAGCTGATCTCCAAACTTGTCTGAGGATCTTTGGCAAAACACTGATTCCCAGGACCCACACTCTGATATTCTGAATCAGAAGACCTGCCATGGAACCCAGGAATTTCCCAAGAAGTGAAAATCCCAGGTTGCTGCTGCTGATCGTATGCATAAGCAGAATGCTTGTTGGTCATCTTTACATTAGTGCCACAGACTAAATGACAGCCAATAGAGTCTCTAAACAACTAGATGGTCTTACAAATTGTCAAAAGTGAGGAAGTGCATTCATCAGCGCCTCCACCAACAGGCTCAATGCTAGAGGCCTGAAAGGAAGAAAGCATGATCCTTCCTTTCCCAGGGTGCAATCTGGGACCTCTATCCCATCCACCCTTTTAGCACCCCTTAGACAACACATTTCTCTTAAGTTAATTTCATCCCCTTTTTCTGACTTAAAAAAAATTAATCTCTCTTTTATAGAATAGTCATTCAAAACATCCCTCCTTTAGGACAAGTCATCTTAGTTTACTTACATTTGTTTGCCATAGGTGTAGATATAAAGCAGCTAATATCTTTGAGTTTTTTAAAGGTGTCTATCACATAAACACAATAGAGTCTCCATAGCTGACCACCTCCCTACACTGATCACCTCCTTAAGTGAACCTAATTTCCATAGACCAGACATGCACCACATGTATGTTTCAGTACAATAGGTATAGTTCCTTATGTTGACCACCTCCATATCTGACCAGTTCACTACAGTCCCCCGGGTGGTCACCTTACAGAGGTTCTACTGTATTAAATCATCTACATTATCAATGTGAAGACATCTGTACACGCATATAATAAGATCATTTGTTTTCCTATTCTGAAGTGTGCTTTGGTTTTAACGTGTATTTGTGTGAGATTGCTGTTTGGGGATTGGAGGAAGACACGTTGGGTGTTGGAAGCAATTTGGGGTTCTGGCTCCTTTAAGAAGTTGAGTCAATTTAATGAAAAACCTTTCTTCAATAGAAAGGGTTATCAGTGCATAAAGTAGGAGTGAGCAGAAGATGAAGAACATTATGTGCTGATAAGAAACTAAGGAAGTGAGAGAAGAGGGGAGGAAAGGAAGCAGATAGTCTGGTTGCCCTCTCAGAGATTAGATCAAGAATGGCCTGGAAGCCAGTGGTCCCAAAGCAATAGGCACAGGGAACAGGGGCAACTCACATGTGTTCCCTGAGATGGAACTAACCTCTAGGAATAGGTGGGATCAGGAACTTTAAAGAATTCTAGGCACAATGGAGATGACAGTTAACAGCTTTTCTGTAGCTATTAGGGAAATCAGTTGAGGGGGAAAAGATATTTAATTTGAACATAGAACTTTTTGTAAAATATAAAACTTTAGTCTTTTGAGTTTTATATGCTTATAAATACAGATATTAATTAATCTTTTGTTGTGTGGATAGATGTAGATCTCCAGTAAACTCCATCATGCATTGTATTTCCTTTTTTTGATAGACTGCAAAGAGCACTTGACTTGGGGTCTGAAAATGTAAGTCCAAGCAACCTGAATAAGCCATGATCTTTCTGAGTGCAGTTTTCTTATTCATAAAATAAGTCTGTGATCTATACCAATCAACCTTCCTCTCAAGTCTCTGGCAAGAATTAAATGGAAATAAAAATACACTTTGCAAAGACAAGTTCTTTGGAAATATATTATTATTCCCTGGCATAAGCACACCTAGAATAGGCAAAGCCTTTGTTCTAAATCACCTTAAATGGTGCTTCCTTCACCCTGCTGTGACAGCAAAATGAAGGGCACTCCTGGTACAAAGAGGAGATAAGACACCTCCAGAAGGGTCTTGTCTAAAGTCTACTGGATTCCTATTACCTCTTCCTAACACAGGATGCTTCACTGATGATCTGTGATGGGGTCTGAGATGACCATGGCTGTCCATGAGGTTGCTACGTCACCTTCTTGCTGTCACTTACTCAGACCCATCAGCAGGCTTTCCAAGCAGCCCTATGCCACACATGTAATGTGCTGACTCTGCCACTAGGGGACACTGCAGTGACTGACAGGTGAGGTCTCCAGCCTCTCTTTCGGACTGCAACAATCACTCAGACTTTGCCTTGCAAATGCAAGCAATGTGGCCTAATTGTATGTACCCTCATATTAATCCACAATTTAAAAAATTAATTATTAGTGAAATTTTAAAAATCCGAAAAACAGTTCAAGGATGCAGAACTCCATCAGTCACATCACATTCTCTATTATATGTACAGAGCACCAAAACCACCACTCCTCATACTGCAAGTCCCGCCTTTAGCTTGCTCTCTCAGCTCCTGCAGTCCAGAAGAACTCCAGTGGGCTTTCTTCTTCTTGGTTTGCCTGCTAAGCATTAAAATTTGCCCTGAAGCTAAGCTCTTCAAGACACATGATTTAAACTTCTTTTTCAGCTAATTAGATATTGTTCTACAAATTGGGCTGTTCTCTCTGAAAGATGAGCTGCAATTTACTCCCTGTGCCCTCTCTTTAAACTCAAACTGAACTGTAAAACATGGCCATTTGATTGTGTAGTCCAATCAGGAGATTATTTTGTACAGGGAATAGATATTCATCTTCTTGCTAACACTGAGCTTGTTTGGGCATTCCTTAAAGGCCACTGTGAAGAAGGCAGAAGGCTTTGCTTAGGTGCTGCTCATCATGTTAAAAGGTGGACCCTATAGGGATTTACTGCAGCCCATGCATCTGTAGTCACTGCCTGAATAACCCATCACTAGCTGCATTCACACATCTTCACCTCAAGAGGGGGAGATTTGTATTATCCCCATTTTACTGGAAAAACTGATGCCCAAGGAAGTGAGGCCATTTGCTTAAAGTCAAACAAATAGGTTAGCAGAAGTGCCAGACCATGAACCCACCCTTTGGTCCTCAGATCCCATAAAAATTGTCAGATAAGTTCAGGGAAAATGCAGGATGAAGTGGAGTCCCCACACCACACAGATCCAGGAGCCCTCTAAAACCCTCTTGGATATAAGGGGCTCTTATGCATGGTGGGAGAAAGGATCCTTTCTGGAAATTGCCTCTGTTCCTGTGCAGGGGGCCGGGTATTCCCTCATCCTCAAGACTGTGCCCAACATTTGATGAATGGAGACACTCTGAGTGGGGTCTACACCATCTTCCTCAATGGGGAGCTGAGCCAGAAGTTGCAAGTGTACTGCGATATGACCACCGACGGGGGAGGCTGGATTGTAAGTACAGGAAGCCATCTTCCTTGCATGAAAGCATCTTTAGAGTTCTGGTACACCTTGCTCAGCACCTGTTGAGCCAAACTAGACTATCTTTCTGACTGTCCTTTTATCTCACCCTCTATGTCGCTCCCACTCAAGGACCCTCATTTGGCAGCCCAATTGCAGGTTTGGCTGAGCAGGAAAAGGAATAATGCATCAAGACTGCAGGGGCCTGGTCCAGCGAAGGGCCACCAGGATGTCTGTTTCCCTCCTGCCCCTTCTGCAAGGAGAGTTGTTCATGCAGGAGGGTGCTAGGGAAAGGCACTGGTGGCTCTGAAAGGCCAGGGATCTTGCCTGCTGAGGACAGCAGCTATAAGGAGGCAGTGGGGGAAGAGGCGCCTCTCAGAAAGAAGTGAGCCTCTCTAAAGAGAGGTGATTAGGAGCCTCCCACTGGAGGTTGCATATGACGAAGGGCAGAACACGGACAGCCCATCTCCAGTTACAAAGGCCACCTGACCTGTCCTTCCCTGGCCTTCCTGATGCTTCCCCAGACCTATCACAGCCTTCAGGGAATACAGGTGGTCAGGAAAAGAGAGAGGATACCATCCTCTGTCACCACCCTCCTCCCACACTGAGAAGGCATGACAGGACACAAGAAAAAGGGCAGCCTCACAAATAGCCCCACTGCTCAGTGCATTGCTGAGCTCCCTGGGGAGGGAGCCCCAACCACCCCTCTGCCCCTCCAGTTCTGTTAACACACAGCACTGGGTTTTCCATGGTGCAGAATGGGCGGTTTTGAATGGAATTCACTGGTGGCTGGGTTCATAAAGCTACTCTTGGGAGACATTTTCTTCTATGTTTCTGACATATTTGTGCCTCCTCCATAAAGTATAATTGGAAATTGAAGCCGAGGCTGATGTATTGGAGTTTAAATGAAATCAGCGCTTAAACAGCTCAGAAAGTGAATGATGTGCAGTTGCTTTGCCCGCAACAGGATGATGACAGTTACTAGGTGATTTGAAGTTGGTCCTGTTCTTGCGGTGAGAAATGCCTTCCACTGCACTCTGAGATTAATTTGAGAGCCCAACTGATTTCCCCTGACTATTTGGAGGCTTGATATGTATCCTGAATCCTTTCTACCTTGCAGGGGTGCAAATTAGCATCAACATCATACTCCAGCCTATTCATCAGGGGCCTCTGCCCTTCAGGAGAAGGGCTCAGAGCAGCACCTACAAAAACCGCTGTGTAAATGCCGAGCCCTGTTCTGAGATGCTCCTTAGCTGAGCATCTTTGTCATTGGAGATATAAAACCAGTTATATCAATTTTACTTATTACACTGCATTTTCCTTAGCAGCTCCTCATTTTTTTTTTCTTTCTCTTTGTAGGTATTCCAGAGGCGGCAGAATGGCCAAACTGATTTTTTCCGGAAATGGGCTGATTACCGTGTTGGCTTTGGGAACCTGGAGGATGAGTTTTGGCTAGGTAGCACCCCCTTTTTGTTTTTCCTTGCTGTGCTGCTCTGGTTTCTCATCCATCGCTCCCCTTTCTGTGTCCATCTGGGATTACCAGAAACCTTGTGTTTGTCGAGACATTGACAGCTCGTGAATTGCTTTCAGAACCTCTTACTCTGTTTGCCTCCACTATTGATCTGTTTTTATCTTATTGTGGTGTTTTCCTCTTTTCTCTGTCTCTTCCCATCCTCATTAATAGTCTCTTATGCTGATGGGTCTTGACACCAGGCAACTACAAACGGAGTCAGCTGCCTGGTGGGGATGGGCCTAGAGAGCCACAGCCTGGACGTTCCTGGGGAGTCCAGCAGCCTGCCAGTCAGTCTGCCGAGCAAGGAAATGAGGCCAGTCACTCTGTGTTGCTTCTTGGAGGATGTTATTACCTGACTTGAGAAGGAAAGGGAAAAAATGAAAGTGGCATTAGAGGTGACTGGCAATTTCCAGGAGGTCTGACACTAGCAGGAGGTACAGACAGAGAACCAAACTGGTGTGAGAAGGGAAATGCCCGTGCCAGGCAGGTGGTGGTGCTGCCCATCCTGGAAAGCGTTCAGTACCCTGTTACCAGCACCTCCCTCATGGTCAGATTTTCACAGAGTGGTAAAAGGAGGCAGAGAGAAAGGCAGGTGATCATATTCCCTATCTTTGGTCTCCTTTCTCTCTCCCCTGCCACAATCTCATCCAAGCCCCTCCACCTTCTCCTAGCTGGCCAGATACGAGCCCCCAACCTGGCCCCCGTGCCTCCAGCACCAACCCTGTGTCCACACGGTCACTAGAATGACCCTCCTCATGCTCTAGATATGAGCAATGGATGGTTAACCTCATTTGTAAACCTTCCCAGTGACTCCATATCACCACCAGGTGAAGGCCGAGCCCTTAGCCGAGGTACAGCCCCCTCCAACCTGTCTCCACCACTGCAGACCTTACCTGCTTTTCTCCCATTCCCTCAACATCAGTGTCCAAATGTGCAGACTCCCCAGTGTCCCTACCATAAGGAACTCTCTCAGCCAGCTGTCCCTCATGCTCACAGCTTGGCATCTGCCTATGTGTATCCAAAGACGTGGCAAAACTCTTTTTCCACAGTATCTATACTAACCAGTTTTCTCACCCATTGCCTGTGGGAGAAATAGCCACTCCTCCTTTTGTAGCCCAATTCACAGTACCCCTTGTACTTCCTATCTCTCTCTCTCTATTTTTTTTTTTTAATGAGACAGAGTCTCACTTTGTCACCCTTGCTAAGGCACCCTACCACAGCAACCCCAGACTCTTGGGCTCAAGCAATTCTCTTGTCTCAGACTCCCAAGTAACTGGGACTACAGGCGCCCACCACAACGCCCAGCTATTTTGTAGAGATGGGAGTCTCGCACTTGCTCAGGCTGGTCTTGAACCCATGAGCTCAGGCGATCCACCTGCCTCAGCCTTCCAGAGGATTACAGGAATGAGATACCATGCCTGGCTCTGGACTATATATGCTTCTTTCAGGGCTGGGACCATATCTTTTAATGTCATTACCTGGTATAGGTCCTAGGGCATGTACCTAAAATGCAGATATCAATCAACCAATCAAAACAAGAAGAACTAACTGAGGATACCCAGATTTGTGTTTGCCGATATAGCTAATGCCTCTCGTATTTTCTTCAGACATCATGGTTTGACAGAGGAGGTGGCAGGGAGCCTAGGGCTCAGGGCTTGTCAGTTATAGGCTCAAGATGAGACATTAGGATCCCTAAGAAGCCTTTGCTGGAAACTCATCAGCAGACTAGGCTGGCCTCTCTGGGGGAAGGAAATTCAGAGTCCAGTAGAATTTGTTTGGAAACAAGTTGAGAAGCACTGAAGGCAAAGCTTCTGAACTCCCCTCCTCCACCCATAACATCTGTTTCCAGGCCACAGTCGTACTTTCCTTCCCATGTCCAAAGCCTCTGGGGGCTGGATTCAGTGGACCCTCTGCTCTTCTCCACAGGGCTGGACAACATCCACAGGATCACGTCCCAGGGCCGCTACGAGCTGCGTGTGGACATGCGGGACAGCCAGGAAGCTGTCTTTGCCTACTACGACAAGTTCGCCGTCGAGGACAGCAGAAGTCTATTCAAACTCCGCTTAGGCATCTACAACGGCACTGCCGGTACCTCTGACCCCCTAAGCAGACCCCATGGGCAGGGCACATATGGCAGGATAAGGGCCCCACCCCCACCCATCCTCATCCTGGGCCTGAGCTGTATCGGGCAGTGGCTGCACCCACAGAGCCCCTGAACTCTCTGCCAACCAACAAAAATGGTCAGACCTAGAATCACAGGCTCTGGGTCCAGCTCTCTCTGACCACTCAGGTGACCTAAAATCCATTTCTCAGGTGTTTGGTTTCCTCATCTGGAAAACTGTGATAATGACACCTGCCCCACTTTACCAAGTAGTCAGAAAAAAATATGATAAATGAAGGGAAATTTGCTTTTAAAATTAAAAGGGTGGGGGAGTGTAACGTAAATGAAAAGATTATTTTCTTTACCTTGATTAATCACTGTGGGCTCTTACTGAGAGCAGACTTCTCTATCGTCTGGGTAGAAATCTCCCCTACGATGACATCTGACAAAACTATCTTTGTATTAACGAACATAATACAGATTCTGTTCGCTCTCTGAAATGCTCCCACAGCCCTGCCTGGGCCATTAATTGTCACAACAATACCTGGTCAAGAAGCCAACAATGCCACTTAAAAGTTCCTCACTGGCTATGTTTCTTTTCATTCCTCCCCCAAAGCCACATAGGTGGTCAAGCTTCCTATATAGGCTTTAAAACATTTCTCTTCAGCAAAGCAAGCATCTCAGGAAGTTCTGTGGCATCAATAGAACATAATGTGAACATAACATCCAGTCTGCTTCCTGGGCTTTGCCCGTTTGTTTTCCATGCTCTGTTATAACATATTTCATAAAACCTGTTTTGCCAAATACGCTACTATTTAGTACATGGAATTGTTGGCTCTTTCATTAACTCCAGTTTGGCAACTAAATACCGGTATCTAAGTTTAGCAACATTTTTATGCCTCTTAAAATTAAGAGGGGCATCAAGGTCTTCCAGCTACCACATCTGTTCACTTATTTCTTTCCTCAGCCAGATAGTCCAAAGAGAAGACAAACTTTCTTTTGTTATTGTTTGTATGTGTGATCATTCCCAACAACAATCAGACCAATCTGAAGTTCCCCAACAAAAGGTCCAGTTTGCCACACCTTAGGCACAAAATAGCCATTGAAATGGAGCGTATGAAACAAGATGTCAGACTAAATCATTTCAAATATCATCTGATGCTATTCACCTCCTAAGATTAGAATTATATCTATAGAAAGAAAAACTATTCTTATTTCTCCCACAGGAAGAGAAGTGAGTCCTCCCACTCCCTTGCAGGTCTACCGCCCACCTTCTTCTTCATCTTGCTCCACATTGGGGTTTCCATCTGTGTCACTTGGGCCCAGCCTCTGCTGCCTCTGCTCTAGCTCTATCTCACTGCTGGGCCCCACGGAGGGCAGAGCTGTTGGACTGCTTGCTACCTTCATGTCTCAGAGGCAAATCCTGCCAGCCACTTGGCTGACCATCATAAATTAATTAGGGTCTGATCCCTTACCTCAAAAATCTGGTTCATCTTCAGAAGATGGAAAGGCTTGGCTTATTTAGGCTGCTCCTCCTCTCCAGGCTACTTGACACAATGGTTATTCTTACTAGATCAGAAAGTTTCTAGGGAAGAAGAGCCCATCCCCTCTCTTTCTGGCATTTAATATGGCTCAATTCTCCTGGCCTTTATCTTTAGTAGTTACTCACTTTTATTGGCCCTACTAGTAACAGTCCATCCCCAGGGACTTCAATCCATGTTTAGCCCTTTCTCTCAGTCCCCATTTCTCAAGGCTACCAACACCCCAGTCTCTAACCAGGACTGTACTTGGATTAGAACTGAAAATTCCAAACAAGTTATCAGTAAGAAGTTGTGGAGCAACTTCTAAGGGCTCATTCTGCACATTGTGTGGACTCAAAAAAAGAATAAAACACGGCCTCTGCAAGAACCAAACATCTAGTTAAAAAAGAAATAATTACCACCACATGATAACTCATTTCTAATGTAAGGAGTGTTTGGAGAAGGGGGTTCTGGGTAGTTGGAGAAGGGGGTTCTGGGTAGTTGAAGAAGGCTTCCTGAAGGCAGCAGCATTTGACTAGGATCCTGATGGTAAGGAAAACAAAACCTAGAAGAGAAGTCAGTGAGGAGCCATGGCCATGGAGAAGGGGAAGGCTATGAAGGGTTTCAGTGAGGGGGCAGAGTACACAATCAGAAGGAATGGAAAGAAGATTGGTGGAGGTGGGCAGAGCCAGATCCCAAAGGACCTGAAACCTGAGGGAGCAGAGGAATTTATTCTTAATGTCATAGGCAACAGGGAGCCATTGAGAGTCCTGAGTAGCATAATGGAAGTGGGGTTTGGGGACAATCAGTGTAGCCATGAACAAGGTAAGGTAAGTCTGAGCAAAGAATAGAGAAACCAGCTGGTAGCTGCTGCATTAATCCTGACAGGAGATAAGAGCCTTGTCTAATGTCAGGAATTAAGAGAAAATTATAAATCTGAACCCTGGTTTGAGAGAGAAAACCAGGACTTGATGTATGGGATAGATGAGGTGGATATCTGATGCAAAAATGGAAAGGGGAGCCAGATTCTGGAAGGACAGAAAGACCAGCACTGGCAGCACATCAGAGGCAAGGGCAGGCAACATCAGATGGAAGCCAGAGAGATTTGTTCCAGGTGAGTAAAAAGGGAAAATTCTGAGCTAGAGGGAGAAGACAGGAATGTGAGTAGATATGATAGTCGAGGAATTGATGGTCAAAGAGAGGACCACTGGGGAGTAGGCTTAATCCAGTAATTTTTAAGGTCAAGGATATGACTTATGGTGAGAAGAGGTGAGAATGCTAAAAAGTAGAAAACAAGTGAGAAATCTTTTCTGCCTTTTCCAGGTTCTAGAAGAGATGGGATTACAGGTGGTAGGATTAGCTCTAGATAGATAGGATCTAGATTCACTCTAGATTAACTCTAGATTTGGAAACTGGAAAGGGAAGATGAAGAGGATGGATAGAGACAATGACAATGAGTTAGGAACACTCCCTGAGGGGTTGGTCTTCCCAAAAAAACAAAAACCAAACTTAAGAGTTAAGCCATGGTGGAATGCATCAGAGGAATGGAGTAGCCATTGTAAGCCCCATTCTGGGGCTGAGAAGCCACAGAATCAGACTATGATCTCTCCTAGCTTAAAGCAAGCAAGCTCAGGAGCACCTAAAAACACTTCCAGTCAATAAAAAGCAGGAGCCCCCTTCCCAGCCTTCCTAACCACAAATCCTGCTAAAAGTTTTCCCAATTGTTGCAATCAATTATATTTAGATCCCTTATTTCAAATACTCAATTCATATGAGCTCTTGCACAGTAACACCAAAAAAAAAGAAAAAAACTCAGCCTTTGCTTCCCTCTAAGAATGGAAATATCCCATCTCCAAGCAAGCCATTCCACTCGTAACTAGGTCTAATATTTAAGTAATTTCTCCATATCTATTTAGCCAAAATATGCCCCTTTACAGTTTCCACCTGGGAGTCCTCATACCTCCTCACAAAAATTATTTAATTGTTTTTTCTCAATAGCCCACCACATATTTGGTGAGGTAATCAAAGACCACATCTTCCTATTTGAGACCACTCCTCATCAAGATACAGCCACATTGTCCCATCCACTGCTCTATGACAAGACTATGATTTTTCATCATCCTGTTTCCTGGGGCTGGGAACTCTAGTTTGCTAATGTCCCTGTCCACATGCATCACCAATTCCAAATGTGGGCTTTGGAGTGTGGTCTGACCATGTGCTCTAGAGAGAGGCTGGCTTCACTGAGGCTATTCAGTGGTGACCTATAATGGTTCACATTAGCCTGGCTCATCACTGTCTCTTCTGGAGACAAAAGGAACTGTGAATGTCCTGTGTCCCGGTGCAGGCCTGAAGGAAAATCCAGAGGAGGAAAGGGGGGCCTGAGTGAACAGAGTTGTCAGCAAGATGTTGGGGATGAAGAAATGGGTTAGAGAGAGCAGCATGGAAGTGGATGGCCCAGGCTGAGGAATTGGGTGTAGACAGCAGAGGTAGATGGAAGCTTCTGTCAGTGGAAGCAAGCCTTGCTGGGAGTGGATCAGATGTCCCAAAATCCTGATAAAAGAGTGACAAGTGGAATATCCTCACAAATGTATCTTTTTTGCAGGGGACTCCCTCAGCTACCACCAGGGACGCCCATTCTCCACAGAGGACAGAGACAATGATATTGCAGTTACCAATTGTGCTATGTCATACAAGGGAGCTTGGTGGTACAAGAACTGCCACCGGACCAACCTCAATGGGAAGTACGGGGAGTCCAGGCACAGTCAGGTGGGTGATGTGCCACCACCATGAATGGTCCAGAGCTAGGGAGCCCTGCTCCCTGAGCTCTGTGTCTTAGGTGTTCCTCTGAGTCCTACATTTCCCTTCTGGTAAAGAAATACATAGAGTCTGGAGAAAGGACTGTCAAAAAGAAAAGTAATGCAGACATTTAGGAATGAGGATGGGCATACCTGAAGCCAGAGAAAGGAAAGGAAAATAACTGGACCCACCAGGTAGAACTCATCCAGAGAAGCCCTTGACAGCCAGTCAAGATCCTTTTCATTTCCTCATCTAGCAGATCCTGGGAAGAGGTTATCAATTCTGAGGACAGCTTCACAGACTCTCTTTTATCCTACAAAGGGATCCCAGGAAGGTAGAGATCAGAAATATCAGTGTGGACTGGACCATCTTTTCCAATCAGAGACTATAAGTCCATAGGCCAGGGTGGGTGATCAGGAGACTCAGCTGGACCAACTAGGTCTTTCCCAGTTTAAATACTGAAAGGCCCACTTCCAGGGAAACCCCTTAGTTTGGGGCACACCAAGAGGGTCAGTCACGGTAAGTAGAAACCACCTGAATCTCCCATCAAGAGTGAGAAGTCAAACACAGTTATTCCCTCCCAAAGGCTTCCACACTATCAGGGTTCTGAAATTCATCACCATCTATTGGCACATGCCACTCCTGAAAGACAAAATCATAAAACTTGGCAATAAGGAATGACCTGAAATATGTTCCCAATGAGGACCCAGGCCACATGCAAGCCAGAAGGGAAAGCTAGGATGAGACTCCGATCCTTTCTCTTTACTGGGAACTCAAAGCTTTGTGTTAACCAAGAACAGCTGATTCCTCGTCTCAGACTCCCTGCTCTCACCATCATCCTTCTTTCCAAGCAGAGTGGGTATTCTATGAAGAGGGTAGCGTGTGGCTAACCAGACATTGTATCTTTCTCACACCTAGGGGATCAACTGGTACCACTGGAAAGGCCACGAGTTCTCCATCCCCTTTGTGGAAATGAAGATGCGACCCTACAACCACCGTCTCACAGCGGGGAGGAAACGCCGGTCCTTACAGTTCTGAGCAGTGGGTGGCCAACAGCCAACCAATCTTTTCCCTCATTTCTTTGTATTTTATAATATGAAATAAGGGGGGTAGGGTAACAGTGCTGTGATTTACAACATATTAAGAGTATCTGAAGGAAGCAGGGCTAGAGCAGGAATCAGTTGGCTACCATCTGCTCTTGGTTTCTGCTGCCCTGGAGCCTAACCCTCAGCCTCCATTCTGCCTCCATTTACCTCCTTTTCCATGGGGGGAGGGGGGGCAAGTGGAAAGTTTTCTTAAGAGAACAATTCAAAGGAAGTGGTGGAGTGCAGATTGTCATGGTGACAGGCACACATCTTTTTCTATACTTCTTCTGAGCTATCTTTTATCTTCCAGGTCATTTATATTCTGGCCATTGCTTTCAATGGCCAGATTCTCACATCAGCCCAGAAAAGAAGCCTCAGCAAGAGAGCTTTGCCAACAGCCCCCATTAAGGGAAAGCAGATCAACAGCATTCTGTCCCAATAACCCAAGTTCTTTGTAATAGGCCAAAGCTTCGTCTTCTGACATCCTTGCTCTTACCAGCTGAGTATCCTGTTACCTTGCAAGAGATAGTGACTCTGCTCCATCTCCAATAGACTCCTTGCCTAATTCCACTCTATCTCAGACCCAGAGCCCCTCAAGCCACCTTCCCCCCACTGTTCTGGAATCTAGTTCCCAAGGTATTGCCTGCTCCTAGCACTGGGTTGCACAGTGCCTGTGGGCTGTGGGCTGTAAGCCAATGCCCCCACCCTCAGATCAAACAGTACCCTTCTGAGGGGGTTGGAGGGAGAAATGGTTGTTGGGTCCAGCATTGAAGAAAGGACAGAAAAGGTCAGGGCACCTGCCACAAATGTTACATGTCCTATGGCAACACAAATCTTACTCAGCTCCATTTTCTCCATTTTGGTCCTATCCGGTCCTATTTGCCATAGTTTTGTTCTGGTGTTTTGTTTTGTTTTGTTTTTCCTGAACCACAAACTGAATGCCTTATCTCTGTCTTCTGTAAATCTCTCCTTAGTGTGGCTAGCTTAATAAGAGTCAGAAGAAGGAGTTATATGTCCAACTAGTCCTTCCCCTGACCGGTAATCCTAAAAAGAGATAGAATTCTTGGTTTGGGGGAATAATTTTTCTCTTTTTTTTGGTCCTATGAGAAACAGAAATGACCCTCTTCATGAGGTGAGATCATGGCAAGCCTTTCTCCATCTCCTTTTATTATTCTGCCTTTGAGAGGAAAAATGAAAAGTGCCAGAGGAAATTACATCCAGAGAGCCAAAGGCGAACAGGGGAGGATTGTGGGCCTACCTCCCATTTTATGGGATGTGCTGTCTTCACGAGTATGATTTGATTTTTAAGCCCAAGAGAGCTGGAGGCTCTAGAAGCCATGATCTTTCAACTTCAACAAATGAACTGTAAGCAGCGACCATCCCTCCCTGCAGCCCCCAAACTAGCTGCCTTCTCCTCTTCCTCTCTACCCCTTAAGGCCCCAGTTCTGTTACCTGTAAAGCCCATGTTTGTCAAACTGGGGCATTTTGTACCTTTATCAGCCAGTCCCTAAATGAGCCTGACTCGGCAATTTTCTGATGAAAACATCCACACTCTAACTAAACTTTGAAAACCAGGAAGGGACAGGACCTTGGGCCAACCATCACACCTGTGACATGGGGATGAAGTCAGCCTGCCATTTGCAGCAGGCATACTCCCTTGAGCAGCCTCCCAGGCTCGCTCCAACTGCTGTGGTGTGAATGTGACTGGCATACCCAAAGCTGAAAATGTAGATGGCTTTTTCATTTCTCAATTCAAAAAACTAGGAGGAAGAAGAAACAAATCCTTTCAAGAAGCCTGTAAATTAAATTAGATCTAGCTAGAGAGTGACATACAATAAATAGTAGGAGCCACACTGAAGAAGGAACTTGGGGGCCATATTACAGGTCAGCTGCTGCCATTTTGTTAGCTGTATGATATTGGATAGGTTGTTTCACCTCTCTGGGCCTCACTTTCCTCTTTCCTTAGACTAGAATGATTTCTAACTTCCCTTTCTGTTTTGACAGTCAACAAAGCTAGTCTATGATCTGAAAACCTGAGCAGAAATTGGCATTGGTGAGAGAGCACAATTAAGTTGTGGAAATTCACCAGGAACCCTGTTTTATGAAACAAAGAAAGAAGGAGATTCCGAAGTCATAAGTAAAACCCACACACACAAGAAAACATTTCAGAAAAGATAAAGCCAAGCACAAGCCTGAACTCCTTTTGTCTATAAAAGCAGAGCCCAGGGACCTGGGTGGTGCCAGCACAACCCACTTCATCAAGGGAACTGAAACGGAAAAAGATTATGTGTTGTCAATTCAGGTGAAAGTCAAGAAACATCAGTGGAAACCAAAACCTGCTTTTTATTGGAACCATTTTACCCCATGGAACATTTTTATAAATAGCTTCAGCAACATTGCCTAGATTCATTTTAAAGGACTTCAGAGATCAGCTCACTCAACCCTCTACAAAAGGATTTATAAATTCCTTTTATTAAGTAGAGTGATTTTTCTCATGAGTTTTCACCGTTCTTGAGACTCTGTGCCCACTCTCCTCCCAAGGCCAGTGGTCAGTTGAACTCAAGCCTTCTTAGCTCTCCTCACTGATCCCTGCTTATCCTAGTCTTCCAACCACACCTGCTTTTCCCAAAGGTGAATCCAGTAAGCAATACTCACAAAGCACCCACCCCAAGCACACCAAAATTTCCCTCCAGGGACTCAAAAGAACTAGAGGTGAACCCCGCCAGGAAGGGTGTGCAGACAGGATGTGTACTTAGACCCAAAACAGAAACAAAAACAACTGCCAATGACCCAAGATCCAAGGAGTTTCTCCCTATTTTTTTGCACTTCTCCATCATAAAAGATAGTTTCCAGCATAGTGAGCTCACTTTCTCCAGGGTTATTTCTGGAAAGAGGTCAGGTGTGAAAAGGGTGTAGAAAGGTCAAACCCATGAAAAGCAGCTGGGCTTTAGGCTGAATTTAACTGGTGGAGGGGACTTGCCAATAATGACCACAAGGTGGCGCTCACCTCCTGACACCCTGTAGGAAACTTTGGTGGGGGGTGAGGGGTCAGGGATGTGGGGTAAACAGCGTAGTCCTCCTTCCAGGTTTCCAGGACTTCCAAACCAGGACCCAGGAAAACTGACCAACTGGTTTGATTTATAAAAGAATAACAATAACAAAATGGCAGCAAGTTAATGCAGAGGACACTTACATAAATTTTTAAATCCACCCCCTACTCTAGCTCCCCCACTGCCCTCCTCATTGATTGGTAAGACACCTAACACCTGTTTCCTTCTCCTTGGGAACCAGCCAGCTCCCCGTTATTTCAAAGACAGACCTAAGGAACCAAGGTTGCCAAGAAGCTCAATGCCAAACCTAAGATCTTAATCAGAATCTAGTCACACAACAGAGCTGTAGATTAAGGGACAAAAAGTCAACATGGAAACTCTTCAAAAACCTCTTTTAAAAGCATCAGTTGATAAAAGAGTTCATGAGTTCCACTTTGCCCATTCCTCTGGAGAAAAGAACCTATGAGAACACTGGGTGCACCAAGCTGAAGGGGTTCTTTTTTCTTTTTAATCTCCACCCAGAATTTCAGGAAAGGTGGAGCCACTTACCCAGGATACGCACTTTTCTACTGCTTGCTTTCTCATTGCCAGACTCATACTCGGTCTAATTCCATTTCTTTCTCTCTGAGTAGTCTGGGGGTAGGCAGGGGTGCATCTCATTGTCAACTCTTAAAACTTTGATAAGGAGCTTCTGGAAGGTTCAACTTTCAGGTCACTTTTAATAATTTGAAAGAAGGTGGGACAATTTGTATTCACTTGCTTCAAACTTGCCAAAGCTGCCAGAAGGGTCTTGGACCCTCAAAACAATGAGGTGGATCTGTGAAGTGTGGGGGTCTGTCTGTCATTCAGATAGCAGGAGCTGCATACTCACCTCTGCCCAACTTTCCCCGATGGGCCATTTATATCTAGGTAACAATAGCAGAGAAGTTCTATCCTCTGAGGACAGGTGAGTCACAGGGTTCTGGGTTGTGCCCTCAGCCTCTCTCTGGCCATACTACAGGGTCCTTTGACCACATTCCTGAAGATCTTTGGCTAAATGCCTCCCCAAACCTTTGCTCCTTCCATAACCCAACCCCACACATATGTGATATTTCTCTTAACAATACTGGAGCCTTTTGATACTACTAGGCCAATTGAAAACTTTGAAAAGCAAGTAGAGAAAACAACTCTAGTATGCTTTAAGATGATGTGTTGGTGGAGATTTGGGTCCAGTTTGAAAACAAAAATGGCTCTGCTTCATTCTAATTGTATCCTTACTGGATTTGTTTATACCAGTTCTCTGTTCTTC
Organism: Otolemur garnettii; assembly: GCF_000181295.1. Classification (NCBI taxonomy): domain Eukaryota; kingdom Metazoa; phylum Chordata; class Mammalia; order Primates; family Galagidae; genus Otolemur; species Otolemur garnettii. The sequence continues at coordinate 18,069,457 of NW_003852411.1, forward strand.
AAGCTCGGAGAAACAGCTGGGAAGAAGAAAAATTAAATGAAAAATTAAATTAAAAAGAAGTTGATGGCTCACTGGGGATTAAAAGCAAGCCTTCTACAGATGGCTGCACCCAAACAACTCAGAGACCAGGCATTAGCAACCATGGAGAGGTACCAGCACTGGTTTCCCAAGTTCAGGCCTCCAACCTCCCACCAGAGCTCCTGTCAATTCACCTGCTTTACTTGAGGAGAAATTGAGGCACCAGAGTACTGTCACTGCACAGAAAACCAGAAGCAGAAGGGTTTGTGTTCTTGTTCAACTAATTCTGCCTGGATCTCACTTTTTCTTCACCAATACACAAGCCTGATTTGTCATCACCAGCATTCTGATTAATTTTTCAAGGTCACCCCTTCCCTGAAACATGACTTCACTGCACCTGCAGCACTTCATTGTCCAAATGTCCTTGGCAAACCTTACAGCCTTTGGACGGTGTTGTATTTTCTCCAAACGGGAAATCCTCCCTCCTTCCCCAAGCTTAATAAGGCTTTTGCAGCCCATCCAAATAGCATGGTTCTTGTTCTGCAGATAAACTTGGCCCCCTCTGATAACTTAATAAAACAGCTACTTCTTGTCTGGGCAGTGAGGCCAGGGTAGTACTATATTCCCGGTTCAGAAACATTTAACTCTTTCAGTCTTGCAGGTTCAGATAGACTCTCCCAGGTACTGGTGTAGGTGCTCTCTGGCACCAGGGGTTCAGGTCAGGCAAAACAATCCTCTTTCCCTAACAAGAAGTAGCACACTCAGGTGGACTAGAACTCCTAAGCCATGAGGGAGGGTTTGGGCCTAGATATAAAGCCAGGAGGTGAACGCATGAATGAGAACTATTGTTTTCTCCCCATCACCAGTTTAGCAGCCCCTAAGGAGACCCTGTGTTACTCTTCAACAGCCTTTGAACATTAATATGTTCAACACTCCCTCCAGCAGGCCAAGGCGGGGAACACACCTTCAGAGTCAGGGCGACCTCAGGATCATTTAATCCAGTCCTCTCATTGTATTTTCGCTTAAGGAAACTGAGGCCAGGAAAGGGTAGGCATCTTGCCCAGGGCCACACAGCCAATTAGTAACAGAGCTGAGATCAGGTCTGGTGTAGGCTCAAAGACTGAGATCTCTGCTTGTTAAGCATTGTTAACTAGTATTTATAGGTAACTGGTATTTATATTTATTTGGCCTCTCCCTAAATGAGAACTAAAGGACAAAGAGAAATAGTATTTCTTGCACACCTACCTTATACCAGATAATGTGCTAAGGGCTTTACATATGTTACTTTATTAAATCTTCACTACAATCATGAGTCAGGGTTACCTATTTTACAGAAGAGGAAATGGAGGCACAGGATGGTTAAGTAACATGCCCAAAGTCAAACCACTACTAAGTAGAAGCCATACTGAACTTCTTTGTCTAATTCTAAACCTTTCGAGAAACATATGTCTTTTCTGTTTATTTGGCCAAGTGGCCACCATTTTATTTTACTGCTGTTTTCATAAAGGGGCTTCTGATGCCACTTCCTCTCTCCTCTGTATGTTAAGAGAACAGAATTCTTCCATTATTTTTGCCACAGATTCCAGGGAACCCTCAATCTCACCATTGGGCGGAATAAGAAATATCCTGGCAGCTCTCTCCTTTTCTTTTTTGGAGGGGAAAGAGAATGTCCACAGCAGTTTAGGAGGAGAAGACAAGGACCAGGACACAAATATAATCTCCGCCACCCTACACTTTTGGGAACAGAGCAGCATATTTCTTTCTCAACATTAAAAGAATGCGATATTCCAAAGTCCTTATTTTTAAGCTGGCATAAGCAGTGTAGCCAGGATTGAGGAGGGAGACACCACAGAATAAACATGCTATAGGTTCCTAGAGCATCAGTTCTGCCCCAGAAATTGAGAAGAAGATGTTCCATCATTAATGCATTCCAGCTAATACAGACAGTACCAAAGCAGAAACCCCATGATTTTTTAGGCTGAAACCAGCAGGTTGTAAACTGTTGAGGGCTACCTCCTCCCAGACTCCCGGGGGTACAAACACCTTCAGGGTCCCTTGTAGGAGCACAAAAAAAATTTCAGTGGAAATTTTTGAGGACTGAGGCTAGAAGAAGGCAGAAGAGAAATGAATTTGATTTAGCCCCTGGTTTCTTTTCCTCCACTCTTTACCTGCCACATATACCCAGTGGGTGGGGAGGGCTCAGAGGAAAGTTGGCTACGATCTCAGCTTTCTCCGGTAGTTGGTATTTTTAGCTGCTAGGCCAAAACTCCTAAAATGAAGCCCTTGCCCTTCACTGGATGATGTTTATAGGTAAAGGAACAGATCTCCCTAAGAGAGAACACTGCTTTTTAAGGTCTCCTTTCAGTGTGGGGGGCTGCCTAAGCAGCAGCAACACCATGTGTTAGATGTAGCACGCACCGTGGTTCCTGCAGAAACGTCAGCCACGTAGGCACTCCTGTACCCGAGGCTTTCCCACCCTCCCCACTCTGAGGCCTAGACTCACACCATAGTCCCACAGACTCAAGGTTCAGCCCCTACATGAGTCTATTGGGGTTAACATAGCCTCTTCCTTCCTATCATTCATACACACACACTAATTATTCCAAGCGCAAATATTCTCCAGGTCATGGGAATTCCCAGGTATCCTAAGCAAACTCACTGTGACGTTGAGGGGATCATTGCCTGGGGCTCTGGGCAGCTGAAACCCACCCTGGTGGTGTCTGGATTGTTGTTCTGAGAAATCATAAACACCAAATCCTCCAATCCCTCTGAATTTGAGTTTGTTGTTTTAACCTTTAACAGCCTTTTCAGGTAAAAAAATAACAAAGACCAATTTACTGACTTTGTAGCTACAGTGTGCTTGAAAAAGCGCTTCCTTAAAAGAAAGACTGGAAGGAAGAGAAAGAAGGGTATGGAGTGAATACTCCTGGGATGATGCACACCCGAATGAACTGAAATCAAAATAAACACGCAGAGAAAGAGAGAGGAAAAACCAACTTCCCCCGTCCTCTCATGGCACTGTAGCTCAAAGACTGAGATCTCTGCTTGTTAACCATTGTTAACTAGTATTTATAGTCCTGGTTGCTTTTAGCCTCTGTATAGTTCCTTTTTTAAACACATTTTCTATACGTTAATAAAAGATCCTGAAAGAACTGTGTGTGACCTCTGGATCCTCTGAGGGATCACAGCGTGATGCTGTCACCTGCTCCACCTGCCTCCTCCTCGGGCCTCCTGTCCTTTCTACTTCCAGGGCTACTTCTGGTGTCTCTTCTCTGCATAGCCCTGTGGCCTGGCCTGTTCTCCTTCCCGATGGCCCCACTCCCCCATCTGAGCCCTTTGCCCGCCCTGTTGCCCTTCCCTCCTTATCTCCTTGGTACCTCTGCCCTCCTCGTTCTTCCCACCTGCTCTTCCTCCTGTCCTGGTTCTCCCGCTCCCTCTCTTCCTTCCCCATCTCCCACTCCTTCATCTCACACCTAGCTATCAGAAAAAGGTCACCAATGATGGGTGGTGCCTCTGCTGCCCCAGTATGACCTGGAGAGGTCTAGTCTATGGCTTCGAGTCCTTGACCAGCAGCTGAGACAGACTCACTGCCTACACCTCTCCTGCCTTCTCCCCCAGCTCCTGGTCCCTGGAGGGCTGGGTAGCAGCCAGATCTCTGGGGCGCCAGCGCCACCTGCGGGCACTACGGAAAATATTCAACTGGCCCTGCGTGCTCAGCCTGCCTGCCCTGGGCCCCGGGTGGCACGGCTCTGTCTTGGAGCTGGCCTAAACTATTATAATTCGTCCTCAGCCATTCTGATGGTGGTGGCTCCCAGGACCACCCAGTCCTCACCCTTGCTCATCTGGGAAAGCCTTTTCTCTTACTTTCCTTTGAAAAAGGGCTCAGTGCATAATGGAAGATCCCCTTTAACCTGAATGTTACATTAGTATGACCCCGTGCAGGGAACAGCCCTGAAAGGGGACCAGTTTAGTTCCACAAGCGCAGGAATACAGACAGTCAGAATGCATGGAGGTGACAGTCCCAGGAGCCCTCCTGTGTGAAGCGGTCTGGAGAGTTCAGGGGCCTGACCAGGCCTTACCCCAATGGAAATTACCCAGGGGGAAAAGTGAGGGGGAACAGCATGAACGAGAGTCAGGGGGCACAAACAGCACAGCCTGCAGAAGGGGCCAAGAGTGGGCTACTGTCCTATTTGCCGGGCTCCCCCATCCCTCACGCTCCCCCTGGGTGAGGGAGTCCCCTGACACTGGCTCCCCACAGAAAGCCAGGGAAAGGCTAAGCATTGTGAAACCCCAGGGCCAAGGGAGGAGAGACCTTTATCTCCCATGTTAAAAGGGAGAAATGGTGAGCGCCTTGAGACAGAGACAGATTCCCAGTGCTGGAAATCAATCCAGAAAAGATTCATGCCTTCTAGTCTTTGGAGGGACCAGCTGGCTGCTTCCACCCTGGGGCCAAGTAGAAAATGGGGACAAGATCCCTGCTTCCAGCCACAGGACCACTGACCACTGAAGGTGCCCTGCATGAGCAGGTGGGTACAGCAAATTTCTTAGCCTCTTTCCTCAGGCTGATTTCCTCTTTTTTCCCCTCATTTTCTAAAAAACAGGTTTCCAGAATGTCAGGGAAGGAGTGACTGTTACGTATGGAGAAAAAAAACCTATCACCAGGATCTTGACCTGAATATTATCTGGGCAAAGGAAACAGAAATTAAAAGGATGTGGTGGACTTTATAGAAACTTCAGTAATTAGTATTTATTCCTGAGGTGGCTGAATGCTAGCATTATGTTCTAACTTAAATGAGTATAATTCACCCTTTGCTTAAGACCTCTGGGTTCATTTACAACCATCTGAACACAGATTTAATTATTGCTGTGTTGTGGGAACCAAGAACTGCCATGGGTAAAATTAAAAGTGGATTATTAAGCAAGAGGAATGTTAGCAGCATTAGTAATCAGTGCAATTACCCAGTAGCATCTTCTCTTCCGTAATGCCCCCAGTGGCCCTGGGGACATGTGTTTTAGCAGTGACCGCTTTGGCAGTTAGGAATAAGACATCACCACAAAATTAGGGCCCTCTGTGCCTGTATCTTTCCACTCAGGTGACATGTACAATATTCCCCATTGCCCAGGCTTTCAAGGAGTTGCAGAAAGAGTATGCATTGGATGCATAAATCCACACATAAATGAGTCTCTTGTTTCACTCATCTCACCCTTCACATTCAGTAAGTGCCTACTGTATACACAAGACCCAATGCTGACTCTGGATGTACAAAAAGATGAAGCCCCCATTCCCAAAGAGATTTGTTCTCTTTCTCCCTTTTTTCTTCAGTGAAAAGATTTATATTTATTCCCTAACCATACACTTCTTAAATCCATACTATGTGCCAGGAACTTTGTAATACTAGTTTGTATTAGTTAGAATTCTCTGGGGAAACAGAACTGATAGCATATATATACACACATACAAGTTTTATGGAGGAGAAAGAGAGAGAAATTTATTATAAAGGATTAGCCCACATGATTATGAAGACTAAGACATCTCACAATCTGTCATCTGTAGCCTAGAAAACCAGGAAAGCCAGTGGTGTGATTCAGTCCAAAAATAAGCACCTAGGTACTAGATGAACTGATGTAAATCCCAGGCCATGGGCAGGAGAAGACCATTGTTTCAGCTCAACAGACAGGCAGAAAGAAAAAATGGCAAATTCCTACTTCCTCAACCTTCTTGTTCTAATCAGATCCTCAATGGACTGGAAGATGCCCATCCTCATTGGAGAGAGCAGTCTGCTTTACTCAGTTCCCCAATTCAAACACCACCCTCATCCAGAAACACCCCGATAGACACACACCCAGAAACAGTGTTTAATCTGGGCACCCTGTAGTACAACCAAGCTGACATACACGATTAACCACCATACAGTTGCAAGGCAGTAAACAAATGTGGTCCTTTCCAGTAGACCTTCCCAGTGGGGCAGCCATACTCTAGAACAGGGAATCAGCAAACTATAGCCCATGCACCAGATGTTTATTCTCTTCTTCCCTCTTTCCTTTTCCACCCATTTTGACCACACTCCCTAACCTCCAATTCAGATATTTCATGCATATATGAGGAAGGCCCCTTGCTTCAAAGATTTCAAAATAGAATTGAATAGCATTCCCAGACTTCTGTTTATGTGTTCATGAGAACACAGTAAGAGATACACAGTGAAAGAACACGGTTAATTAGGATGAGCATTGTCGTTTCAACATGGACAATTTTTTTTTTTTAACTCTGACACATTTCAAACACTGCAAACACTTAGAAAAGTGGCAATTAAGAAGTTTCTTGAATCTGAACAGCTAACTGAAACTTCTTGAAAACCTGTTTACTCTAGAATCCTCCTGGGGCAGGGGGTGGGGAATGAAGGAAGCATCCAGAAAGGGGCTGGCACTTTTAGATGTTGATGCTGTTCGATGCTTTAAATAAAAATTGCTCTCATCAGAGATCACTGCAAAGCATCTGTTCATAGCTGTGTGAAAGCTCTGGATCTGCTCTCCATGACAAACAATAAGCTCTTTAGAGGTTTCTGGGAAACAAATGTAAATTACCAGAAATGCAGTAGCAATTATGAAAATTCAATATGTTAGCTGTACAGGAAATTTAAAGATCCAAGAAAAACAGTGCGCACTATGAGGAAATGTGTATATTATGTTTGCATGCAGGCAATACTTGGCTTGATTTGCGAGCCATGCTCACTTTTTATGACTTTTTCTCCCCATAAATAAAACCAACAGAGTAATAAGCAAAACTTGTATTTACAACCAAAGCTACACTGTAACAACTGGCAACAATGACAACCTGGGTTTCTGTTAAAGGCAACTCAATTGACTTACTGACTTGGAAGTGCAAGAGATGATTAAAGACATCAGTGTGGAACAACCTGCCCTCCTATCTTCTCCCAAACCCTCACCCAGTACCTTTAGAAGACTGAGAGATAATTCATGTAAATCTAGTCTGCAACCCTTTTTTCCCCCAGATAAATGACCGGACTTCTAACTCAGTTTGAAATACCCATGCTTACTATAAAGCCTGGTTCCAATATAGCAGTGCTATTGACATCTTGGTCATATAATACTTGGTTGTGGGGAACTGCCCTGTGTATCATAGAATATTTAGCAGCATCCCTGGCCTCTACCCACTAAACTCCAGTAGGACCACCACCACCTCTATGGAGCTGAAACAACCAAAAATGTCTCTAAATCCTGCCAAACATCTCTAGAGTGGGATGACCCTCAGTCCAGAGTCACTGTTACAGGCAGACTTACCACAGGAAGAAGATAACCTCAATTCAGACTTCATAGAAGCAACATTGCAAGAAGATTCAGCTGGTCCATTTTAGTCCAAAAGACAAAAGAATCCCCCCAAAGAAACATTGTTACAGCTTTTCTATTGCGTTTACTTTTATATTGCTTATAAATGTTTAAAAAGCTTAGATCTGTGTTTTATTTTTGTTTCATTTTGTCTGAATTACTCTGGGTGTTTTTGTGTTAGGAGATTAGATTCCAAGGTATAGAGTGGAATCTACAGGACAGGGCTTATAGAAAATGAGCGTTTGTCTTAAAATGGCTCTATTTGTCATGACTCTCGAGGAATCCATTCAGCTTCAAATCACGAGTCACTTGTAAATTAGACCTTTGGCCCTCTTGCTTCCCCTGATGGATAATAATAAAAGCTATTGATTGTTTAAGATCACCAAATACTTTACAATCTCCTGTGTCCTAAAGGTTTCATAAGAAGAAAGAAAACAAGGGCAAGCTAGGCAATAAAGACAGAAAGAAGGGAAAATTTTGTCTCAAAATTCCACCAAAGAATGATTCTTAAGACCAGGACTTTTGTCAACAGAAAGGCTGATATCTCTGCCCATGCTCCTTGGGAGACAGTAAATGTCAAAGTCACATGCCTCACAGAGCACTCCCTTACGCTCAGAAAACCAGACCTCTAGCCAAGGAAACAAGGAAAACTGTTCATTGTGCCACAGGAATAGAATGAAGCAACAGGAAAAATATATAGTCAGACATGAAAGAAATCTACTTCAGCCTTAGTTCACGGCCGAGGAGCAACACTCCACTAAACTCCTTTACCCAACTCACCCTTCTAAACAAGCAATTCCATACATAGGAAGGGAGGGAGAGGAGAGGGGGAGGGGTCAGGTGTGATTTTCAGAGAAGTTGCAACGTAGATTTTCTTTCCTACTTTCCTGCTGTTCCCGCCATGCCTGTTGAGCTACTAGATCCGGTGTTGTGTTAAGAAAATGTAGCCACCAACGTAGATCTGGGTAACATATGTTAGTTGTGAAGGTCTTCTGGGATTCGGTCAACATGTGAGTGTAACTGGCATCAATTACCTTCACATTTGCTTCTCTTATCCAGAGAGACAAGTTTTGCTCAGACTCTCAAGAATCCCTGATGAGGTCCCTTCTGCATTACTGTGCCTAGCCACAGAACTCACGGCAAGGAAGGAGAATGGGAGGTCCGCATGTTGGTGCTAAAGGAGGCGTTCCGCCCTCTCCCACGGTCTTCTTCCAGAGAAAGAGACCAGACCAGCTCACACAGCGCCTGTCTTATTAGAATCTGGCTGCAACTCATTAAGAGATTGCCAGAACCACTTATTTCTCTTCCAAGACCAAGCCACTCTGAAGAGGCGAGACCTCCAGCTTGGATGAGTAAAGGGCTTATTTTCTTTCCAAAGGGGTAGAGGAGATGCCGAAGTGATTCAGTAGGCGCCACAAGAAGATAATGCCCTGCATCTGTGAGCATTCTGAGGGAGAAGCCTGGGTTTTCCATTTCTACACCAAATACTTACCCAGAATACAGAATTGATGGAAACTGAACTGAATCAGTTGTATCATATACCTTCGAAACAGACTCAATTAACAGCTTTAATTTTATGCTAAAATTTAAAACTGGAACCCAAAATATTTAAAAAAAAAAAAAAAAAAAGCAAACCTTCTGAGGAAGGAGGAACAGAGAAAATACCACTCAATTTGAGGTCTAGAGACCTATGTGGTCCAAGCATTCTACCTCTCACTGGTCATGTACCCTGGGCTAAGTCCTTTTTGTCTCTCTAAAGCTTAGAAAGATGCCATTTTATCTGTAAAATTGGATCAAGAATAAGTGTCTTTCCTTCCTCACAGACAACTGTGAGGGACAAACAATAAAATTGGCAGAAAGTACTTTACAGCAGATGTTATTACCAGGAGCGTGTGAACTTGGTAGAAGGTAAGAAATGTTAAAGACCAACCTAGATACTCTCATAGCAGTCGTATGGCCTGAAATTTCACTGATCTGGTTCCCCACAGCAACTTATTGCCTTAAGAAAATGCTCTGGGAAAAGTGTTAAAGCACCAACTTGCTCTGGACAGTTAGCTGATACGACGGGAAGGTGACAAGGGTAGGGAGAGGAACAGACGAGCAGCAAGGGACAAGGACTCAGAGCTGGCACAGAGCACCCACATCTGAGGCCAGCCCCCCAGGGCCAGGCTGCATGAAAAAGCAGCTAAGTGCCTCTCAGTGCCACATGCTCCCTGGGGGCAGTTTGTGTCCACTCCCTGCTACCCCTGCAATTGGAGTGTAGACCAGAGAGACTCAACAGGGACTCAGCAGCCACCACAGAGGGGCTTCGTAGAAATCTTTCAGGTGTGCAGGTTACAGGGTCCTCGTTCATTAAAACTCTTCCCAGGAAACTATGCTTCTGGCTGAGAGGCCTACTGGGTTCCAGGGTTGGTCCTGCAAAGTGCATGTTTCAGTAACATTAGAGAATTTGTAGGGAGGGGCTTCCGGGCAGCTTCTAAGGATCTGTGTTATGTTGGATGGGATATCTGAGGCCCCAGGGACAGAGAGGCAGAGCATTGCCATCAGCCCTTTCCTGGCATGTCTCCTACATAGGGACTAGAGCCTTAGAACCATCTATATAACTGTGAAACAAGCGTCTACTCTAGATGTCCACATGTCTCAACACAGCCTTGCCCTCAAGCTTTGCACAGAATGGACACATGGGCTCTCAGAAAAGGTCCACTCCCAATACCAATGAGGGTGAGCTAGGAGCTGGGCACTCACCTGTCCCCAGCCCCATGCCAGTGGCCTGGGGTTGGGAGATAAGCCTGCCACACCCCAGCCCTGACTCTGTCTGGTGCTATAAAGGACCAAGGGTCTCATGGCCACCTTCAGAGCCACTCACCCATCCCAGGTCCTGACCTATAAAAAGAATAGGAACAGAAACTATCACACTCACACTTGCTCTTGCTGCACCCAGGTGCCAGAGACAAAATTGCAGTTCACGAGTCAGTAGTTTTTTACTCGAGTGGTGTCATGTGGCTGTGGCAGGTGCGCTGGGCCACCACAGCCACTTCAGCTGCAGCTTCCCCATCAAGGCATAATGTTCACACACTGAAAGCAAGAGAACACGTCTTCACACATGTCCTGCTGCCAAAAGTAGCTCTGGTAGGGCCAAAAAAAAGCAAAATGGAATTTCTCAACTGTGCCACCTAAGAGCTCCCTAGCTGCAGCATTCATCCACACCTTCATTCACCTGTTCATGCACTCATTCATTCAGTCATTGGATGAAGATTCCCAATCACCTTCTTCTGCTTGTCAACACTGTGTGGGGAACTTGTGGAAAACCACAATGGCTGGAGCCCCAGTGGGTGGGGAAGGGTCACACGGATCCAAGTAGAAAGGAGAGCAGGGCCTATTCAGACAGGGACATATAAGCCACCAACAAATCTTCATCTATTGTCAGAGTAATGGGAAGCAAGAGAGGATCCTACACAAGAGAGGGAGATGATCACGTTTATATCTGAAAGACGTGGTGTGGCTGTCATGTAACAATGAGATGGTGCCCAAGATTTCAGGGAAAGGTTGGGATTGGTTCAGGTGACAAAAAATAACTTGAACACAGGTGGCTTTAGCACAGTTGGAGAGACAGATATTTTCAAGAGATGGTTAGGGATTAAAGTGACAGAATCAAAACATGTGCTTGAGGGACAATGAGGTCATAGGATTCCAGACAGCATGCTTGCATGGGTGGTGGTCACACAACAAAGGGAGAGACACTAGTGAGAGTGAAGGCAGGGACTCCATTTGCAATATCAGCTAGAGATGCCTTCAGATATCCAAGCAAGAGAGAATAGCAGCCACAATGTACAGGGTGAAGTTCAAAGGAGAGGTCTAAGCTAGAGGTATTAGGGTCCCACACCGACTTCACGGACCTGTGACCAATACAGTCACAAAGGGCTTCATGCTTGGAGGGCCCCTGTGTTTGGTTTAACACTTTCCTGTAACCATCTTGAAATTTTTTTAAATGGGGCCCCACATTTTCATTTTGCACTGGGTCCCACAAACTATGTAGGGACCTATATTGTATCAATAGGATACTGATAGCAATTGAAATTACAGACCTAGATTTTACTCATTCATATGACAAATATCTACTGATCACTCAGAATGTTCCAGGCATTGTTTTGTGCACTGGTGGAATAGCAGAGAGCAAAAGAGACAAAATACCTGCCTTCATAGACTCTATGTAACAGTAGATGGAGAAATCAAGAAATGAGATAAATTAGTCTGGTTTTGGTTCGGTGCCTGTAGCTCAGTGGGTAGGGTGCAGGCCACATGCACTGGGGCTGGTGGGTTTGAACCAGCTCCAGCCACCTAAATAACAATGATAACAATAACAAAAAATAGCCAGGCATTATGGTGGGTGCCTGTAGTCCCAGCTACTTGGGAGGCTGAGGCAAGAGAGTCACATAAACCCAAGAGTTTGGGGTTGCTGTGAGCTGTGACTCCATGGCACTCTACCCAGGGTGACATAGTGAGACTCTGTCTCAAAAAAATAAAAAAGAAATTAGTCTGGTTTCTCTCCTTTTTGTCTGAGAAGCAGTCACATGGGCCTCTGCAAATTTTTTAGGCATTTTATTTCAGGATGTATAATAGTTTGAGAAAACTGCTTGGAAAGTTTTATAAGTATACAGTTGCCTTTGGCCACAACATCCAGCTAGGGACCCAGAAGACAGGAAACACAGACTACCTACTAATGCAGATAAATCATAATGCCTCAGTGTTACTGACCCACAAAACAGAGAGAAGCTCTCCTAAAGAAAATAATACTTATTTGGGAAAAGGGCATTGCAGTAGAGGTCTATGTGCATAGTAAACTATGTGCACATCCGAGGAGGTAAAGGGAGGGAAGACTTTATAAAAGAAGACTGAGTAGACTCATATAATTGTTTTAAAATAATTATCCTTGGCTATAAGGATTGATGACAAGAGTGACACCAATCCAAGTTGGACAGGCAGTTGCTGGGCAGATGTCCCCACAGAAGTATTATTTTTTGTAAAGTACCAATGACCTTTGTACAAGGTTGTGGTTTCTACAGAGTCTTTTTGATCACTTTTGTTACCAGTCATTTATGCATGAGAACCATTCCTTTGTGACCTTCCTTGGAGCTATTTGTTGGGATGTGTTTTTGTTTGTTTTGTTTTTAACACAAGTCACTTAATTTTAATTCTGACAACTTTCACATGTCCCCCTTTTGATCATGATCTTTCTCCAAAAGCATCACTGGTCAGTCATCATGTAGTTAGGTTTGATTGTCCCTTGGTGTTGGATGGACCTGTTTGAATGGCTGGTCTGGTCTCAAGTTGAAGGAAGTGAATTGCAGCTAGGAGCCCATGTTGAACACTTTTAGCCACATTTGAGCAACAAGGAAGGTTTGGAGGAGTAGCTTTCATGCTAAGTCTACCTGGTGGCTGTTGTTAAGTTCAACTTTGCCTGTTCCATAGGCATTTGCCATCATCTCAAAGTGCTGGGCCAACATTATTTTATTAGGAGTTGCACTTCTGCAAAAAGTTAACAAGTAACCAATACAGAGTTTAAAAAGGGAAAGTTAAAATTAATATGATTAATTTAAATTCCAGTTTTCATAATTGTTTTAAGCCATGAACCTAGGCTTGAAGGCAACCAGCTGAATAAATCAAGTGACCATGA
>NW_003852411.1:18084512-18090785 GCF_000181295.1 Otolemur garnettii
TGAACTTCTACAAATAACCATATTGCAATATGAAAATAAGAATATTCCTGGATAGTTTCTGAATTTTGGAGGAAGTAGGTAAGGAGACAAAGCAAATGTTTCTCCTTTGTTTACAAAAGTATAATTTACCAATTACTATAAACTATAGATAGCTTAGGAGAGAAAATTTCCTTAAATCTTAAAAAACGTGTAACTAAATAACCAATAATATTTCAATTAAAAGTCATAATGACATTAATCTCATCAGTTATTCAATATCCAGTAACTAACTTTTATTCGGCTTAATCTTTATTAGCAGTTTCATGAACCCATCTGTTTCTTTATTAGTGTTCTGGAAATTTTTTTATTTAGTCTATTGACCTTAAAGTTATTAGAAACCTGTACAGTAGAACCTACATAGTTCCCTCCTCTACACATTGACCACTTTCTTAAGTTGACCTAATTTTCATAGACGGGACCTATTAGGCCTATTTCCTTATGTTGACTAATTTTGTTACAGTCCCTTGAGTGGTCAACTTAACAGAGGTTCTACTACTTAAGAGTACTTGTTAATGCCTTTTTCATGAATCTGATTGTAAATGTTTTTAGAGAAAAATTAAAACAGTAACTGTGGATGACACAGACTTAAAATAACCATGGTTAAAAATCTGACGGAAATTCATTATAATCAACAATCGACAAGGAGATTTCAGACTGAAGATTAAACACATGGGCATTTTGCTAATAACTCAGAGGATACAGCTATTTTCTTTAAACCAACAATATTAAATTAGTCTTATTTATCAAAGAGTTACACAAACAAAATCATTCTATTTTCAAGCTGAGTTTACAGTTTTATAATCTTTGTGTCAGACCCTGACACTTTAAAACACCTAATAGAGACAAATATAATCCTGTCTGACCAGTAAACCCAGGCAAAAAATGTACACTGAGAATTGTGATAATACCTTTATTATTATTATTTTGTCAATAAATTTTAAATTAGCTTATAAAACCCAGGCAAGAATGTATGCTGAGAATTTGGAAGATACTTTTTTTATATTATCAACAAAGTTATAATTAACTTATTTATTTATTATTTAAGTGACATGAACTAAATGGGTTAGTTACTATTTTGGATAAAAATATTTTCTCTTTTAAATTTATTAATCCAACCTTTTCATATATTTTGGTAAAAAAATATTAGATATACACAAACAATACAAAACTGAGACAGAAGCCATTTCCCTAGCTTTCACCTTTAAATTGGAGCCATAACACAGTAAAACACAGTGAGACAAACTCACTCATATAGACTGACAAACTCAGTTTATAAAAGGACAGTGGTATCCAAATTATAATTTTGCTAAAATAGGTCCCCTTCACATGTTTAAATTTTATTTAGCTCAATAAGTAATATTATGGGGAGGACCAAACTTTGGGTAAAGCAGTTGCCACTGCAGCTTGATTTTTTATTTTTAAAAATCTTTTTATCTTTTTTATCTAGTTTCAAGTGAGTTTAAGAGTTAAATATTCAAATATTTACACTTTAGTTAGAACTGGCTGAATTGTATAGGAAAAACAAAATCTCCAAGTGGCTTTCAATGAGTAACAAATATGTATTTTCTTTGCTGGTATGATTTGCTTGACTGGTCAATGTGGGTGAGGAAGCATTTTTTTTTTTAATTTTTTGCAGGTTTTCTTCTTTTTGACTTTTTATTGTTGTTTGGTGTTTTTAGTTCCTTTTGGTGCTTTTCCCAGCCCCAAATGGCAGACTAAGGAATCTTGATGCTGGATATTAAGATACTTTGTATTATTGTGCTGAGCTCAAAATTTTGACCTGTTTGGTCTGAGATCCTAACTTTTATAAACATATACACATATTTAGTTCTTCTTCCTTTAGAATATCAATTCTTCAATAAACTGTTCCATCACCCTATGGGATTGTTAGTCAGGCACACTTAAATTTACATTTCCAAAAGATGTCTAGGTTGTTGGTTGCCATGGAGCTGTTGTAATATGTAAGCCCATTAATTTGAAAACCCTTTAAGACTTTTTCTAATTTCATCTGAAAGGCCATAAGCAGTGAGATTGTCACAGCACCAGCAGAAAAAGGCAGCAGATTTGAAGTAGGCAGAAAAAAATAAAAATATAAATAAAGAGAGAACTTAGAAGGCTGTACACATTAACTCTATAGTTGCAGTTTCTAATTCAGCTCTAAGAGAAATAGGTTTGGGGAGTTTGCATAATCTCCATCATGTCCATGAGGAAAAGCCCTGTAGCCTGCTGAAGCCTCAGAAAATTTGGCACACCATAGAATTTTGAGACTCTCATTGCATTTCTTAGTAATTTCTCAAAAGCAAAGAAAACCCTATAAATCCTCCTGGGGACTATCAGGAGTTTGGGCTGGTGTTTTGGACAGTGGTACTTTTAGTTACCTATCCTGTGCCCATTGCTTAGGTTTATTTCTGCTTTTGAAAAATATTCAGAAGCCGGTAAGAAAAAAAAGAGCCAAATTATTTATAGACATGCATAATCAAACTAAAATGAAACCAAAATCAGTGTGCTCACAAAGACTTCCACCCAGATGTGCGGATTAAACAAAACATTAAATTCAGTGCACAGAACCAAGGTAAATTCATCAGAAAAGACATGCCTCAGAGACAGAATGTAAATTCTATAGAAACTAGATTACTCAAACCAGAAAGACACTTGTATCTATATCAAAAAAAAGCTTGCCATAACCAAACAAACGAACAAAACTTCCGACTTCCGTGGTGCCATGAGGGATGCAAAGTCCTTATTTAAGGTTGCTTTGTAGCCAAACCAAATCCCAGGTCAAGTCAAAAGGCCTCTACCAAAAAGAAGGCTCAGCCTGAGAGGAGACTCACCCGAGCAGAAAAGATAAGTCATGGAAGTAGAGAGCTCAGAGGGCTCAGGTGAGTACTACACACCAGTTCCAAGACTCTCCAGTCCCCTCCAGAAATGATCTTGCTTCAGGCTCCCCTTACAGACACCCTTTCTATCAACCTAAGTAACAGAGAGGCTCTCTAAAAGAAAATCATATTTCTTCAGGAATAAAGGCCTTGAGGGAAGAATCCACACGCCAGAGAAAACTATGTGCTATAGTTTTCTATAAAAGGAGACAAAGGTCTTGAAAGGAAAAAATGAAGAGATTACATAACTATTTTGAGATAATTATCCTTAGCTGTAAGAATCAATCACAAGGTTGACACTGGTTCAGGGCTGGACAGGCAATTGCTGGGCAGGTATCTCCTCACAAAAGAATTTCTGTATGTAAGGTTGTGATGGTGCTTGTGCAAGGTTGTGGTTTGTACAGCCTTTTGTGCTAGTTGTGGTTTTTGCAGCCTTTTGTGGTTTTTACAGCCTTTTGTGATAGCCTCCCTCCATGGCCTTCCCCAGCTCTAGTTCCCAGTTTTTGGTTTTTCTTTTTTCCTTTTTTTAACACAAGTAACTTCATCTTGATTCGGACAGCTTTCTGAGTGTCTACCTAAGGTAGGGTTTTCTTTTGCTTTCACTTCAAATACAATTATCCTTATTTAATTTTAATGTAAAGTCTTCAAAGGTAATCAACAACATTTGAATCTCTTAGTATTCTTAAGGAGAGGAAAAAATTATTCCCAATTCCCTGAGTTGGAATTGGAGCCAAATGGAAGATAGTTTTTCATGGGAAAGGTTGCCAATAGACCAGACTGGGAAAATACATGTGTATTTGCCTCCTCCAACGTACATTTTCTTCTCTCTTGCTAAATTCTGCAATTTCATTCTCATACTTATATTTCCACATTTTCTTAGGGCAAAGTTTCTGAGTCTTGGCACTATTCATGGTACTGCTCTAGGGGAAGGGCATAGTTTTCAGGCCCAAGTCAATCATCACAATCTCATTCTGGCCCACAGTTATCAGTCTGGGGGGTCAGGAGTAAACACCTGTCCCAGTTCTGCCCAAGAATATTATAGCAAATATTTTTTTGGTGGCTTCAAGGAATGAAACTCTTACTTCCTCTGAATATTGTGGTATATGGACAAAATTCTAGAACCAGTGCATCCATTTTCCCTCCATCAAAAACCCAGGCTTAGGATGAAGCTGACACCACGTTAGGCTAAACAGAGATGCTGAAAGTAACCAGGTCTGATAGCATTTTAAGTTGCTGAATCAAATTTGACCTGGATCTGTAAATACATCCCCTTTTTTGTTTAAGCCACTTGTAGTTGAGTTTGCTGTTACTCGATCCTGTTAAAAGAAAAACTTTACACAAATTAAATTTAACAGAGTTTAACTGAGCAAAGAATGATTCACAAATTGGGCAACTCTGAGAAAGAGCAGAGAGCTCTGCTCCACAATGCGAGAGGACAGCATTTATAAACAGAAAACAGAAGAGAGGGGCAGAAACTGCTGTATTGGTTACAGATTAGAATTTACCTTATTTGAACAGGGTCTTATCACTTGGCCACCTGCCTGATGGAAACTCTGCTGCTGTGATTGGCTAAGAATCAGCTATTTGTCCCAAGGGTTAGGCTTTGTCCATTTGCTAAGGTAGGTTGCAGATCACTATGTAAGGACTCAAAGTATGGAGCCACCCTAAGGCCAAACTTAGTTTAATTTACCATTACTAAAAGGCATCGTAACCTATAAAATATGATAAGTAGGTTTACGACATTTAGACCAGAAAAATGTTGACCCAGTCTAAAAGACAAAACAAAACAACTCTACTATTAACTTCCAATTTTGAAAAACAATTAAGAAACATTAAACATAGCCTCTTTTCCTCTTTGAACTCACTGCATGCATCCATCCCCAAAGTCAGGTCAATTGTGCGCTCAAACAGGTAATGTTTGAAGAGCAGCCATCATGTAGACCCCATCAAAAAGCTCAGATGACCAGTTCAGCCACAATGATCCTGAGAGACCCTATGGCAGAAAAGAAAAATAAGGACCACCTAAATTTCAGGTGTATGTATTATTGCCATGTTGTTGATACTGGGAAAATCACCTGTCAAAGGAAGCAATCCTCAAACTGAGGTTTAGGGATCCATGTGATACCTTTTCAGAGTACCCATAAAATCCAAACTATTATCACAATAATATTAAGATAATATTTCATTACACTGACATTTGCATTGATGGTAGACAAAATTACAGACGCCTTACCACAAAGCAAAGCAATCACAAACTTTGTTCACAGTAATTACATTCTCTATTCACAATAAAAAAAGAAAAGAAAAGAAAATAGTTCCACTTAAGAATGTCCTTGATAAAAACGTAAAAATTATTAATTTTATTACATCTTAACTCTGAACACATGTCATTTTAATTCTGTGCGACTAAATGGAAAGAACACTTAAAGCACTTCCATGACATCCCCAAATACGATGATCATCTTGAAAAGAACACGTGCAATTGCTTGAGTCACCAACTGAACTAGTGGCTTTTTTCATGGAAAACCATCTTTACTTGAAAGAACTACTGACAGACAAACTATGGTTTTATAGACTTGGGTATTTGGCAGACATTTCCTTTAACATGAGCCAAGTGAACCTGTCACTTCAAGGAAAACAATCTTGATAAAATTTGAGCTCTCAAGAGAAAATTAGAATTTTGAGAATCTTGTAACTACCATGGTAAGCTTGACAGCTTCATAACACTAAAGAACTTTCTGATGAGACCAGTGGCGATGTTTAAAAAAAAGTAACTTTTTTGAAATTGTATAATACAATATGTCAAATTTGGAAGATCTGTATAACTCATCAAGCCATTTTTCTATTAGGCTGCTTGTCACTTTCCTTTTGATTTTAGGAGTTATTTTTATATGTTCTAGATGGGAAGATTAGTCAGTTATGCACACTCACAATATCTTGTACTCTGCTTGTCTTTCCACCATCTTCATGACAGCCCTAATAAAGAGTATTTTTTTATTTCAATGTATTTTCAATGTCGAATTTATCTCTCTCTCTCTTTTTTTTTTTTATTTTGTGAGACAGAGTTTCACTATGTCGCTGTCAGTAGAGTGTTGTGGTGTCACAACTCACGGCAACATCCAACTCTTGAGCTTAAGCAATTCTCTTGCCTCAACCTCCCAAGTAGCTGGGACTACAGGCGCCCATCACAACACCCGGCTATTTTTTTTGTTGTAGTTGTCATTGTTGTTTGGCAGGACTGGGCTGGGTTCGAACCTGCCAGCTCTGGTGTATATGGCTGGCGCCCTAGCCGCTGACCTATAGGCACTAAGCCTATGAAGAGCTATTATATAGACAAATGTGGTTCCGCTAATGCTCT
>NW_003852411.1:18090805-18095515 GCF_000181295.1 Otolemur garnettii
TTTCAATGTATTTTCAATGTCGAATTTATCTCTCTCTCTCTTTTTTTTTTTTATTTTGTGAGACAGAGTTTCACTATGTCGCTGTCAGTAGAGTGCTGTGGTGTCACAACTCACGGCAACATCCAACTCTTGAGCTTAAGCAATTCTCTTGCCTCAACCTCCCAAGTATCTGGGACTACAGGCGCCCATCACAACACCCGGCTATTTTTTTTGTTGTAGTTGTCATTGTTGTTTGGCAGGCCTCAGCTGGGTTCAAACTGGCCAACTCTGGTTGTGGCTGGCACCCTAGCCACTGAGCTACAGGTGCCAAGCCTATATCTCTCTTTTCATGGTTAGCATTTGTTGATTTTGTTTTCTAATCCTGACACATGAATATACATTCTTCCATGTTATCTTCAGAAGCTATGTGGTTTTAATTTTTTAATCTACCTGGAATTTTTTATTAGGTGGAATTACATGAAATTGCCTATATTTGTCTAGTTTTGACCTACAAATGGCAACTCTATGTAGCTTAATGCACTATCTGATGTGAGACAAGGATATATTTTCATTTCTATCCATATGAATAGAAAATTTTCCTATTACTATTTATGTAAAAGTCTATCCTTGCCCATTGGTGTCACCTTTCTAATCCCAGCCCCAGTGCCACACCATCTCAATCATCATAGTTTTATAATAGTTTTAATATCTCCAGAACAAGGCCTTCCATCTTGTTCTTTTTCTTCAAGAGTTTGACTGTTCTTGATTCTTTGCATTTCCAAGTAAGTTAATAGCTAAACAGCTTGTAAAGCGTCACCAAAAAAAAAAAAAAAAACTGTCAGAATTTTTGTTGAAAATACATTAAAACTCTATGTATCAATTTGAGAGAATAGGTCTCTTCACAACGTTGGGTCTTCCAATTGATGAATACAGATGATCTCAACATATTATGTCTTCTTTAATGTTCTTTAATGTCTCTCTATGAGGGGTTACAATTTTCATCTAAGAAGTTTTACACACCTTTTATTAGATTCAGTGCCAGGTACTTTTTAGGGTCTGAGATTTGATTTTTATACCACTTACAAGTTAATAGGTTGGCCTATAGTTTCACAAATGCTGTGAAAAATCTTGACTCTTTGCATCTCCAAATAAATTAATAGCCAATTTATTAGTTGGCAGAAGACCAAGACTCCTGCAGACATGAAAACTCTATTACTTGTGGCACAGCAAGCAGCATGTGCACCAGTTTTTCTCAACCCAAGGCCCGTGAAGGAACCCAGGTAGGTACTGCGCACAGAGTGGGTTTGCCTTAAAGCTGAGGAGCTCTGAGCTTGGGAAAGCCACGATTCTATTGCAAGTAATTAGCAGGTTGTTCTTTTTCCCAGAGGAAGACATTATCTCATCCTTTAAGAGTTTTTACTGCAAAAACAACTCTAAGATATGACTCATGTGAAGAGTTGTCAGGGCCTTGCATTCTTGGTGTACCCAGAAAGAAATGTAGATACATGAAAGACTCATGGAAATGTATCTCCCACTAGTATTTCATATATTCTTATCAATGATCACTTCAGTAAAAATTCTATTTTCTAACTGGCTGCTGCTGATGTATAGAAATATGATTGAACTTTGTATATTAACTATCCAGCCAGATTACTGAAATCATTAATTCTAATCATTTTTCCTGTATGTAGACTTTTCTATATTTTTAAATGATGAAATGTTGTTTCTTTTGTTCCAACACTTCTATTTTTTATTGGTTTCTCCTTTATTGTATTGGTGAAAATTTCCAAAGCAATATTGAGAGAAGGGCTGAGAAAAAGAGTTCTGGTCTCATTTTTTATCTCAAAGAGAAAGCTTTCAAAGTTTTACCATTATAAATGGTGTTTTCTCTTTTCTCTGTCCCTCCCTTTGTTTTTGTTTTTTGGTTTGGGGGATTTTCTGCAGATGCGCCTAATTAAATTCAATAATTTCATTTTATTCCCAGGTTGCTCAATGCTCATAATTCATGGATAATGTATTTTCTGCACCTATTAAGATTAAGATTATTAAATGATTTTCTTTCATTTATCTAGTAATGTTAAAATAAATTTAATTTTCTATATTAAAATCTCGTATTCTTGAGATAAACTCAGCTTTGCCATAATGTATTATCATTTTTATACAGTGTTAAATTTGATTAACCTTCCCTTTTACTTAAGTTAGCATTTTAGGCATAAAATTCTCTTTAAGTCCTGCTTTAGCTCCATCTCATACATTTTGATTTGTAGTATTCTTTATTATCGTTCAGTTAAAAATACTTCCTAATTTGCATAATCATTTCTTCTTTGAACCAAGGATTATTTAGAAGTGTTTTTTTAATGCTCACCAAATGGTAACTCTTCTAGTTATCATTTTATCATCGATTTCTCACTTAATTGAATTGTGCTCAGAAGACCTCTATCTACATTTTTCAGCCTTTTAAAATTTATTTAGGTTGACTTTCTGGCTTAGCATATAGCCAACTTTTATAAAATATTCTGTATATTTTAAACAAAATGTATATGCTACTCTGGTCAAGACAATGACGTGTGTGTATTAAGTGAAGTTTTCCCATCAGATTGTTCAAATACTCTTGATTGATAGTTTTATCTGCTTGTTCAATCAGTTACTGAGAGGAATATTAAAATGGTTCACTGTTATTATGGATTTGTCTATTTCTCCTTGGAGTTCTGTCAACTTTTGCTTGAATATTTAGAAGTTCTATCGTGTATTAACTATCCAGCAAAATTATATCTTTTTGGTGAACAGAAGTTTTTGTTTTCGTGAGGTGATCCTCTTTATCCCTAGTAAAAATTTTTGTTTTTCTGATCTTAAAAAAAAAATCACACCAGCTTCCTTTTGATTAGATTCTGCCTGATAGATATCTTTTTCCATTCTTTTTCTTTTCATATTTTCTCTCTCCTTATATTTTACATGTTTATTTTATAGGCAGATAGTCAAATTTTGTTTTATCCTGATGACCTTTTTTCTCTTAATTATAGAACTTATTTATTAATAAGTTTTTATCTTTTAGAACAGCTTTAGATTTACAGAAAAATTGCAAAGATAGTACAGAGAGTTCCTATGCATCCTATACTCAGCTATTATTAACATCTCATTTAAATAGATTTGTTATACTTGATAAATCTATTGACATATCATATTATGATTATTCTCATTACTAAGTAAAGTCAGGTTTCTTTCGTTTTCACCTAGCGTCCTTTTTCTGTTCCATCCAGGATATGATGTTACAGTTAGTCATAATGTCACTTTAGGCTCCATTTGGCTGTGATGATTTCTCAAACTTTCCTTGTATCTGATAACCTTGACAGTTTTGATGACTACTAGTCATATATTTTGTAGACTGTCTCTTTCAATTGGGATTTGATTTTTTTTCTCATAATTAAACGAGGGTAGTTCATTTGGGGGAGCAATACTGCAGGAGTCAAGTGCCATTTTATCACATCAGGTCAAGGGTACATACCATCGTTTTGACTTATCACTATTGATGTTGATCTTACCCACTTGGCTGAGCTAGTGTTTATTACATTTCTCCACTACAACGTTATTCTTTATCCCCCTCCCCCCGCCCCATCTATACTGTATCCTTTGAAAATCACTGTGTGTGGGCCACTTGAGGAGTGGAGAGTAATGCATCACTTCCTTGAGGGCAAACTATCTACGTAAATTATTTGGAATCTTTCTACATGAGAGATGTGTCCGTTCTCTTCCATTTATTTATTCATTCACTTACTTAACATCATTACAGACTCATGTATTTTATAGTTTGGGTTATAAACCAATGCTACTGTCTTTATTTTGCTGCTCAGATTGCTCCAGTTGGGAGATCTTCCAGTTGGTTCCCTGCACCCCTTTGGTCTACCTACATCACTATGGAGTTTTTTTTTTTTTAATTGTCTGTGTTAGTTAGAGCACTTTTGTAATTCCTAGCACTACAAGATGTTTTGACCTCATCTTACATATTTCTTAAACCAATTTTAGAATTAGCCATTTCTCCAAGGAGGCTGGGTTCTTTTATTGGGTAATGGCATTATAAACCCATTGCTACTGGGTGTCATTTGTCTTCAGCCCTCTCAGCTGACAGAGCAGAGAAATGTATGTGTGTCTATTAACCCACATGTAACCACTTTTATCTATACTAGGTTAAACATGAGTTCTTACTAACGTCTCTAACTCTAATCCATTACCATATGGATCATCCCAGTCTCCTCCCCATGCCTGTTATAAATTCCTATTTCAACAGTAAGAAACCTAGCTTCCAATATCTGCCATTCACTTACTTATTTGTCCAATTCCAGTATGCATAGTACTCTCAGAATTGAGGTATATTAACCTATACCCCCATAAGAAGAAATTTTATCCTCTAGAGTACAATGTTTATGTTTTGTTCCTTCTGCTTTCAGCCTTCTAGACACTATTCATTTCCAAAGCTACTTAGGTATCTCTCTCACTTTTTCTCTCACTTGCTTCTAAAAGATCTTTTAAAATGCATCTGTGATATAGTTAGATTCTATTTTCACAGTTTACTTTCTTTCCTGAGTTCTCCCAGACTCCTAAATAATTTTTTTTTAACTTGCATGCACCAATGTTCACTTTTGCATCATAAAGCCCTATAAGTGTTAACAAAAGCATAAGGTCGCGTATGCACCATCATAATATCATACAGAATAGTTTCACTGCCCTAAAAAAAAA
>NW_003852411.1:18095535-18102124 GCF_000181295.1 Otolemur garnettii
CCCAAGCTTTATGTCTTCATCATCACTTCCTTCCCCTAATCCCTTGACAACCACTGTTTGTTTTACTGTCTCTATAGTTTTGCCTTTTCCAGAATTCAATGTAATTGTAGTCAAACAGTACATAGCCTTTTAAGACTGGATTCTTTTATTTAGCAATATGTATTTAAGTTTTCTCTTATCATGGCTTGACAGCTCTTTTTTTTTTTAGGTTTTTGGCCAGGGATCGATTTGAACTGGCCACCTCCAGCATATGGGGCCAGCGCCCTACTCCTTTGAGCCACAGGCGTCGCCCGATAGCTCATTTTTTTTAGTCACTGAATAACGTCCAATTGCACAAAGGTACTAATTTGTTTCTCCATTCACCTAATTAAGGACATCTTGGTCGTTTCCAATATGGGTCATTATAAGTTATTCTGTTATAAATATTTGTATGAAGATGCTTGTGTGCACATGAGTTTTCAGCTCAACCGGGTGAATCTGTAGAAATACAGTTGCTGGCCGATATGGTAACACTATGTTTAGCTTTGTAAGAAACTGCCCAACTCTTCCAAAGTGGTTGCACCATTTTGCATTCTCTCTAGCAAGGAATAAGAGTTTCTTTTTCTCTAAATCTTAGCCAGAATTGTATATTATTATATTATCAGTTGTTTGGATTTCGGCCATTCTAATAGGTGTGTAGTTATGTCTTGCTGTTTTAATTTGCCATTCCTAGAGACAAGTGATGTTGAGCATCTTTGCATACACTGACTTGCCTCTGTCTTCTTTGTTAAAATACCAGTTCACATCTTTTGCTGATTCTTTAACTGGCTTGTTTCAGTTTTAAGTGTTCTATGCAGATTTTTCCCTAATTTTTCACATTTATTGAAATTGCTGATATATTTCTACATATAGTCCTTCATTTTATTCTGTTTGTTATTGTGTTTCACTTGGTTTTTGTGGTTTTTTTCTCTCATTTTTTGTCTTTATTTTAAATGATAGAGGATTTTTCATCTTCCCATTTTCCTCTTCTATTAGTTTGAAAATTATACACTATTTCCTATTCTTTCAGTGACTACCATAGAAATTACAAGATGCATACTAATTGAAGTCTAAAGTGAATGCATACATTGCCCGTGCTGTGGGTAATACAGACTTCGTAACACTTTAACATTGTACTTTTATCCTCCTCCAGACTTTCATGCTATTTTAATTGAAGTCATTTATTTTTATCTTTTTTTAAAGAAAATACTCAAGATTTGTCTTGTTTTATATAGTCGATATGCTATATAGTTTTATATAGTATTGTTTTATACACCCATGCATTCCCCTCTATTCTCACTCTTTAATCCTTCTTTGATGGTAATCTAAAATTGCATTCCGTTTGCTTGAAGAGTATCCCTTAAAATTTCCTTTAGAGAGGATCCTCTGTCAGCAAATTCTCTTGGTTTTTGGTTTTATGAAAATGTTTTTTATTTTGAACTTATTCTTGAAATATACTTTCCCTGGGTGCAAAATTATGGGTTCGTAGTGGTTTTTTTTTTTCCTCAGAACATTAAGTTTTGAGTCTAGATTTCTATTGTTGTTTCTATTGAAAAAAATCAGTGTTCTCTCTGACTGTTGTTCCTCTAAAGAAAAACTGTCTTTTTTCCCCGCTCTGGCTGCTTTTACGATTTTTTTCATTTTTTTATCATCGAAGTTTCATTACAATGTCCCTAGTGTCTGTTCATTTTTATCTATTCTTCTTGGGACTCGTGGGGATTTTTGAATCTGTGGGTTTTAGTCTTTAGCTATTATCAAAAATTCTCATCTGTTATCTCTTCATACATTTTCTCCATCCCAATCTCACCTCTCCTCTGAACACTGGTGAAATGTCTGTTAGATCTTCACATCTATTCTTCGTGCCCCTGGATATCTCTTATTTTCTATTTTCTGTGTGTCTATACTACATTCTGGACAACTCTTTTGACCTGTCTTCTAGTTCACTCATTCTTTCTTCACCTCTATCTAATGTGGTGTTAAACCTATCTATTGGATTTTAAAATTTTTATTATTATTTGCATTCCTAGAAATTATATACGGTTCTTCTTCAAATGTGCTTAGAGACTCATTATCATTTTGTGTTCTCTACAGATATTTAAGTTTGTCTTTCTCTTTTTTTAATTTCATTTTTTTATGGCTGAGTTAAATAAAAATTTTTTTGGCTAATAAAATTAAATAAAATTTTATTTTATTTTTTATGGCTGAGTAATACTCCATGATATACATATGCCATATTATTAATGCACTCCTGTATTGATGGGCACTTGGGTTGATTCCACATCTTTGCAATTGTAAATTAGACTGCAATAAACATTCAAGTATATATGCCTTTTTGATAAAATGAATTTTTCCCTTTGGGTAAACCCAATTGTGGGGCTGATTTTTCAAATGGTAGGTCAACTTTTAGTTCTTTGACTAAGTCATATGACTTTCTTAGAGGTTGTACTAGTTTGCAGTCCTACCAACCATGTATAAGTGTTCCTTTCTCTCTGCATTCATGCCAGCATCTGTTCTGGGATTTTTTGAAAAAAGCCCTGCTCACTAGAGTTAGGTGATACCTCATTGTAGTTTTGATTTGTGTTTCCTGATGATTAGAGACACTGAACATTTTTCATATGTTTATTGGCCATTAGTCTGTCCTCTTTTGAAAAGCATCTGTTCATGTCTTTTGTCTACTTTTTTCATGGGGCTGTTTGATTTTTACTTTCTGATTTCCTTGAGTTCTTTAAAGAGTCTGTTTAGGGTGGCACCTGTGGCTCAGTGGGTAGGGCACCGGCCCCATATACTGAGGGTGGCGGGTTCAGACCCAGCCCCAGCCAAATTGCAACAAAAAAATAGCCAGGCATTGTGGCAGACGCCTGTGGTCCCAGCTACTCAGGAGGCTGAGGCAAGAGAATCGCCTAAGCCAAAGAGCTGGAGGTTGCTGTGAACTGTGTGACACCACAGCACTCTACCAAGGGCAATATAGTGAGACTCTGTCTCTATAAAAAAAAAAAAAAAGTCTGTTTATCAGTCCTTTATCAGATATATAGCATGCAAATATTTTCTCCTATTCTGTAGGTTGTCCATTTGCTCTATTGATTGTTTCCTTGGCTGTGCAGATGCTTTTAATTTAATCAGGTCTTATTTGTTAATTTGTTGTTGTTATTATGATGATGTTAATATGTTGTTATGATTGACTTTGGTGTCCTCCTTATAAATTTGTTGCATAGGCAGATGTCTATACATACAAGAGTTGTCCCAATATTTTCTTCTAGAATTCCTACAGTTTCATGTCTTAGGTTTAAGTCTGTTATCCATTATAAATTCCTTTTTGTGAGTAGTGCAAAGTGCCAGTCCTGGTTCAATCTTCTACATGTAGCCGTCTAGTTTTCCCAGAACCATTTATGGAGTAGGGATCCTTTCCCCCATATATGTTATTGTCTGCTTTGTCAGAGATCAGATGGCATAATGAAGATGGTTTTATATCTGAGTTTTCCATCTCCATTGTCTTCCTTTACACATAGCAATCATATTTATTTTGGATTCTGAACTTGTTAGTTACAATATCTAATAGTAAAATCTAAATATCTACTACTATCTAAATTCTATTGTATATAACATCTAATAGTCTATCTAACATCTAAAATCTGTGCACATCTCTTTTTCTATCTATATATTTAGTAAAGTTTGATTATTAGCTGCTCCTGTTGCCAAATGCAGGTTGGACTACCTGGCTACCTGGCTACCTGAAAAAATAAACACAAAGGAAAGATGGTTAGTTCAAGTGCCAGCAGCCTGAGGAGATGGTAGACTATTGTCTCAAAGACCATCTTATCTTTCTCTGTTAACTGAGCAACTTATAAAGAAAAGTAGAGGGGATATGTAGCAGAAAGCAAGCATTGTGCAAGCCCTCATGACTTGTCCTATGGTTGTCGTCTGGTAGGTCTTGTCATCAGCTGTCTACAGTTGGCCTGTTCCAGACTCTTGATCCCACCAGGTTACTTCCTAATCTTCTGCCCAGCAGCTATGTAAGCAATCAGCAGGTTAATTCTAAACTTTTAGAAGGAACAAACTGAAAGCAAACTATATAATCAAAATAGCTTCCCTTTAGCTAGCCTAGCAATATAGTGTGAATGGCCCTTGAGATATGCTTACACTCCTTTTCCTTGTGACAATTCCTTGAGGCCTTGGATGAAAGTGGATTTTTTCAGAAAAGATTTTTTTTTAATGCTTGCTTTTACCAATACTTGGGGCATTGCCATTCTGGGAATACTTTAAAATCTGACTCAGAGTTGTTTGGACCACTCAGGTGACATGAATTTGACTCACATATCTAGATGAAGGTCAGCTTAAGATTTTAATGATATAGAAGAGTTAGGAGGTTTCTTTAAACCAATTTTGCCTGGTACTTAAGCAACTCGCCTTGAAATTTCTTGTGTGTGATAAAGTTGGATTTAATTCTTACATTTATTACAGTAACTTACATTAATTCTTACAGTAACTTAGCATGCGACCCAATGAGGTTTCAGAATTTGAGACAGGCACTGGACTTTCTGTTTCTCTGTCTCTGTTTCTCTGTCTCACACACACACACAAACACATATACACAGAGGCAGTTGTCAAAAAAGAAAAATGAAAATTGAAGCTTAAGTTCACCAGGTTCAGCAACGATCCTAAGGTAAAAATAGTTTCAGAATTTTGCTTACTTTTGGCTCCTGCCTTCCCTTAGATAGTGGACTGATAAATTCTTGCTACTATGTTTAGTCAGTTTTTCCAATGTTTTTAAAGCAATTTTTTTAAATTATGCATTTATTGTTATTAGCAAGAAGATTACTCCAGGTATGATTATATTACTAGAGACAGAGCTATGCATTTCTGAACAAGTAGGATTGTGGCAAGGAGATAATCTAGAATAATTATAAATTATAATCTACTAAGCAGGACAAAGTAAGGATAGGCAGCTTGATGATCTTTCTAAGGGAACTTAAAGAAATATGATGGCAATGGACTTTATAAACACATAAAGTCCAAAATACCAAACTAGAAGTTTCAGTCTGATGGGGATTAGTAGGTTCAACCTCTGCCTGGGAGGCCCAGACAAACTAGTTCTTTGGGAAGACAGATTTCATTAATTCAACAAATATTTATAGCACAACTATTCTATATCCTGGGGATACAGCTATGAAAAATAACCGAGTCCTTGTCCTCATTGAATATAAATTCAAACCGAGATACCTATCTGTGCCTTTCTCCACACCATGTTCTAACCAGCAGAGTTATGTTGCACAGCTGGGATATAGCTATCAGTGAGTGCCATATTCCCTGGGGCCAACTCAGCAGGTGAAAAAAATAATAATAATAGAGTGAAAAGGATTTTTTTCTTCTTTACTGGCCAGCTCTCCACAGATGATCCATTATTTTTCCTCCCCCTGAGTTAAGTCTTCTTAAATCCCTGCCCTGGGCATGACAGAGAGTAACAAGGACACTCTATATCTATTTGCATGACAAATCCCACTGCAACTGGTCACACTTGAGGTTCTCTCTTTTAGGAAAATCAGGCTTTCTTTATTCCTTTGTCTCTGTTAAATCACTATGAGAGGTCTTACCCTTAAACTTGGAAAGTAGATGGGAAGTCAGACATGCTCTTTAGTGAGTTGAAAATGTTCAAATAAATTAAGTTTATCTCAGGATAGGGAGGTCTTGGCCCTAATTTCAAGCCCTGACAATCTGCTTCTACCAGAATACACATGAGCAGAGACTGAGTACCAAGACATGGTCTACTAGCTCAGGGCAGGGCTTCCTACCGTCCCACTTGCTTCCTACCTGCCCCACTTAGAGACCCCAGAGATGAAAAGAGAGAAGCTATTTCCATGCAAAGTCTTGCCCTCAAAGTCTCAGGATACAATAGTAGAAAGAGAAAGCAGGGCACAAAATTGCATGTGCCTTATGATTACCACTTGGATGTGCAAAAACAGAGGAAGGCAGCATTTTCAGCACATATTCCTTTGATACCTGTTGAAATGTTCCCAGAAATCTAGAAATAAAATGTAGTGGCTTATTTCTAAAATCTTCTCAAAGTTCATTAACAAACTGAAGATTTTGAAGAGTTATGTAATAAAGCAAAGTAAGTACATAATATTATCAGAACATTTCCCAAATTTCTAAAATCATTTTATGATGGCACTTCTTTCTGTCTGTATGACATCCAGCATTTAATGAAAAC
The DNA here is from genome assembly GCF_000181295.1 of Otolemur garnettii. Classification (NCBI taxonomy): domain Eukaryota; kingdom Metazoa; phylum Chordata; class Mammalia; order Primates; family Galagidae; genus Otolemur; species Otolemur garnettii. The sequence continues at coordinate 18,101,759 of NW_003852411.1, forward strand.
ACTTCATGAGGTGCCCTTTATGTGGAATGAAGCAGAAAAGGAAGGTTTGGGGAGTCCAAGCACCGTCATTTTAGCCCATACCAGACACTAAGCACCCCATACAAGGAAGTTACCAAAAGTCACCAGCCTAGGACTACCTAAGGATAGATAAATTACAAGCCAGATGCCTTACAAATAGTTTGTACTTGTCTCCATTGCTCTTTAACATCATAATGGAAGTTTTAGCCATCGCAATTAGGGAAGAAAAGGCAATCAAGGGCATCCATATAGGGTCAGAAGAGATGAAACTTTCACTTTTCGCAGATGATATGATAGTATATCTGGAAAACACTCAGGATTCTACTACAAAACTCCTAGAAGTGATCA
>NW_003852411.1:18103945-18117308 GCF_000181295.1 Otolemur garnettii
AAAAAAAAAAAAATAGTTTGTACTTACCTTTCTGTGACAGCAGTTTCTGATTAACCTTTGTGGCCTGATCTCAAGACAAATGTGGTCACATATGGGGTTTTGAACATTTAAAATATCACCAGTGCCCCATGAGGGGTCCCACTCCTGCCCTGGAAAAGATCCTACTCTGTCTGCGGTATAGGATCTACTATCTCTTCTGTTGCTAGTTGGCTCGCTCCTGAATTCTTTCCAGCACCAAGTTAAGAACCCACCTGGGGAGCTCAGGGAGCTTTCCTCCCTTCACTGGGACACTGCCTGCATCACCCTGAGGGAAACATGGGGGTAGTTATTTTTGTATTAAAGCAGTAAAGATAATGGGTGCTTTATTTCCCCTTTTCCAAGCATGTTGTAATCTAAATTGTTTTGATAATGTTGGTTGTTGGTTTATTTGGGTGTTTGGATTCTTAGCTGCTAGCTGAGTGATTGAGGCAGGGGAATTATTGAAGAATACTGTGTTGCTCATGAAGGCTCTAGGAAGTATTGACTTAAATGCCTGTCGTCTGAGAAAAACATCCCAAGTTCTCCCTTAGACCTGATACTGTGAAGGTACAGTTGTTGCTTCTACTGGACATACACTCAACTGCTCCATTCCATTGACAACACTGATACCAGCCATAGGCCCCATTACCACCATGAAATCCGTACATTGGTTCTTGCTACCACTGATGCTATCAACCCCACCAAGATAGCTTTCAGATTCTAGGCTCCAAGTTAAAATCCATGCTGGATGGACCTGGTGAATCATCATGAATTCTTGGTCATGCCTATATCTAGCTGTGAGGAAGGCTGGACCGGTATTTAGCTTCTACAGAGAAAAGAAAACTCTGTTCTCTGCTGAAGTGGAGAATGCCTCAGAGATAAAAGCAGAGGGAGTTGAGCAGGTGGCCAAAAATGACAAATTCCCTATTTCCTCAAGTACCTTTATCCCCTCAACTTCTTTATTTCATATTCAATTATACTTTGTTTTCCCATTTCCCTGCAACATACACATTCTATTTCTTCTGTCTAGTACAAATTCTACAGCAATAAGAAGAGTTTCAGAAACTAGCCCACTAATAGCGGAGGCTCTCCAGCAAGCTGTAACAGCATGTTATAATATTTAGCGAGCTGAACTCACTGAAATCTATGGAGTTCCATTGCTGGCATGGAACTCAGGTTTGAAATTTCCAACCCAAACCTGTGTTTTGGGGATTTTTTTTTAGGTTGACTTCACCAAACCTTACTGCAAGTAATGCAGAGGTACTACCAATGAAGGGAGAAAGTGCCCCTTAACTCACCAAGTAGGTTCTTGGCTTCATGCTAGAAAGAAGTTGAGAGTGAGCCAATTAAGGATAGGAAGTTTATTAAGACAGAGACAGACAACAGATCCTACTCCACAGACAGAAGGGGAGTAGGAAGAGCAGGGTGGGGACACCTTATGGGGTAGTGGTAATATTTTGTGTGTCCAAAAACTTCATATGTGACCAGATTTGTCTGGAGGTCAGGCCATAATGGTTAATCATAAACTGCTGTCACAGACAGGTAAGCACAAACTATTTGTAAGGTATCTGGCTTGTAATTTATCCATCCTCAGGTGATCCTGGGCTGGCAACCTTCTGGTGACTTCCTTGTTCAGTGTGGTTAGTCTGGAATGGGCCAGAATGGCTGCACTCAGGCTCCCTTGAACTTCCTTTTGTGCCTTTTTCCTACATCACAAGTAGCTATTCTGGGCGTCATCATTCACATTTGCATTTTTAAAGGATATTCTATTCATTTCCACCACAGTTAAATAAAACAATGTACCTCCTAGCCTAGCCTAAACCCCCTCACCTCCACCCAGCTGGCCAGGTCAGTGTCATAAAGGTACACAACACTTTCGTCAAGAAGTTCTTACGAGTCTCTGAGCATGTGTCCAGGGAGCTTCTGAACTGCCAGGAGATGGTAAAGGACCCTAAAATAGCAGCCCTCATATGCCAAACCCAACAACAAAACAAAATCCTATCTGAGCTTGATAGTCATCATCCTGTGATTCAGAGGAGCAAAGTTTCCAGAGCAGTGTGAGGTAAAACTTTATATCACCCAACCAAACGCCTCCTGGGTGAGCTGCCCACCCAGGAAAAGACATGGGCTGTAGGGCAGGGACCAGAAAAAGAGATGGTATCACTGAAGTTCAGTCGCTCTGCTATGCAAAACACCCCTGAAGGAGCTGGTCAGAGAGAAAGGCACGTCCCATCTGACTCAGAGGGAGAAGATTCCAGAGGCCATCAAGCCAGCTGGAGGAATACACCACATCCCTGATTCACTGATGACCATGGCTGTCAGAGCTGCTAGCAGAGGCTCTAATTGTAACTGTGGGAAACTGCTAGGCTTCCCAAATCTCCACCTATAGTACCGTAGGAAATCAAGAAAACTGTGAACAAAAATAAAATCTTAAGCCCTACAGCTGACTGAATGGACCCCTCTTAGCCAAGGAGACCCCCAAAATACCCTAAAGCTGAGTTGCTACTCATGAGAGGGGAGATCAGATACACCTCCTCATGACCCCCTGCCCTTCTTAGAAATATTCTTTGTAGCTCATTTATAGGACTAAGGTTATGCAAAACAAAGTTTAAATCAAACCTAACAGGTCATCAATTTACTTAACAGATCACTCGAGTCTTGAGTGTGTGTCCAGTATATATCCATGGCTTGTTTCTGATTAATAGACTTCCTTATCTTAACTTAAGCATTCCAAGTCTTTAGACAAAGCTTCATTTCTTTAACCAATCACAAATCAAAGAATCTTCAAACCTACCTATTACCTATAACGCCCTGCCTTTGGGGGTCAAACCAATGCAAGCCTTCTGTGTATTGATTTATGAATTTACGTGTAATTCCTGACTCTCTGAAATGTATAAAACCAAACTGTAACCCAACCAGGGCAAGGACACTTGTTCAAGGTTTCTTTGGCATGGCTCGAGCCATAGTGACACATATTCAGCTCAAGCTCAGAATAAACCTTATTAAATTATTTTACAGAATTTGGGTTTTTTTCCATTGATACAACATCTCAGATGCACAAAGAAAATGTGTGAGCAAGGCCCACAAATATTTGAAGAGAGGAACTTCAGGAAGCGAGGGGACTTCTGCCCATGAAGGATGAGTAGGCCCTCAACATTGATACTTGTGGTGTTATTGTAAATCTGATTTGATTTCATTGCCACCAATGAGTAAGACCTGGACCTTCCAGTTACAAAGGCTGAGGCTCCTTGTTTAAATTTTGATGCAACCTTGAGCACTCAGCAGGTCAGAACTTATCATCTTACCTATGCACCCTACCCATAGCCCTATAAAGAAATTCCTAATTTTTTAATAGGGACTATAATACTGTGAAATGCATATTTACTTTTCTTCTCTTTTCTGACATACAGCTCCTAAAACCCTTGGCCCTCTTCCAGTTTTATCTTATTATCTTAACATATTCTTGTTGAGTTCATTTCTATCTTTCAGTGCTTCTATTGAAATCTTCATTTCTACTTTCACATCTTCAATTTCCAAGAGCTCTCTTTTTGTTCTCTGGGTGTTATTTTCATAGCATCATGGATGCAATACCCTCTCTTACCTGTCCAGGGATATTAACAATAGTTTAATTTGAGTTTTCATCTCTTGTTGTAGTTTCTGTCTCTCCTAAACTATGCATCTGTTTTTGTTTCTGTCTTTCACAGTTGTTGGTTTTCTCAACAATCACACAATCCTTGGCATTGTAAGAAGCTGATTGGATATACTTGTGGTCATCCTCATTGGTATCTCACTGGGCTTTCTGAGGAAGCCCTGCTGTCAGTATCTTTCAGTCATTTTTCCTGGGGTGGTCAATATCCCAGATAAGGCTTTTCCAATCTCCTGGTGGAGGTGAGAGCAGACTCCTGTCTGAGTATAAAGATGAGGTTGTTAAAATTCTGAGAGCTTGGTGGGACATGAAGACTTTGTGTGTCTCCATCTTGATATGTAAACTTTTGCTAACTCAACATATTTTCAGTATCCCCATACTCAACTCTATGTGGTATCTAATGTATTCCCTTAATAGAATAACCCTCCCTCCAGTCTCCTGTCAGAGTGGAGTTGACAAATCATTTTCTTGTCCAGATAGGGAAATGATTCAAGTCTTTCTTTAAAAGAATTTAAACTAATCCTCCCCATTTTACAACTCTCTTTACCCCTAGTTCCAAAGTGTCCTTTATCTCTGGTTCCTGAGATTTTTGTGGGGGCAATCTCTGGATCACATCAGCTTCCTTGTTAGTTTTTCCATTGCTTACTTAAGATTAAAATCACTTCCTCCAGTCTGTTAAATTGATTGCCACTCTTCCATCTACAACCTAACTTCTAAAAACTTTGGTATTGTATTTTCTCCTGTTCTGTTTGTTCTCGTGGTCTATATCTTTATAAAAATCATATTATCATCTCTTTAATAGAGTTTTGGCAAGGAGGAGATATAATGCACGTGTTCCATTTTTCTACTGCAAATAGAAGCCCACTGACCTTTTAATGACATTTCTTGGTCAATCCAAATACACTCTACACGGTTCCCCAAATGTAGCAGATTATCCTATCTCTTCCCCTCTCTCTCTCACACACAGAGACACACATACTTTTATATAAGAACAGCATATAAAGAAGCCCAGAATGTCTTTCTTACACCCTACCTCATCCCCATTTCTGTCTGAAAAATTATTTTTCATCTTTCACCAAGAGCTCTCACCTCCACCAAGACACCCAGACCCCTGCCTATTATTCCATAGCTCCCTGGGTATCTTCCTACCACAGCACATATCTTCCTGTGTAATAGCTGCTTATTTACTGTTCTGTCTTACCCACTTGAACACTGTAAAGACACTTACAGTCTCTCACAGGCCTTCTTCCTGCAGGGATGCCTCTGGCAAAAGGAGAAGTCTTTTCACTAAGTGGGAAACTAGAGACCATATGAGGTGGGCCCCTAAGGCAAAGTTGCAGTCCAAGAGAGGACTTCAGTCCAAAACATTTTAAAAGTACTATTATTATTTAATATTATTACTGTAAAAATCACTTTTCTAGACTGATCCTCAAAGTTAGACCATATTTAACTGCCCTAAAATTACATACAATGCTTTGTTTAGTCAAAGCCCTTTAGCATTCATCAATTAATTATAATAATTTACCATCATTAGCTAGCTAATTAAATTTGAAACTGAACCTCCAGAGGAAAATACTCAATTTGGAAATATCATTCTAGGCAGATGTCCATAGGCCCAGCTCCTCATTTCTTGACCTTCCATTAAAAAAAAAAAAAAAAAAAAGTAGGCTTTGGGATAGACCTGGGCTACACAGTGATCCCATGGGTTCCTCCTCCTCATTATGCAATCCAAACCCAGCACTGGACCTCTCTAGAGCGTGTACAGTAAATAGCCATGGGAGTGTCCTCCCAGATGTCATATTTATCAAAATCACTACATCCTTGTTTTAAGTTAGAAATAAGAGGCTATTTCTAACACAAACACACACAAAAGGTAGAGCTCCCCTGGCCCTTGCAACAAAAAGGGGGATGAAATGGCTAGAGCTGTAAACAAATCAAGTCTTAAAGTATAGACGCTGCGTCAGAAAGGGCAACAAAGAACTAAATGTTCGTGCCCCCCTAAAATTCATATGTTAAAATCCTAGCTCCCAATGTAATGGTATGGGGAGGCCAGACCTTTGGGAAAGAAATAGATAGAATTCTCACAAATGGGATTAGTTCCCCCAATAAAATGGAGCCCAGAAGTTCTCTCAGTTTCTCCCCATCCTGTGAGGATATAAGAAGACAGCAGTCTGCAACATGAGCGAGGACCCTAATCAAAATCTAAACATGCAAGCAGCCTGGCCTTGAAGTTCTCAGCCTCTAGAACTGTGAAAAATAAATTTCTGCTGTTTATAAGTTTATGATACTTCATCATAGCAGCTCCAGTGGACTAAGACATTAATCTCATCTGAGGAAGCCAGAGACTGGAAACCATAGAAGGGAGAAAGGCCCTTCACATACCACCGCTTGGGAAACTACTATGCTCAGAGTTGGGTTCCTAGATCTATTTCTCTTCCATGCATCAGACACATGGCTTTTCACCTGAAATCTGTGGAGTTCTCTGTTTCTTAGTGCAAAGAAATATGAAGAGATAAGTTACTTGTTACTTGATGTGCATTAAAGCCCCACATATGCACTGAAATGCTGGAAAAAATCTTGGAATGGAACTTAGCCCCAAGTCCAGTCTAATGAGTTTTTTTTAGTTGCCATGAGATGCATAGTTCATTAAGGAACTCCCCACCCCAACTTCAACCAGATTGGCTTTTTTTCATGTGGCCTTAGGGAAAAGGGGAGGTTGCAAATGTCCCAGAATGTAGCAATCTTTCTTTAAAGCATCTGGCTGCAGTAATGTAATTTTAGGGCAGTTAAATATCTGGTCTAACTTTAAAAACCAGTCTAGATAGTGCTTTTTAAATATTTTGGTCTGAAGTCTTCTCTTGGTCTGCAACATTGCCTTAGGGGAGCAGCTCCTGTAGTCTCTAGTTTTCCACTTAGCAAAAATACTGCTCATTTTGCCTATGATGGAATCTGATATGGTGCTTTTATTATTATTTCTCGCATAATATTGGTAAACATAACAGTAATAATAATAATTTTCAGGTGTTTTAATATTTTATGTTAGAACTTATACCTTGTAAAGTAGATGTTTTATCTCCATTTTTATAAGGAATTAGGTTCTTGGAAAGAAAAAGAACTTCTCCAAGTGTCCACAGTCACAAAGCTGGTTGGTGATACAGTTGAGATTCTAACCCTGGTTATTTGATGCCAGTTATGACAAGGTGAATCCAGCCACTCTATATTCCTTAGCATGCTTTGGGCTGCAAATAAAAGAACTCCAAATAAAGATCTCAAGAAAGAGTAGCTTTGTGTTTGGTTGGTTTAATGCCTCAATGACACCATCAAGGGAAATTCTTTCCCTTTTTCTACTCTACTATACTCATTGTGTCAAATGTCTTCTTGTCATAGTTCTAAGATATTGCCATCATTTCAGGCATCACATGTAGTAGACAAAGTCCAGAAAAGGGACTATCCCTATAATGTTTGCCTTTCTTAAAGCTGAAGCAACTTCCTTTCATGTTGGGTCACAATTTTATCACATGCCCTCAGCTTAACAATCATTTGGCAAGTGATGCCATATTGATTAACCAATTAAGATTCGGTGCCCTAACACTCAGAAACAGTCCAGTCCCTGCTAAGAAATGTGGTTTCTCAGAGGAAGATAAAGAAAATTTATCAGGAAGGAAGGAATAGTAAATGCTCTAAGGTTGGCAACTACCAATGACTGTCACTCCCACCAATATTAGAGACTATTTATTTTTTAAAACATTTTGGTATCAAATAATGAAAGTATCTGGTAATGATACAACCATAATGGATATGAAAAGTTAGTGGAATGCTAGAAAAAAGTCAAAGTCAAGTCCAATATATGTGGTGCTAGGTACTTAATTAACACTGCAGAGGGATGAAGAGACCAGAGTTCTAATCCCACCTCCAATACCAAATAACTGGATGATCTCAACCTACTTCATATCGAGTTCTTCCTTTTCTACATTGGATAACAATACCTGCCTCTGTATATCTCACAGAATTTTTTCTTAACATCAAATGGCTTACTAAGTCATTATTGCCATGAAACAGAAGTCAGTATTCCAATGAATAAATTTAATAGGAAGAACTCTGGTTTTAAATGTATTGTGAGGGCTCAACTTGCTGGGTCCTCCCCACCTTTTCTCTCCCAACTCAATTCTCAGACAAACTTGGGGCCTATGTTGTGGATCATCTGCTCTCTGTGCCTAGACTTAAACCAAGGACTAAGATGTCTGTCAGTCACCATCTGAGTGGCTCTTCAGAATGCACCCTTATGTGGACATATGAACCATGTCTGTTTTTGCATTTCAGAGAAGTTAAGTGGTGAGGGAGAGGGTATCAAGGATCATAGTGACAATGTGTCCTTCAAATGAAGCTATGGACACCCAGAGGAAACTAAAGGGACATTAACAAGAATCTAGCCCTTTCATTTCTTTGTACTCTGAGGGATGCTTCATTAAGTGCATTTATTCTCATGGGATTTCTGAGCATCTTTCTCCATTGCTCTTCCCTCTCTCTGCTCACATCCTTTGGCTGAAGTTTGTTCCCAGATTTTGTCATGCCTTTGTCTCTATACTTGAGTCAAACTACACTGCTGCACCTATCCAACTAAATGGCTATAATTCTTGATTTTTTTTCTTATTTACTACAGTAGTTCCTATAATTGTTTTACCTTCATCTCTATAATATAGAAAGTTTTTAGCTGATTGCCTTTTAAAAGATTATATTATAAAATTATGTTCCATTGAACAGGAAGAAACATAGAGACCATCAAGATTCCTACTACTCAAAGTGTGGTCCACACAGCATTGGCACTGGCATCACTGAGCAGCTTATTAGAAATGCCAAATCTCACACCTGCCCCAGGATCTACTGATCCACATTTTAACAAAATCTTCAGGTGACTCATATGCATATTAAAGTTTAAGAAGTGCTGATCTAGACCAGCCACATCATTTCACAGAGAATGTAAGTGACTTCTCAGTTGTCCCACAGCAAATTAATGAATGAGCCAGATTAGATCCCAAGTCTGATTACTAAAACTGCACTACCACACTATCTCTTAATACTGTTGGCTCATTTTTATACTTAAGTAGTATATCCAGTTTTCATTTCCAAATCAGACAGTAGGCACTGACATAAAGTATGCTAGTATTTGGTTTAGAAATTCACTTTTCTTAAGCATTTGTATATATTATTTTATAATATAGCTTCCTAGTTTTCTGCAGCCTTCTTTCATTTCTTCAATCAATTTTCTCACCAAGGCCTGCTCCAGTCCTAGCATTGAAGTGAGTAAAGCTTATCTTTAATGTCTTTCTACATACCTCTTTCTTCCCACCTCCTTTTTAGCTAGTTAGTGAACTAGTCATGCTATCTGCTAATATTTTATTTAGAATTCCTATCCTTATATCTATAAATAAAATCACAGAAACCTTTCTTAGTTAATAACTTGATATTAAAATTATTATTGCTTCATAAAATAAATTGGGGGTCTGCTCTCTGATTTAAAAACCTATAGACCTCCCAAGTGAGGGATTTTGCAGGTCATAATCTATGATTCATCCATATTATTAGCACTTTTACAAGATTATCCTATTTGCAAGACCATGATTTCATAAAATCAAAAGCAGAATAATGTTTTTTTAGACAAAATATGCTGTCATGTTTGCACATTTGAGATTTCTAGTACCTCATGAGAATATTGGGGAAAGAAAGGAGGGGAAGAGGAAATATGCCCCTCAGACCTCCCATTCCATTCCCATTGTCCAGATTCTACAGTGGACAGTCCATGCACCTGGAATGCTGTTCCTCTGCCCATGGTGTCTCCAACAGCATTCTTCCAGTTGTTTTCCTCATATACCAAACAGCTAAGGAAACATGGCCTAGGAGCCCTAGAATCCACTGCAATACCTTGCTGACATTTTCCAGGAACAGAGCATTTGAAACATTCACTGTCACACTCAGGTCATCTGACAAGAGCATTTGGGAGTGACTCTGAGGCCCTCCCTGATATGGAAAGATGTGGTCATGATTCATATTTCTGCAGCAAATGATAAGAGGAAGAATAGAGTCTCCTACATATTAGCAAAGGTTCCTGCTGTCCTTGTCCTCACAAACTGTCTTTTCCACTTTAGAACTGTTTTTGAACCTCAGGAATAGCCTGCATTTGGAAGTTCCTGGGTAACAAAAAAAACTATGATTTTATCACTACCACCTCCACCCACTCAGTTTGCTTTGAGAAGTCTCTGTGATTGGGAGAAGCTAAGGAATATACAGGAAGCCTGAAGAATCTTAAAACTTACTGCTCAAAGACAAATGTTTTCCTATCCTGATTAATAGATCAAGTAGGCAATTGCCTCTGGAATGTGACCTGAAGACATGAATCAACAAAAACTCTACCTACCCCCATAGATTCTGCCACTAACTCACTGATAGAGGGAACATGAGACAATGCACCTAAATCCATGTATTCCATAGTTTGCCTAGGACTGACCTTAGTCTAAATTTTTCACAGATGTTTAGGAGGGTTCAGCAGGTCTCAGGTAGGCATCTGGGGATATGGTTGGTGGATGGTGAGAAAGAGGAGCAGTCACAGAGAAAGGAACATTTCTAAACTAGAAAGGACTCACATCCTAATGCAGTGCTCTGTAATATCTAGAGAGAAGTAAAGTTGTAGGAGCCATTGTTTTATCTCTCCAGCTCAATGTCCTCCTCTTGGCAAAGGATCTCTTCTCATCCAGAAACTCTGAGGCAATGAGAATGAGAGAATAGGAGATATAGAAAGAAAGAAAATTATAAAACAACATTTATGGTAGCCTAAAAACAGACGTAACAGTTGATTTAGGCATATGTTAGTTTTATACAAGGAATCCTAGACTTATAAATTGATTTCACTATTTCCACCATATGGATCCAGGGAAAACAACCTTCTTATAGTCCAACACCATAAGAGTGGTTAAATAACAATCTGGTAATTCTTGTACAGTGGGAAATATGGGAACAGTGACAAGGTGCTTACAGAATTACCTGTAGGCATAGTTCTTAGTTTACTCTTCAAGCTCTGAGTTGAAGGGACAGAGGGGCCCAATTTACAATCCAACCTAGGAGAATAAACTTCCCAGAGGACATGTCTATTCATCTATTCAATAAACATTAAGGAATCCCAACTGAGAGCCAGAAATTCCTACTAAGGGATAATTACTGGCCGCCCACATATTAATAAGACTGCTCTTGAATGATAGAGTGTTGAGACAGAATTGGAAAATGGCATCCAACTTAGAGAATTAGACAGGCAAGTGGTGTGTGTGTGTGTGTGTGTGTGTGTTGAAAAATAATATAGTATGCATAGTGGGCAAATTAAACTTCTTGTTGCTAGAAATAAATTGCGAAGCAGGACAGCAAAAGATAAACAAGGAGAAGCAAGCAGGGGTTGTTCAGAAAGAAACTTGTGTGCCATATGAACGCATGTTCTCTTCATCTTGAAAATAAAAAATGGGACACCTTGGACAGAAGTCAATCAAGGATATATCACAGTCAAACTTGATCATGAAGATTCAGCCTTCTGCTGGCTTTGTGCAGAATGAGTTGGAGAAGGTCAAGAATGGACAGAGGGAACTTGGGAGGCCATTGTTGTAGTTAGGAGAGAGGACTTGAGGGCCCAAACAGGAGGAGGCCTGAGGGGATAAGGAGCCAGGAACAGAACTGAGGGCTGCAGGAACTAAAGCCTACCACATTTAGTAGAAGATTGAATGAGAAGAAGGGGAGAAAGGGAAGAGTTCGGGATGGCCCTCCAGAGCATCTTAACTTAAGTGATTAGTAGATGGTAGGACCACAAACTTATCTGAAGAATATGGGACAGAGGAAGTTTAGTGGGGAAGATGGTAATTTCAACTTAGCCCTGCTAGGTAGAGGGAGCTACATAGTATCTTGATATTGATTTTTTTAGTGAGTCATTCAAGAGAAGGATCTGAAAGTCAGGCAAAAGGTCTGAGATTTGGAAGATGTCAGCACCACAGTGAAATGCCTATATGCCTCTGGCCAAAAAAAGCCGTTTGAAAGAGAACAGTGAAAAGACTTTGTGCAGGCATACTTGTGAGAAACTGAGGCAGAATCCCATTTGGCCAAGTTAGTTGTGGGCCTAACATGACCAAGGCTTTGGCTGGAATAGCATTTCCAGACTGCGTTAAGGAATTAAGGTTGACTTTATAAGGCCAAAAAAAAGCCCTTTGGAAAACTGGCCAGATACCCATCAGTAACTTTTCCTGATCTGTGGTAAATGACAAAGGTAGCTTGCTGACGGGTCTGGGAATAGAAATGTGCTAGGGGACCTCAAGAGAAGAGGAATTTACCCAATACATAGCACAGCACAGATGAAACCTGAGCTCATGAAAGGCTTTTGAGAAGTCCAGCCTGAGAATTCCTTATAAAGGGCTCTAGCAAATACCCTCTGACTTAAGGCCTACATGGGAGCAGAGGTTTGCACACAAATTCCTGTATGCCCAAGAAGTTTCTTTATTCCTTGTGCTAAGGGATCTCAAGAGAAAAGGAATTTACCCAATGCATAGCACAGCACAGATGAAACCTGAGCTCATGAAAGGCTTTTGAGAAGTCCAGCCTGAGAATTCCTTATAAAAGGCTCTAGCAAATACCCTCTGACTTAAGGCCTACATGGGAGCAGAGGTTTGCACACAAATTCCTGTATGCCCAAGAAGTTTCTTTATTCCTTGTTTAAAGATCCAAAGTAACTGCCTCTAAATGGCATGGTCAGTAGAACAGACATTCTACTGACATTCAAATCGTGTCTTTCCCCCATAGCCTCAGGCTTCATCAGATAGGAACAAAGAAGTAATGGCTAACAATATGTTCTCCATTAAGTTGTGTTAAACTGAGTTATGTTGATAAGGTTATGTCAAAAGGTGTATGTTGAGTAGATTATTGGAAACTAATCACAAGGTAGTCACATGATGTTTAATTGGACCAATGAGGTCATTGCTGTATGTACAAAATTCCCTATATAAGCCAACTGCAAATAAAGAAGCTTGCCATTTTGCCTGAGGAAGCAGATGGTCACCTTTATTTAAAATACAATTTCAATAAGCGTGCTTATTCTCCAAGACATCGCTTTTCCATGAGACCCTTCTGGCAACAAGGTGAAGACAATTTAAACCATAAAAGTGCATCCATTGTCCAAAAAGAACAGATAGAATGAAAAAATATCTGAGCCACTGATATAACTTTGTCAGGACCATAAAGAGAGAGGAGTGTCCATTAACAAGAGACCTAAAGAAAGGGTTGTAGAGATAAGTAGAAACAGGAAAGTGGCTGCATGAAAGCTAAAATCGTAAAGAAATTCAATGATTTGCATCAAATGCAGCAGAGACATAGCAGTGAGATCATAAGCAAGAGAATATAGTGCTTAAGAAATCATTGGTAATTTAAACATTTTACTGGAATGATGGAAAATAGAGTGATATCTCAATTGTCAATGAAGGAAGGAAAATAACCAGGACATATGCAGATATTAGTGACCAGGAGGAAAAAAACATCGTATCACTGTGTGGTGTGATTTAGAAGGAAAAAGAGCTTCTACCTGAACTTTTTAGCCCACTTAAAACATTTGTATGAGAAGAGAGAAAGAGGGGTTTGTTGAGAAACAGAAAGAGATTTGGATTCAAGGGAAATTTGTAACAT
>NW_003852411.1:18118654-18122920 GCF_000181295.1 Otolemur garnettii
AAAAAAAAGAAAGAAAGAAAATTGAAGAAATAGGTAAGAGCCAAAAGTCATCAAAGGAAATGAGAGAAAGCATTGACTAAAGACAAAAAAGTTGAGAGGTAGTGCTAGAGGAAAAGCTGAGAAGGGAGATCACAAACTTTCAACTTGCCAGACTGAACCACTCTATGATTATTTTTCCAGTATATTTCCCTCCTCAGATATACAAACAAGGGAGATAGAGAGTAAAAATAATACTGATTCTTCTAGGTTCGGGTTTTACCAGGTGTAATAAGTAAAGTGTAAGGGATAGGAAGAAGTGCAAGATGTTTATAAAGGGAGGTTCAGGTCTCTATATAACCCAAGGGATGTGTATTGTGTACAGAAAAAGCAGAATGAGAAAGGTGCTAATAAAATGTGAGAAAATGGAATGATCAAAGGACAGGAAGTACATATGAGGTCAAAGTGTAACGGGAGAAATACTGTGAGGACGGGACATTGTAATCAAAAAGTAGGATTCTGGAGTGCTGCCCAGAGGTTGGTTAACAAGGACAGAAATGAAGGACCTTGGAGTCAATAATGTCCAAAAACTTGAAGATTGGGTTGTTGGATTGACTGTCTGACAAATGTTAAAATATCTTAGGATGCTGCGTGAAATAAATGGAGATGATGACGGACAAAGATTTCAAAGTCGTCAGTGAAAGAAGAGAACTAACCAGGACGTAGACAGATGTGGGTAAGTAGGAGGAAAAGAACATGGTATCACTGGGAGATAGGACTTAGAAGGAAAAGGGGCTTCCATCTGAAGGCTGGTGAGTATCCATCTGGAGGTGGAGATGTGAGTCAGTAGAACAACCTTTCCCCCAGGAGGATCCTGCATGGAATATAGAAGAATAAGCAGCCTCTACTGGTGGAGACCACAAAGGAAGTTGAGACTTGGAGGAGGTGGAGGTCTCAGTTAAGAGAAAGGGATTCAGGGGTCTTCTGAAACCTCTTTGGTGATGTACAGGAGAGTGAGGCAACTGAAGGGAGACCAAAGGTCACCAACATGCCTAAAGAATTCTCAGGTCCCTGGGAGGGGTAGATGACAGCCTGACTCACACTCAGTATGTTTCAACAAGGATGAATTCCCCCACATACTAGGGGGGATTTCAATGTGACCATGACTTCTAAATCCTATAAAACATTAAAAGTATCATTACTAATGCAAGGAAAGGTTCTTATGCCAGAGTAAATAAAAAATAAAGATGTGAGTTTAGAAATGAGACAAGGTGGCCCTGAGCAGGAATTTACATTTCCACTAAGCTGGCTCCAGCTGTCTCGCACTCTTTGTCTTCCTCCATTTAGACTTCTGCTTTCTTTTCTCATTCTGGGCACAATTTACTTGGCAGGTGATAGAACCCCAGCCTAGGGAGGAGTACAATTAGCATATAAACAAGATTTTAAGAGTGGAAACAGGGAAGGACTTTAGGAGCTGCTAATCCCTGGAGACTTGACCCCCAAATAATCAAAAGAAAGAGTACTTGGGCGATACCCAGCCAGTTCTAAAAATGCCCCTGCCTTGCCTTGGGTGACCTAGAGGGCATCACCATTTAACTTGGCTGTAAGCTGCCACCAGATCTTTTGTTTGGCTTTGATACTCTTAAATAAAGACTTAGTAGCAAGTACGTAATACTTGACTGAAATTGGTATAGTGGAAAAAGTGAAGACATTTAAGACAGGCAAACCTGGTTCTGAATGCCAGTTGCCATGCTAAGCTTTATTTCCCTTGGCAAGTCACTTGAACTCTGAATAGCAATAGCAGAAGTCACCACTTAAGGTAAATTACCAATAGATCAAGTCCTTTATGTCCATGACCAGAATATCCCAACTCTACCAGCCTCCTGGGGTCAGCCTCCCCCAGTAAAATAGTCTGAGCCCCTACCTCCCTAACACACTAAATTAGAGAAGTATTTCTAAGGTGGGCCCCGTTAACGCCTTTCTTATCTCCTCTCCATCTTTCTCCTGAGGTATTGTCCATGCCTCCTTCCAATGAAGGTAAATACACCTTCTTCCCTTTAGGCCTCCAGCTAGCTCCAGCAGGGAGATTTTTCTAAAAATTTGGGGATAACAAAGCAATTACAGAAAAGGAAACACTGAAATGTAATATTGCAACCTTTCCGGCTCTCTGAGAATTTAGGCCTAAGGCTGCTATGTACCTGGGATCTCAACCTCCCACTGTGACATTTCTCTCATTCTCTCTTTTCTCTGAGCTCCAGGGCAAGAAAACAAACATTTTCTGTTACTTCATTATTGAGGGCACTTTCAGATCCTCTTTGCCTCACCTCATGGCCCTGGGCTTTGCGTTGAACAACCACAGAGAACACTGTAAGGTAAGTTTCTGCTCTAGTATGAACGATATGAAGCTTTGAATTTTTCTTGCATGTGCCGAGATCACATTTGTGGTCAGAGATCCCCCTCCTAGCGATAGTTCTTCTAAGTGGAAGGGAAGACAAGAGGAAAGCGATTCTCCCCCCAACCCTAGCCAGCTACTGGGTCAGGAGGCTCTGATTCTTCATTCTCCTCACTTGACAACATTCCGAGATATGTATTATTATCCCCATTGAGGAAGTTTAAATTTAGAGAATTGAAATAATTTGACCAGTGTCACAAAGCTAATAAGTAATAAAGCCAAGATTAGAACTCAGGGCTTAGACTGCTGCTCCCTCTTAGAAACCAGCTGCCAACTACCTCAAGGCTACCACAAGGGAAGTTGGCAGCTGGGACGCTCTAGGGAATCAAATGTGTGAGTGAAGCCTTCTTAGATCTGCCATCCCATTTTAGGTGCCACCTGAGTGTGGATGAATAACTTGCCAGCGTCTCGCAAAACAGAAATATCTGGCCAAACTCCATTTGCTAATTATTCCTGTTGCTAAACCCAAAGGCTTGGAGGCCTTCAGGAGACTCCTCTAAGGGAGATGAGTCATGCAGAAACCAGACTGTTTACTCATGGACAAATTTTCCTAAAGAATCTGCCTGAGCAGTGGCCATAAGCTTGTAGGGCCAAAAGAACGCCTGGAGGTAAAGCAGATTCTGGCTGAGAACAGTCTCAAACCATGTTTCTTGAATTGCAGGAAAGAAAATCGCATTCCGTTTCTGTCTGCTCATTTCATTGCTACAGTATGTGTGGGCATGCATGTGTGTGAACCTGTGCACATCGTCCTCTACCTAGACATGGGGAGGACTTCAGAAGGTAGCAGGAAACATACTGGAAAAGAGAGACTACTGACTCCATAGAAAAAAAAAAAAGAGAAAAAAGAAAGAAATTCATTTTACTACTTGTGGTCTAGCTCCATAAATTTGAGAAACAGTTTTATATACTTGTTTTTTCATGTAAAACCCATTCACGAAACATTTACTGTGTCCCAGGCTCTGTTATACAGCGTGGGAAAGGCAGACAAAGCCCTTTCTCAAGCAACTACAACTCTAATGATAGTAAGACAGGTAAAACATAAAGAAACAAATCAACAAAGTATGAAATTTGGGGAGAAATAGTAAGAATTATAAAGAAAAATCAAATGTGATCCAGCGATTGGGGAGAGCAGAGAGCTGGTCAGGAAGCAGTGTCTACTTTTTTTTTTCTCTCTCTCTCCCTCTTTTTTTTTAGACAGAGTTTCACTTTGTCACCCTGGTATTATATCCAGGTCATAGATCACAGCAACCTCAAACTCTTGAGCTCAAATAATCCTCTTGCCTCAAACTTCCAAGTAGTTGGGATTCGAGGTGCCCACCACAACACCTGGCTAGTTTTTCTCTTTTTAGTAGAGATGGGGTCCCAGTCTTACTCAGGCTGGTCTTGAACTCCTGAACTCAAGTGATCTACCCGCCTCAGTTTCCCAAAGTGCTAGGATTACAGGCATGAACCACCACTCCTGCCTCAATGTCTATTTTTCAAGTCTTCTCTAAAAAGTGACTTTTGCACAGCCTTGAATGACTCAGGGAAGTAACGATGCAGAGAAAAGGAGGAAGAACATTCCAGAAAGAGGGAGAGGTAGGTGTAAAGGCCATTCCAGGAAGAGTGGAAAGGGCATGTGACTGAAGGAACAAGGGGCGGGTGGAGATTGCAGAGGGACATGGGGTCACAGGCAGGAGGCCTTCATGCCTCACTGTCTGTGGATTTTGTTCTAATGTCTGTCGACATTAGATGGCCTGGATGGCTGTGAGGCATTCACCCTGGCTGCTGTGTGAAGAACAGATGAGAGGGGAAAGAATGGAAGTGGAGAAACTGGTTGGAAGGTTATTGAAATCATC
>NW_003852411.1:18123136-18171941 GCF_000181295.1 Otolemur garnettii
ACGCACTACATATACGTATCAGTACAGCAGGCCTGGTTCCTTATGTTGACCACTGCTGTACATTGACCAGTTTGCTATAGTCCCTTGGATGATCAACTTACAGAGGATCTACTCTATTATTCAGAGTGAATCTTTAGCTCTGAAATTTGGAAGCATTTTCATTTTTTATACTGATGACTGAAAAAGCTGAGCAGGGCACTTCATTAGTGCCTTGGGAGGTATGCTTGGTGCTCCCAGCCGGCCCACTGAGCAAAGAGAGGCCTGTCACCAGACACTAGAGTGGGACTGGTGGACTTTGTTAGAGTCAAAGGGAAAGTCCCAGGTAAGGAGGGGCCAAGCAACTTTTTGCCTCTGTACCTAGGAGGGGAGGTCAGGTAACTTTCCAATCAGTTATACAACCATCTATTGTATTTGTCCTCTTTGCCCTCTTGGAGGATATTTTAGTTTTGTGGCATGTTCCTTGAAGAACCTGTATAATTAAACTTTTTGTAATCTAAACAATACTCCTCAATATACAGAGTTGATTTCTAGAGAGGAGAAGGATCAGTTTGCAAAAGGGATTCAGTATCTTTGGGGAAGTAAGTCATCTAGACTTTTATACCTTTTTCCCTGAGATTTAAAATTAGGGAAACAGTACTGGCTTGACCATAGTTTGTGGGCGAGAAAAGATCCCAAAGTTCCCAAGGACAAGAAAGGCCTTATCACTGGAGCCTGAGGCTTATAGATCTGTTTTCAACAGTGATACCATGTGGCAATGAGGAAAGAAAGCATCATTGGAATGATCAGACCCTGCCTTGTGACCTAAGTATCTAAGCCAAAGGTCTGGCCCCCTCAGGACTAAGTGAGGCCCCAGTTCAGGACAAAGGAAGGTGTTAAGGGCCTCAGGTGAGATCCTGGACTTCCTACAATGAAGACAGATGCAAAGTCTAGGGATTAGGCTGTATCTATGTGGGAATGTTCGTGTATGTGGTGTGGTATACATGGTATAGCATGTATATGGCAAATAACACATATTTTACATTATGGGAAGAGAAAGGACATACTGCCTACAATCATAAAATCGGATACCAGCTTTCTTTACTAATACTAGGACAATCAGTGTTTTTACCTTTTTAATTGTGTTTTAAAATACTCTGCAAATTTTCTACGTGCATTACATTCCCCCCCCCCAAAAAAAGTAAATTGAATATAAAGGAAGAGAATATTTAGCTCCTATCCTTCACTCTGCCAGATGAAAATACCCCTGTGCATGACACCAAGAATTTATCACCAATGATGACTTCCACCTGCTTTTGTGGCTTCTCTGATGTCCAGCTGGTGGTAAATCACAGGCCAGTGAGTAGCCAGACCTGTGCTCCCCTCATCAGGAATCCTAGCCAGCCTGTCCTCTGAGATGTAGAGGGGCCTCTGAGGTGACCACCCAAGTGTGTCTGGTGGGGATTTCCCGCACAACCTCTCCATCCCCACCTGTGTACTTTATTTACGGAGAGTTTCACTTCAGGCACCAGGTGGTACACCCACCCAGCAACAAACAGACCTTCCCTCCTGCGATTTGCATGCCCCCTTGCCTCCACCCCTCACCCATCCTCCTGGGGATGCCTCACTGTCACATTTATACACTGCACTCACATGGTTGGAGCGCTGTGTTGAAGGCTGCAGGACACACAGAAATGAAAGCCCTGGCTCTCCAGTCTAGAGATGACCCAGAGACATCTAGGAGACACAGGGTGGAAGGTGCTAAGTGTTAAAATAGAAACGAATCAATAAACTCGTGATTGACTTCCTTCCACACCAGTTTCTTCTTCTATCTGCTACCAGCTCTGCCTTCAAAATTTCTCTCCAAAGGAGCACCCTTGCCCCTATCTCCACCACCTCTGCACTGGGTCAGCACACATGTGCTTCTTCTCTCCTTAAAAACGGTCACTAGGTCAGTAGCCCCCCCTTACCTTCAGAAGGAAATCTTAACTCCTTAGCATGGCATTCAATGGCTTTCCCAATGTAACCATAGCATGTCTTTCCCAAAGGAGCAACTCTCTTTAGATTTTCCCTTCCTACACTCTAGCTCCACACAGCTCCCTACAGTCACTCCTCGTTCTCTCTTGCTCGCTCTCTCTCTTTCTCTCACTCTCACTCTCACTCTTTCACACACACAATACTCTAACAAGGACAGATTTCAACACTCTTCAAATATAACACAGTCTGAATATCCTTTTCCTTTTTCTCTTTTTACTGTTGTTCTTGTGGTGAAATTTATTTTACTGTATTATCTTTTTTATTTCAGAATATTACAGAGGTACAAATGTCTTGGTTGCATGAGTTGTATTTTACAGTTTGAGTCAAAGTCTCTAAGTGTGCCCCTCACCCAGATGGTGTGCACTGTGCCCATTAGGTGTGAATCTACTTCCTTCCTGCCCACTCCCACCTGCTTGCTTTCCATTGAGTTTTACGACCAAATGTGCCCATGGGTGTTGATCAATTAGTTAATAGCAAGTACATGGGGTATTTGTTTTTCTACTCTTGTGATACGTCTCTTAGAAGAATGGTCTCCAGTTCCATCCAGGTTGTTACAAAAGACACTAGCACACCATGTGTTTATGGCTGAGTACTCCTCTATGGTATACATACACCACATTTTATTAATCCACTCATGTACTGATGGGCACTTGGGCCGGTTCCATTTGTGATTCTGAATTGTGTTGTAATAAATATTCTAGTGCATGTCTTTTTGAAAAAATGACTTTTTTTTTTCATTTGGGTAAATACCCAATAGTGGGATTCCTGGATCAAATGGTAGGTCTACTTTTAGTGCTTTGAGGTATCTCCGTAACAACTTTCCATATCCATGGCAAGATGGGGAGGAAAAGGCCTCCCTCCCCATAGGATCTTACAATGTGTTTCAGGACTACTGAAGCAGAGGCGCTTCTTCCCCATGTCTCGCAGAGTTTACAGGACTCTTATGGTTTCCTCTCAAAGCTGGTTCTCTCTTTTCTTAGAGCATGAGGCCAGGACTGGGACTGACACTGGGCTCATCCCATCCCTGCTCCACTCAGAAGCCTAAAGCCCTGTCACATGGCTAGGACCACAGTGCTTGGCTCCTGCTCTGATAGGATGAGGAGTCTTCTCATAGTTCCTGAGTCTCTGCTTGGCTCACTGAAGCGATTTGCCAGAGATGCCGAGACATGTCCGAGTCCCAGTGGTGAGTACACCTTATACTATAAATAGTGGCTGACATGACCAGGCCTCAAGTCCCCCTAAGGCAATTACAGTGGTGCCCTCAACAAAGATGACTCTCTCAATCTCACACCCATTCCCAGCCAACCCACTCACTTCTACACCTGACCTCCCCTCCTCTCTCTCTCTCCCGCTCTACTTGTCCAAGAAGAGTCAGTGAGTGAGAGAGGTGAGCTGTGGAGACACAAGCAGGACTCATCCTGGGGATATTACTTCCTCCATTGCTCAAACAGATATTGTATTTGTAGTCTGCCAGTCCTCATGGGAAGTTGGGAGTTTGGGGGTTTGCCCCTATTTGTACACACTCGCCTCCTCTGGGAAGAAGGAAGGCATTACATCAGAGTGGTCCCACCTCCATAGGAAGTCCTGCAGCCTTAAGACACAAGTAGGCAGAATTTCTATGGGAGGGGTTGGGAGGCTGGAGAGCCTGCTAGATGGATGGTGCCCCTTGCCACCCCTTCAAACTCTTCTGCCAGAGACAAACTCTCCCTCCTAGAGGGCAGCAGCAGTCTCACCTCCAGCTTCTGGCTCCCATTTGGTGGGAAACTCTCTGCACAAAAGTCTCATCCTGCCAACTTGAGCCAGCTGGTTTCCTTCTCTCTGGATCTTTCTCTAGGAAGAGGGTGAGGGAGGGGGACCGGGAAGAACAGCATATTTTGAACTTGAAAAGGATCAAGAAGGGACAGAACCAACAGAGACTAGCAATTCTCCTTCCCAAGCTAGTAGTGTTGGGGACATGACAGAGGGATGCTATAAATTCAGCTCTGAGCATTTCACATCTGGACCACAAGAAGCCTTTGACCTCTTAACCCCTGCTGCTGGATGTGTGCAGTGAATGCTGTGACTACAAATTCCTCAGAAATAAGCAGGGCCCTTACTCTGGAATGGGGGGAAGGCGCATTCAAAGCAGGAGGCACATCTGGGAGGATACTGTCCAAAGGTGAACTGGAAGGTGCCCAGGAGAGTTTGAAGGGACCCAGGACTAGGAGCCTGGGTCAGTGCGAGGTGCAGTATTCTGCTTTCTCCCAGTTGTCTCTCCCACTTTGACAGAAACAAAATGTCAAGTAATGGGAATGTATATTAGTCCACAAACTTGGCTGTACAAGAAAAGTCATACTTTACTTTATCCTGACTCTGTGTCGCCCTCCTTCTGGCCTGGTGGGGAATCTAATATGGCCATCACCACAGCCCCCAGCCCTGAGGGCTATGCACAGGGCCCCGGATGCTCATGGTGCCCGAATATCCGGCAGGTTCCCTCCTGCCTTGTAACTGGTTACCACATTGTACCCTCAATGGGACCCCTGGGAATCCTACTTCTCTGAAACTTTCACACAACCTTTGAGGGGGATTGTGCACCCTTGCCCCCCTGGACATCTGAGGGCCTGCCGCCTCCTGACATCTCACCACTTCCCCAGAGACATTGTAGAAAGAGGAGCAGGGGTCTCCACTCTTTGAGGGACTCTGACCACTAAGAAAAACTACTCTCTCTCTCCCCTTAAAAGCCCTAGCCTCTCCCCTTCTCTTGCCAAAATATTTAGCATAGCATCTATAAACTCTACGATGAGTTTAGGGCAATGATATCAAACTGGAAGCTAGCAGGACAGATAACCCTGCACATATGAATTATTTGACTACCATGGTATTTTTAAATTTTTTAATAAATTGCCACATTGGATTAGGAGATGATACTTAAAATACGAATTCTGGCTTTTCTTGAAAAATCTGAAAATATGGAAAAACAGGTCATTCTGAAGTGGCCTGAGCTGACCATTTATTCAGGGAATATTTATTGAGGACCTGCCACATCCTGGTGACAATCTTCCAGGCCCTGGAGCTATCACAGTGAACAGACAGGTGAAGGGCCAGGTTTCCTGGAGCTCACATTCCGCTTTATGCTGGGGAGGCAGACACAGGTGGGAATGGACGAACTAGATGGATGGGCGAACTCTAGATCACATTTGGAAGACGAGAACTGATCTCTAAATGAAAGACAAAGCCTACCCAAACACCCCTCAACTTAGAAATGGATTAACAAACTGTAGTATATGTATAACATGGAATATTATTCAGTCATAAAAAGAGATGGAGACTTTACATCTTTTATACTTACCTGGATAGAGTTGGAACACATTCTTCTTAGTAAAGTATCTCAAGAATGAGGAAAAAAGTATCCAATGTACTCGATACTACTATGAAACAAATATATAAACACACACTCATATAAAACACATATAGTCTAACAAGGGGGAAAGGTGAGCAGGGAGAGGGAGGAAAAGAGGAGAGGGCGATTAGTGGGAGGTGGGAGGGCGTTTGGTGGGGTCTCACCTAATGTGCACAATGTGAAGGTATTCAGCACGCCCCCCCCCCCCCGTGAAGGGCTCTCCTCCAACTTGAACTTTACCTTGAAAGTGAGAACAATGTAACCTAAAAATGTGCTTCCTTATATTAATTTGAAAATTAAAAAAAAAAAAGGAAAGACAAAGCTTTCTTTCAAAAACTTTCTTTGCTGAGTTATCTCAGAGCTGTGATAATTAAGTTCCGGAAAACATTTACAGAATGACGGTGTGTCTCTGACTTTGCTGCCTGGTTCTTTCTGCAGCCTCCACGGGAAGGAAGGTTCTCAGGTGGCCAAGCTTGCTTAGAGGACCTGACAAATCATCTCTGCTGCAGTGCCAAGGGGGAGGTTCAAGAGGTGTCCAGGAGAGCTAGACTCAAGTGAAACCCAGAAGAGGCCTGCACAGAAATGGGGAGGGACAGATGAGTCTCCTAAACTCTCACCAAAGGCCATTAATTCCCTCAGCAGGCACAGGCTAGGTGCTCAGGATGCAACAGAGATTCCTGCTTTCATGGAGCTTGGAGTGTAGCAGGGGATGACAGATGATAAACAATAAGATCTAATAAGTCAATTGCATGATATGGTAGAAGCAGACAAATGCTTTAAAAAGAAAATGTAGAACAGGATGAAGGCGATCAGGAGTACTGGGAAGAAACCCAGCTGTACTCTTAATTGGGAGGTCAGTGAGTGGAATAAAAAATGAAAGCAGCCAGGGCAAAGAACAATCTAGGCAGAAGGAACAGCTAGTACAAAGGCCCTGAGGCGGGAGAGTGCCTGGTGTGCCTGGGCTGTCAGAGAGAACCACAGGATAAAGCAAAAGGAGTTGGAGTGAAGCAGCAACAGGAGTCAAGTCACACAGGGCCTGGGAAGCCATTGTGAGGACTTGTAATGCACCAGCTGGAACAGAAAGTGTTCAGGCTCCATTACGGCAGGGATTGTGCATTTTCACATCTGCATCTCAACATCTGGCACATTACCTGCATACCTGCATCCAATAAATACTGGTTGAATGGACCATTGCAGGTGAAATGCGCTCACCAAGATGGCCCAGGACATGTGTGAGTGCTGAGTCATCACTGCCAGCCCACAGGGGCCCCCATTTCCCCTCTCCCACACCTCCAGATTCCCCTCCAGCTCTGCCAGATGCCCTGATGCAATATAAGACTTAGTATTGTCATGGCCCAAGTGTCCTCACCCACTCTGAAGAGACACACTACAGGCCTCCAGAGACCATTTTATATCAAATTCTTGTAGAAAAGGGCTGAGAATGCAGGTCAGTGTGACCAAATGAAATAAGTCAGCCGGACAACTTAACTTCAGCCTGCACCCCTGTCCTGTGTTTCATAGCTCTGAGTCAACGTCCCCTCCCACTCTCCCTTCCTCTCTCAAAAAGTCTGTTCAAAGAGCAGCAAAAATTTCCCTGGGAAGGGATTCCTGTACAGAATCGAAGTATAAGGCACACTAACAAGCAAGAGTGATGGGATGTATTTATTCTATTTCCAGCCGAGATGGCACAAATCAGCATAGCAAATTTGTCCCAGGGCCCAACCTGCCAGACAACAATCAAAAGAAGAAAGGTGTTGTCACAGCCTCCTCCCCTACCTCTCTCTTACTCTACCACACTACCTGGCCAGACCCTGCGTTACACCCCACAAAAGTCAGGGCCCCACAATCCTGGGAGAGACAAAGGCAGAACATTCCTACAGGACCTTCCATCCCAGGGAAACTAGAGTGGCACCTCTGGACCCAGGGCTGCCATACAGGGAACTCTATAGGACTAAACTAGGAACCTTGTAATGAGGCTTTTAAATGCTATTCCCATTATCAGGCCCCGCCAACATTTTTATCTGGCTCTGGAAGTTGCATTGATCTCTTTCCTCCATGCGTTCACAGAAAGTGCTTTTGCATCCTCTTTCAGTCACTCCTTCCTAGGGCAGGTGCGACCTCACAGGACTAAAAAAAGGTCAGCACTGGCCAGCCCTGAAAGGATTCAGTAGCCTGTGTACTCAGCAGGCAAAGAGAACAGGCAGAAACAGAGCAAACAATAGGAATGCGCGTAAGGGTGCTCTAGGAGATAAGCGCTTTAGACAAATACTACTAGGAGGTGATTGGTGGTCACTATGCTCCTTAAAATATACATCTATACACTATATTCCATCCTAGGGGAAAAGCCTAACACCTGCCTCGAGATTTCTGCAAATTTGAAGGGAATCTATATCCTCCTTTCACCTCTGACTCCGATTTCCTGCCCTTACTGAATTCTTATTCTCTGCTCTCTATAATTCTGCACCTTCTTCACCCAAACCTATCCTCTCCCCTAAACGCAATCATTTTTACAAGCGTTGCACTTTAGCAGAATTTTTATTGACGGTTTGTAGGTCATGAGGAACAGGTTACATTTTCTCACTACACAGCAAACAACCTAACATCTGATACGAGATGCCCCATTTCTTGAACATTCTCTAGGGATTTCTCACTGGCCGTGCCTTAATGTGCAACACCATGGCTTCTCTCTCCCTGTCTCCCCCAGGAATTTTCTCCACTTCTGGCTTGGAACATGGTCCTTCTCTCCCCTGCTTTGCATATCTGAAGCCTATCTAGGTGTGCAATGGAGCCAATATCTTTGGGCTCCTTTAGAAGTATCGGTTTTCAAAGACAGCTGCTTTATTTTTTTTTCTAGGAATAAAATTTATTGCTTATTTATTTATTTTTTTCTTAGCAATTTTTTTTATTAAATCATAGTAAGACAGCTGCTTTAAATGGTGATCCTTCTCCTTCATTTCACCAGTATCATTATAACTTCAACATTATAACTTTAATTCATTAAAAAGCAAAGGAACAGTTTTTCATTTCACTTTTTAAGTTCACTTTCTGATTTGTAGCATCCTCCATCTGACTGTCTTTTAGGCCCTGTTCCTCTAATTACATTCCTGCCTAATAAAATGAACTTCCCTACCTCAACCTATCCACCCAAATAGCATAGGCACACTGCATTGTGTAAGTGATCCAAGACACTGCTACATTACAACTGCTGCAAATGTCTGTGCCACCAAGTGGTCTAAACCAAGGGACTTACCCAGGGATCACGGGAACCTTAAGGAAGCAAGCAAGGCACACCTGCCAATCTCCTAAAACTATATGCATCTATGCATTTTCCTTAGAAGAGGGTTTATAACTTTAATAAGATATTTATAGCCGTCTCCAATCCCCTCCCCACCCCCTAAAAAGTTTTAGCTACTATCATACAGCCAATGAACAGGACTACACTGAGCTTTGTATCCATATTACAGCCTAAGGTGGTAAAGTGGCCTTTAACCAGGACACTATTCAATGGGCAATTTGGGAAAAAGAAGAAATTATTATGAAAAGACCTAAATTTTCAAGAACACATGCTATGGAAGTCGTGAAAAATCAACAGGAGTTAAAGGCAAAGAAAATAAAGATACAACTTTTTTTTTTTTTTAGAGAGAGAGGTTTTTTTTTAAATGTAATTCAATAAGCTGATGCCTAAAAGCTAATGCCTTTTCTCAGACATTCACAAAGTAATTCTGAAATGGAGACATTTACTCCTAGACTTCACATTCTAAAGACTCTGGTTTTATAATTTAAAAATATTAACCATAAAAACAAAAATGAATCAGACACACACATACATTTGTTGTATCTAACAAAGCCGGACTTAGTTCATATAGCAAAATCACAAAAAATGAACCCAAACTTAAAGATTGATGGAAGCCTAGAGCCAATTAAAACTAAATGGGAATGAGATTTAAGTCTGAAAATTAAAGATAAGGGCTGGCAATTGTCTTGTCATCTAAGCAAACTGTTCTGGGTGACTTGATGTATTTTTAATTATCATATCAAGTACTTGACTCTAGTTAAAAAAAATAAAATTGACCATAAAAAAATTCAGCTCTTTCTCCAATAATTCAGGAGAAATATCTTTCTCTGCTAACACAGCTTCTCTATAGAGAGACACAGTGGTACAATGCCATTAAAATTGTATCATAAATTACAAAGAAAGAACTCTCACCATCTCCTGATCTGTATTTACCTCACATTAATTCTCAGTTGAATGTGGAAATGTTTAGCTTTGCCTCATTTACATTCTTAATAGTCTAATACTAGATTACAAAAAAATAGATGAGAGGCTTGGCGCCTGTAGCTCAGCGGCTAGGGCACCAGCCACATATACCAGAGCTGACAGGTTCAAATCCAGCCCAGGCCTGCCAAACAACAATGACAACTACAACCAAAAAATAAAATACCCAGGCATTGTGGTAGGCACCTGTAGTCCCAGCTACTTGGGAGGCTGAGGCAAGAGAATTGCTTAAGCCCAAGAGTTTGAGGTTGCTGTGAGCTGTGACGCCATAGCACTCTACCAAGGGTAACAAAGTGAGACTCTGTCTCAAAAAAAAAAAAAAATAGATGAGAAAGAAAACCCTCAAACTATGGCAGATAGCTTAACATTCTTAGCTAAACTTGTGCATTAGAAGAAATTAGCTTTAGGCTCCAGGCAAGAGGGTCTCCCATTTCTCACATGACACACACACTCACACGTATTGATGATTGTGTAAGTACCTCTGTCACTTGGAGTCTGGTGCTCAGCTCTGATGCAGAGCAACCCTCAACCCCAAACATCCAGCTCTTGTTTCCAGTGCCCTCTAGCCCCAGAGAAACACTTCATATCTCCTGCCCAAGTCTTTGAAACAGAACGCAGCTGCATCCAAATGCTATGAAGCGTTGGATATTTTGTCCTGCATTGAACCACAGGGAGAGTTTGAGCAACAAACGCACTTAGGTGTAAGAGAAAAGACAAATTAACTTGTCAAATCCTTCCTTTCAGCATAAATGCGATACTTCTTGCATGTCAAATGACTGTTTCCTAATAAGTGCCATATGTCCATTTCCTTCATTCTTTTTGTAGTTTAATCTAAGTTTCCAGAAATATTCACAAATGATCACAGTAGTTGCAACAGATGCAGGTAGTAGCCAAGGAACATTTTGCAATATTAAACAAATCACATTGCTCTTAAATCTATATATGGGACTGAAGCATGATACCACTATCTTTATTTGGCAACTAAAAGAATTTTTAAATACTAAAATTATGAACATTTTTATTTTTATAAAAGTACAAAAAACATATAATAACATTTTAAAAATTAAAGTAAAATTCAGCTTTATATAAAATTTTATTTAAAATTTTGATTTAATACTTCTGCTTCTAGGAAGATGGAATAGACATACTTAAACATACCTTTTTCTCTTATTAAATACAACTAAAAACCCTGGAAATTGTATATGAAAAAAGATAAGAAGACACTGAAAGGTAGAAAGGAAAAGACAAACTGGCTAATGACTTCAAAACCCAAGGAATGACAGAATGGTGAGTTCCCTGGACTTTCTTTTTGCTTCATTTAATCCCAGACTTGGAGCTAAACAAAACAGCAACCCAGAAACACCAATAGGCACAAACTGAAAAAAATCTCAACAAAATCTCCCTCTCTCTCTCTGGTCAAAGGACCAGAAAAGGAGCAGCCTAGTAAGAAAGAAAACTTTTTATATAATACCTACTCTACTCCTACCAAACACCACAGGAGGAAAAAAAAAAAAAACACTATGGTCCCATTGCCATTTATGACAGCAAAGGCCAAGTTGGAGTCTAAATCTTCACCCTTAAGAGACTGCAATTAGGTGTCCAAAATAGCCACTAGGGTAGTATCAGAGAAGGTCACATAGGGAGCCTAGACTTTCATCCCCACTGACCAGTAACAAGTTCTGCTCCTCACCTCCCACCATGATGCCAATGGAGACCATGTTGGGAGCCTGGATTTCTACCCCATCCAGCAATAACAGGGGCCCTTTTCTCTCTCCTCTCTTTGTGGTACCAGTGGTGGCCGAGTGGAAAGTCCAAGCTTTCAGGACTGCCAAGTAATAACAAAACCACCCATACTTGCAGAGTCGATGGAGACCAAGTAGTGACTGGTCTCTAGAGGTCCAGACTGGACCTCTAGTCTTCATCTGGCAGTAATGAGGAGCATCCTCTTCAGACATCAGTTGTCAACAGAGGGAAGTAAAGAACCTGGAATTTCTCCTCCACCTTGCACTACCTAAGTGGTGTCTCTACTTCCCCTGTCACAGCGGTACCAAAAATTCCAACAAAAATAGCAAGTTTAAATAAAATATAGAGTTTCAAAACATGATATGAAAATGTCCAGATTTCAATTAAAAAGTCACTCATCACACCAACAACTAGAAAGACTTTAAGTGGATTGAAAAAAAGATAATCAATAGATATCAACACTGAGATGAAAGAGATGTTAGAATAGTCTGACAATAATTTGAAAGCAACCATAATAAAAGTGCTTCAGTGAACAATTATGGATGTGCATGAAACAAATAGAAAACTAGAAAGTCTGAGCAAAGAAATGAAAGAGATATAGAACCAAATTAAATTAGAGAACTGAAAAATATAATAACCAAAATTAAAAAAAACTCAGGAAATGAGCTAATTAGTGAACTATAAGATAGAACAGTAGGAATTACCCAGTCTGGACAACAGAGACAAAATAGACTAGAGAAAAAAAATACTGAACTTGTGAGAGTATAACAAAAGAGCCAACATACTTGTCAGTGAAGTTGGAGAGAGAGAAAAAAGTGGAGCTAAAGAAGACCGCAAATAAATAAGGGCTAAAAACTCCCAAAATTTGGCAAGAGACATAAATCTATAGAAGCCAAACAACACCCAAACAGGATACACTCAAAGAAATTCACATCAAATCACATTACAGTTAGCTTTTGTAAGCTAAAGATAAAGAAAAAAACCTTGCAAGGAGTGGGGGAGAAATTACACCATTTCTATAGAGGAAAAAGAATTAGAATGACAGTGCACTTCTCATCAGAAGCCACAGAGGACAGAGGAAGTATCACAATATTTTTCAAGTGTTTAAAGAAAAGAGTTGTCAATTCAGAACCATATCCAACAAAAACATTTTCTAGACATAAAAGGAAAATCTTTATCTTCTCAGATGAAGGAACCCTAAGAGAATTTGTGACTAGAAGACCTATCCCAAAACAATGATTAAAGGAAGTCCTCTAAATATAAAAATAATTCTAAAAGAAGGAAGCTTGAAATATCAGAAAGGAAGAAAAAACACAATAAGCAAAAATATAGGTAAACAGGGCGGCACCTATGGCTCAAAGGAGTAGGGCACCGGCCTCATATGCCAGAGATAGCAGGTTCAAACCCAGTCCCTGGCCAAAAATTGCAAAAATAAGAAAAAACATATATATATATACATATATATACATGTATATATATGTGTGTGTGTGTATATATGTATATATATATATATGTAAACACAATAAGCTTTCTTTCTCCTATTGAAGTTCTTTTTTTATTTTTTTATTTTTTTTATTAAATGATAACTATGTACATTAATGCAATTCTGGGGTAGAGTGTGGTGTTTTCATATGCAATTTGAAATATTTTCATCAAACTGGTTAACATAGCCTTCATGTCATTTTCTTAGTTATTGTGTTAAGACAATCATATTCTACTCTTAGAAAGATTCACTTGTACCCTTGTAAGATAAACCATACATAGAAGTGATCCCTCTAATCACCCTCCCTCCACCCATTCCCCCCCCCCATATACTTAGGCTGTTATTAGGTTATAGATTTCATATAAAAGCTATAAATTAATTTCATAATAGGGCTGTGTACATTGGA
Source organism: Otolemur garnettii (assembly GCF_000181295.1). NCBI lineage: Eukaryota > Metazoa > Chordata > Mammalia > Primates > Galagidae > Otolemur > Otolemur garnettii. The sequence continues at coordinate 18,136,437 of NW_003852411.1, forward strand.
TACTTTTTCTTCCATTCCTGTGACACTTTGCTAAGAAGAACACTTTCAGCTCCATCCATGTGAACATGAAGGACGTAAAGTCTCCATCTTTCTTTATGGCTGAATAGTATTCCATGGTGTACATATATCACAGTTTTTTGATCCATTCATGGATCAATGGGCACTTGGGCTTCTTCCATGACCTGGCAATTATGAATTGGGCTGCAATAAACATTCTGATACAAATATTTTTGTTGTAATGTGATTTTTGGTCTTCTGGGTACATATCTAATAAAGGAATTGATGTGGAGAAAAGGAAACACTTCTACACTGCTGGTGGGAATGTAAACTAATATATTCCTTTTGGAAAGACATTTGGAGAACACTTAGAGAACTAAAAATAGACTCCTATTGAATTTCTAAATTATATTTGATGTTGAAACAAAAACTATAATACTGTCTGATATGATTCTAAATGTAAAGGAATTATTTAAGACAATTATATTACAAATGGGGAAAGGTAAAAGAATATAAGGGAGGTGGCCTTTTATATTTCCCTCAAACTGGTAAATTGGCAAAACCAATGGACTATGATGACTTATACATATATAATATGATTCCTAGAATGACAATTTTAAAAGCTACACAAAGAGATACACTCAAAAATACTGTAGATAAATAAAAATGGAATTTTAAAAAATCTTCAAGTAATCCACAGGAAGACAGAAAAAAAAAGAAAGAAAAATGAAAAAACAGAACAGAAAAAAAACAAAAAAAGAAAATGAAATACCTCAGTTCTATTAGTAATTGTATTAAATGTAAATGGTAAAAATATACCAATTAAAAAACAGACATTGGGAGAATAAATTTAAAAACACAACCCAAATATACTCTGTCTACATGAAACTCATTTCAAATATAACATATATAGAAAGGTTGAATGCAAAAGGAAGGATGGATAGATAGATAGATTGATAATACAAATACTAATCAAAGGGAAGCAGGAGTGACTGCTTTAATATCAGATAAAGTAATAGATTTAAAAGGAAAGAAAATTACCAGACCCAAAATAGGGCATTATATAATGAGAAAAGGGTTAATTCATCCAAGAAGACAGAGCATTCTTAAATGCATATGGGCTAAACAACAGAGCTACAAAATACGTGAAACAAAAACTGATAGAACTGAAAGAAGAAATAGACAAATTGAAAATTATAGACTTCAACACCCCTCTCTTGACAATTTTTAGAATAACTAGACAGAAAATTATCAAGGATATAGAAAAATTTATCAACACCATCAACCAACAGAATCCAATTAACATAAGAGAACCCTCTACCCAACAATAGCAGAATATATAATGTCTGATAATTAAGTTCACAAACTCATCCTAGGAAACGTGTTACATACCTCATTGCTGAATATGGTCACCTTTAAAGTTATCCCCTTGGGAAGCTGTACACCAACACCAGCACCTAGTCCACCTTTCAAAGCATTCTTTTTCTGGAATAATCATCTGGAGCTGTCATCATAGAAGATATAACAATTAAGTTGCAAACTTGCCACTGCGCACTTAAGTTGTCAGCATTGTACCAACAACTCAGTAAGGTTTCATAACCTCAATATATCAGTATCTCACAGCTGTGTTCATGTTGATGACATATGGTGGTGTCTTGCTGAATGGAGTTCATTAGTGTTGCTTTGTATTTTTGTGTGCCATATGACAATAGTGCTAAAATCTGATGATCAATCCAGAAAAAGAGTTCCAAAATTGCTCTGAAGGGTGGCCTAGGAGCTGGCATTGCATAGCTTCCCAAGGTGAGTACTTCGAAGGTGATCATAGTGATCTTTAGCAATGAGGTGTTTGGCACAGTTTCTAAGATGAGTTTATGACCTCAGTTGTCAGACCTCATACGTTCTTTTCAAGCTCCTACAAGCATATACAATAATAGACTGTTCCCTGGGTCATAAAATAAACCCCAACAAATTTAATTGAACTGAAATCAAACACAGTGTGTTTTCTAACCACAATGAAGTCAAGCTAGAAATCAATAATGGGAAGGTAACAGAAAAATTTATAAACACTTGGAAATTAAACAATATGCTTCTAAATAATCCATGGGTCAAAGATGAAGTCGAAAGGGAAATTTTTTAAATAAATTGAAATTAAATAAAATTAAAATACAGTATACCAAAATTTATGAGACAGCGTTAAATAAAGCAGTGTTGAGAGGTAAATTTGTAGCACTGCATGGATATAGTAGAAAAGAGAGGAAGTTTCTGCAAAAGGCTAATTTAAAAAAAGAAAATAAAACAAAAATATTCTCAAAACAATAATCTTACTCTCATTTCAAGACCTGGAAAAATCTGAGTAAAATAAACTAAGTAAGTGAAGGGACGGAAAAATAGTAATTATAAGCAGAAATCAATGAAATTGAAAGAAAAAGTGAATGAAACATAGAGGTGATTCTTTGAAAAGACCGATAAAGTTGGCAGAACTCCAAGACTAACAATGAGAAAAAGAGAGAAGACACCAATTACAATCTCAGGAATGAAACAGAATTATTACTAAAACCTCTGCAGGCATCAGAAAGATAGTAAATGAATACTACAACCAACTCTTCACACTTAAATCTGACAAACAGACCAATTCCTCAAGAACACAAACTACCACCACTCACTCAACATGAAATAGGTCATTTGAACAGCTCTCTGACTAGTAAGAAAATTGAATTGTAATCTAAAATCCCCCCAAAAAGAAATCTCCAGGACTGTATCATTTCACTGGAAACCAAATGTTTAGTGAAGAACTAACGTCCATTCTGCACAGTCTCATCCAGAAAATAGGTGGGAATACCTCCCAATTCATTTCATGAAGCTAGTATTATCCTGATACTAAAACCAGATAAAGACAGTAGGAAGAAAAAAAAACTACAAACCAATATCCCTTGTGAATATAGTTTTTAAAAAATCTGTAACAAAATATTAGCAAATAGAATTTAGCAATATGTCAAGAGAATTATATGCCAAGTGAGTTTATTTCAGGAATGTGCCAAGAGAGTTTATTTTAAGAATGTAAGGCTTGTTTGATATTTGAAAAGCTATCTATGTAATCCACCAATCAATCAGGGTGAAAGAAAGAAAATCACGGTATTATATTAATCAAAGCAGAAAAATTTTTGACAGAATTCAGTATTTGTTCATGATAAAAATCTTCAGAAGAATAGGAATAGAAGGGAACTATCTCGACTTAACTAGAGCATCTAAAAACTACAACTAACATTATGCTTAAATTGATTGATAAATGAATGAATGACCATACAATACTTTATATACTACACAATGTTGGTTATTTTTTGCTTTCCTCCAGGACTGCCTATACAATATATGCATTGAAAGAGAGAGCGAGAAAGGATGACAATAGAACAGAAAGACACAGAAAAACCGTATAAGCCACAAGGCAGAGCTCTATGCAGCAGGCATGCAAAGAAAAAAGAATGGAGACATGGTTGGATTCATCGTACAGCTTTTGAGGATGGGGTTAGATTCTAAAAATTGTTCTTTGGGACTTACGGAAAGAGGGAAAGTGTGAAATCTTCACAACATTTTTAACTGCTTAGAGAAGAATCCCAGCATGAGTCCTACTTTGCATATAGAGGAAAAAAAGAGACACAAAGAGAAGTTAAAATCATCAAATGGGGGTGGCACCCGTGGCTCGGTGAGTAGGGTGCCAGCCCCATATACCGAGGGTGATGGGTTCAAATCCAGCCCCAGCCTAACTGCAACAGAAAAAATAGCTGGGCGTTGTGGCAGGCGCCTGTAGTCCCAGCTACTTGGGAGGCTGAGGCAAGAGAATCACCTAAGCCCAAGGAGTTGGAGGTTGCTGTGAGCTGCAACTTCACGGTACTCTACCAAGGGTTAATAAGTGAAACTCTGTCTCAAAAAATAAATAAATAAATAAAACGGCTCGGCGCCTGTGGCTCAAGTGGCTAAGGTGCCAGCCACATACACCTAAGGTTCAAATCTAGCCTGGGTCCGCCAAACAACAATGACGGCTGCAACCAAAAAATAGCAGGGCGTTGTGGCGGGTGCCTGTAGTCCTAGTTTGTCGGGAGGCTGAGGCAGGAGACTCGCTTGAGCCCAGGAGTTGGAGGTTGCTGTGAGCTATGATGCCATAGCACTCTGCCCAGGGGGACAGCTTGAGGCTCTGTCTCAAAAAAAAATAAAATAAATAAAATAAAATAAATCATCAAATGGTACATTTTAGTTTTCTGCACAATCCCACTCTTAAAGACTTTATCATCTACTTTCGATTCTAATCATTCCAAACATTTTCCCTCTAATAAAATTTTGGTAGTTTAACGCAATAAGAAAATAATACATGAGAAAGAATGTAGGCTTTAACATTAGATGGGCCTGAGTCCTAGCCCCAGTGTGACCTTTCATAGTTACAGTAATCTCCCATCTCTGAATCTGTTTCCTTTCCCTTAGCTGTAAAATGTGATATTAGAGCATCTACCTGTGACTGAGTATGAAAATTAAATAAGATAATATATGTAAATTGTGGAGCATAATGCCTGGCACATAGTAGGACAATAAATTATAACTGTGCCTTTCCCCATCAAAGGCACCGATCTCTGGATTATGAATTTCAAAACACCTTCACATAAAATATTTTTTCCCACTAAACTGAATTAGAAACCAAAGTTGTAACACCAGGAGAATACTTAAGAAAAGTATGATACACATAAAAAATGTTATGTTAGACACCCCGCAGGGCTCTCAGTAAATACTTGTTGAGTGACAAATGCATCGTTGGAGCATAAAATCACATAGATGGAAAGAGATAACAGCATAAATAGGTAATTTGCAATCTGCACAGGATAATGATTATACTTCAATAAGCATTTTATTTTTTGAAAGCAATAGTAAGGAAAACGGGAAATCATTTGAAAAAGAAAATCAAGTTTTCTTTTACAGCCCCAAGTTTATACGAACATCTATATACACAGTACTTAAAAAGCCGGCACCTTACTGGCAAAATTGCTAAATTGGAAGCAAAAGTGTTCTAGTTATCAAGAGATATGAATATCCATGACATCTGTGACCACTTTCTTCCAAATAATTCAAGAAGCAAGAGACCTAGCCAAACTATGCCCCCGTAACTGGAAAGCCTGCTAGAACACCTCTTAGAACTTCATCATTCTATGTCGGGGTCCCACCCTCAGAGCAGCATCCGCTGAGACCTGTGCAAACTGGCAGCAATCGACTGAAGAAATACTGAGTTAGGAGCTATGGTAAAGAAAGACCAGAGACAGAGTAGAATCAAAAATGGGAGCTCAGGGGTCCGTTGCCCGTCTTGGGATTCCAGCCATGGCCCAGAGTGTTTGCTCCACTCTGATTTTATTGAAGTCTATTTGCCCAGAGGGTAAGATGAGGGAGCGAACAAAGATGTCAGCAGTTTCCTGGATTGATCATATCAGCTCCTTCAATACTCTGAAATCTGAGCCTTGTATTGGGAGAGCCTCCTGCTTGAGGTCACACACACAGATTTCTAGGGAGGTGTGAAGCTCCCCTAGTTCTCTGTGGAGTCAAACGCCACCAGCGTTAATCTGCTCTGAGGGATCAGTGGGAGGGAGGCATTTTCCTCCCATCAGCACCACAGAGGATTTTCCTCTGCTATGTGGGATATAAACTCTTCTGCCCATATCTCAGAGCTCGAGCTACTCCCTTGGCCTCTGCCCCAGGCAAATAAAAATCTCCACAATGGGTATCTGCTTTTGCCTGTTTAATGGGTAGGAAACGCCCCGGAAGATGTATCTTTTCTTAGGATTTCTCATAGCCTCTTCTATGACTATTACTCTCCTCAGAGTGCTCACAGATCCAGCAGAGTATTTGTATGCTGTATCCCCAACAGGCTAAAATTTTAGAAAGGGCAGAAGCTTGCTAACAATGGCTAGCTTAAATGTAAACTAGCTGACTTTTCTTTGTTCAGACTCATTCAGCTTACTCTTTAGTTTTCCTCTAAAAAGGGGGTGCTTTCCTTGGCCAAGAATGGGGTCTTGGTTCCCATTCTCCCAGCAATTCTAAAGACAGGGTTTACCTAACACATATTCATTAAGCTTCTAAGTACCATCCTGGACTCCAGGACACTGAGATAGATGGATCATGATCCTTAACCTCAGGTGGAGAACTAGACCTATAAGCAAATTATTGCAAATAGAGAAGTATGTACAAGGGACCCTTGGGGCACAAAGAAAGAAAGAGTCTGTTTTACCCAAAGGATTCAGGAAGTAGTTCTCAGAGTTAGTAACAATTGAGCTGGACCTTAAAAGATAAGAAGCTTGCCATGCCAACAGGAGAACAGCACAGTTCATGCAGGAAGAACCCCTTGGACAAAGCCCAGTAACAAGGGGAAATCAAGGAACTATGGACTGCTACATAAAAATTAGAACATTTATATATGGCATACATTATGTCCACGTACATACAGTCTCTCCCATGTATAGTGTAAGCATGTCATAACATACTTGTGCAATTGGCAGCAAATAATTACTCCCATGTTGCTGATGCACGTACCATAAACTTTCACTCCCTATTCTATGACTTGTTTAACCACTCATCAGATTCATCTAATGTTTTTTAGACACATTAGCATAATCAGTTATGGGTCATCACATGGCCCTCATTCATTCATGCCTTTCTCTTCATAGGTTCTTAAATTCTTGTGAGACAGGCCACCCACATTTAGGAATGAGTTAGAGGAGAACTGAAGGACAGATGAGGAACACAACTCACTGCCATGGGCATCTCAATGGCCCAATACAATAACCCAATATGGCAGAGGAATAAATATTTAGGTATTTTCAATACTATGATAGAACTACGAGTATTATGTGACTCAGCTATGTACATTGAGAAGCCTAAGACATAGGGTTTTTATTCCACAAAATAAAAAATGGAAAAATTTCCTTTAAGATAAAAATAAAAACAAAGACAATGTATAGAAATTTGTGGGAGATCCATATCACCCTAGGGTTTTGTGCCACTACAGATTATCTTACTTGCTACAGAAATATGTTTCACACGGGCCTGTGCTGCAGACATCACTAAATGACCTCGGTGTGTTTTTTTTTCCCCCACTGAAGAAGAGGATAGGCAAGATCAAAGAACAGAGTGAAACTAATCATTGTGCTTTTAAAAATAATGCTTTTTTGGTATTACCCAAGGACCTGCGGTTGAGTTAAAATTACCACTTCAAAATGTCTATTCGATTTAATGTTCCAAACTTGCCACCGAATGGTTATGTGACCTCTCCCAAGGTCATGCAATTTTTCTGGGTTTCTAATTCTATAAAATGAAGAAATAAGCCAGATAACCTCCAAAACCAGTTTCTAATTCTTTCTTTATCCCACATCTAGTTTATCCCAAGCCTCTATTTGTTTTAAGAACCAATTATCTTGGGCAACAGAATTCTAACTCCTAATACCCAAAGACAGGTGAGTGGAATCTTAGCACAGGCAACATATTTCAGTTAAAGTCCCCTATGGGCCCAACTGGGCAGGGCCTCTACCCCCAGCCTCGGGCAAATGTGTGCTAGACGTATAGCTGCCAAAATAATGGCTGCTGCTCCAAAGTGGCAACCTGAAAATCAAGATTTCAGTTATACTCTGTGGTTTCATTTCCTGCCCAGAAACGGAGCTCAGTGCTACAGATGGGGCCTGAGATGACAAACACTTCTGTGACAGGTTCTGCAGTCAGCATGGTTTCCTTTGCTGGGACAAAGCTGATAAACATCACAGAGCCTTTTCTTTTCATGGGATCAGGCAGAGAGCAATATCTGAACAGATTCCACCTTGGATTTCCTATTTGTGGATGAAAACAGTGTCAAGTGGAATGTGAAGAGCATCCTGGAGTTGTGGTGTTGGATGGGACCCCCCAACCACCACCAATGGTTTCAGCCTCCAAGGAACCCACTGCCTGGGGAGAGTGGAGCCCTCTCCAAGTGTTCTAGCCAATAGGCAATGGGTGCGAAGAGCATAGCTGCACTGAGCACCCCTCCAGGAAGCCACAGGGCTGCCCTCAGCAGAGACCTTCCCCAGCACGGCAGCACTGGGCACTGCCTTCCACCAGGGGAGTGAACTCCATCTATACATTTATAAGGGCATATAGGGCAGTGCCTAAAAGCATATATTATAAAGCCAGAGACCTGGATTCAAGTCCTGGCCACATATCTCCTCATGTAAGCTTCCTCATCCACAAAAGGACCCTAATTGTAGAAGTTAATTCTAAGAGTCATTGTGAGGATTAAACAAGACAATAAGATCAAAGCAATAGTACCATATCTGGCACTGAGTGTTATGCTGAGCCTTATTGGAGCCTGAGACAAATGAAAAACCCATAAAAATAATTCAGTCTTTATTTAAAAATGTGATGTTTTGTTCATCATCAAATTTTCACATTGATTTTTATTTGTTTAAATGTTGCATTAAAATATTACTTGCCTTGATTACTGAGAGGATTTTTACACCCCTTAAATGTTGCACACATACCTCAGAACTCAGTAAATGTTAGTGGTTCTCATTTTACCATCACACCACTTCAGGACACAAATTAGCACTTAATTATCTACTGCCTTGTATTAGTCATTGTTTCAAGTCCTTATGTCCTATTTCCCCAATTAATCTGTATACTCAATAAGAGCAAAAATTATGTCATGTATCTTTTATCCCTAAAACTATTGAGTACATAGGAGGCTGAAGCACGCACTTGTCCAGCGATTGCTGATAGCCCATGGTAGACAATTTACCACTCTACTAGTATTCTCTAATTGTTTAATGTATTTGAAGGTTTTGTGTCACAATCCTTGAGGGCAGGGATGACATGAGAGACAGAAAGAGGAGGTCACAGAGTCAAAGAACTGGCAGGGACCTTTGAGTTCATCTAATCCCACCTACTCACTTGTTATCTGATTGTCAGAGAGGTTGCATGATATGGTCAAACCAACCAGTGATTGAGCTGGGATGAGAATTCAGGTCTCCGGGGCACTTTCAACTCCCATACTTTGTAATTTTCTTTGAGCTCTCAGTCCCTTTTGAGTTGCAAACACAGGGTTCTGCATGCCAGAAAAATTCACTAAATTATTGATTTCTGGAATTTGAGCAATCTTTCCATAAAAGGAAGCATAAGAAGTCATTGCCTGGGAAAGTGTATAAGGATTTCCCAACTATCCATAAATCCTGATTCAGTGTGGCAAATTAGTTAAGAGAATACTGGATTTGGAGTTTACAAAACTGACTTGAAGACATGGCTTTACTGTTTCCTATCTATGTGATCGTACGTGAAATTTAGTTTTTAGTTTAATTTTTCTCATCCATATCCTGAACATAATAATGGCACCTATCTACCACATAGAGTTGTAAAAAAATGATACAAAACAAAAATTCATAAAGAATATAGGACACTACCTGAAACATGGTAAATGCTCAATAAATATTAGCAATTATCACCATCCTAAAAGTAAGCCCCTAATATTAGGTGGACTAAAAAGGCAGATGGAGAGATTTATATGCACAGTTCCATAATATACCCAAATTTTTGTATTATAGTCGATATAGATTGGGAATGGAGAACTAAATTATCAGTCAAACACTTAAAGATTATGCTGTATCTATCCCATAAAGGCTCATCAATATCTCTTATTAGTGTTATTCTGTGGTATCTCAGTTCCATATAACCATGACAAGGACTTTTAAAATTTTAGCTCCTGAAGTTTTACAGATTTCCAAAAGCACCAGGAGTTTAGGTCAGTAGACTGTAAAGAGGGCCTTATCATAGACTCAAGAATACCCAACCATAATTCCACTTTTAGTTCCATTTCAAGACAAAATAAATTATGTTAGCAAGGATGCCCTGTGAATAAGCAGGAGCCCGGACATAGAATAAGACATTCCATGTCCTGGTGCTATGAACAATGGAGAACTCAGAGAAACCAGTCCACAACTGAATGCACACAACACTCACCTGCTTTTATCCTTTTGCCCTCCATGAAAAGCAGGAGTCCAAGCCCAAACTTATATGACTCCACAAGAAGGCGTGAAGAGGGAGTCTGTGTGAAAAGTATCCTGTTTCTTAAGATTCAGAACCAGGGTGGAAGAAAGACCTACATAGTCCAAATTTCCAATCAAAGGTCACAATTTTGGCAGTATTTTTATTCCCCTATCTTCAAACCACTTCACCTGATCTGACATTAACTTCCCAGTGAAGCAGCTCACTGAGCCCACAAAACTTTAAAAAGCACTTAACTTTCTGTTCAAAACACTTTGTCAAGGAAAAGGAGGGGAAAATGCAAACAAAACCTTTTTTCATCCTGAGTCAAGCCCTCCATTGGCAATCTGAAAGTCTTCTTAAAATTTAAGAAATCCCAAAAGCAAGGTGATAGTCTCAATTGGATCCTAAAACCTAAAAACAAGAACATTAATGGATTTAAACTGGTAAAAAGTCTAGCTAATTTCTTTCTTTCTTTTTTTTTTTGGTTGAGACAGAACCTCAAACTATCCCCCTGGGTAGAGTGCTGTGGCATCACAGCTCACAGCAACCTCCAACTCCTAGGCTAAAGCGAGTCTCCTGCCTCAGCCTCCCAAGTAGCTGGGACCACAAGTGCCCACCACAATGCCTGGCTATTTTTTGGTTGCAGCCATCATTGTTGTTTGGCGGGCCTGGGCTAGACTCAAACCCACCACCCCAGGTGCACGTGGCTGGCACCTCAGTCACTTGAGCCACAGGCGCTGAGCCTAGCTAATTTCTTAGTATTGAGCTAATTTCTTAGTTTTGACAAATGCACCATTGCCTACATTAAATGGTAAACATCAGAGAAAGCTGAATGAGAGGTAGACAGGACCTCTCGATTTACCTTTGTGGATTTTACGTATATACAATAATGCCAAAGTGTATTTAATTGTTTATTAAAATAGCAAAAAGTACAAAGTCAAGGTTCCTTTCCTGAAGAACCATTATCTGGTGAGTGGGAAGGATGGGGATTAGTATTCTCTCTCTCCAGTGAAAAGGGCATTAAAAGGACAGCTATCTCCATCCAGCTTTTCACTAGAGATGGAAAAAAAGAAGGCGGCCAACAACTTTCTCATCAAAGTAATATGTCGGAAAGGTCAAGAGAATTGGGCCTTGGGGTCTCCAGTCTGCATAGTGGGGATTATGAAACCTCTCACAAGCAGAAGCTGGGCAAGAGGCATTTCCCTTTGCTCCTTCTCAGGACATTCCCACAGGCAGCTCCTGGCAGCCCCCACCCCACCCCAGAGCAGCTCTCCAAGGTAGTCCCCCAGTGTGGAACCAACTGCTCCTCTGTCTTGTCACACAGGGTCCCCTGTGTCCCTGACCTCCGAGGAGCTGTTGGAAGCTTAGTGCCTGGACTGCAAACAGTGGTCTCCCAAACTCACTTCTAGAGGGCAGCTCACACTCTGCTGGGCTCCTGCCAGGCCCTCTGCTAACAGCTCTGTCCCTGCTCTACTTTTTAAAAAACAGCCCCTTCTCTATCACTGCATTGGAACAGGAAGACCAAGAAACCTACCACATACTTGCTGAATTACTTTTCAGTTGAAAGAAAGAAGAGAAACAAGGAGCCATGAGCTGAGACAGAACCAGCCCTGCTCCACTCAGGGCAGTGGTGCTTTCTTTGCAATAGCACATCATGGCCCATTTCTAGAGCAACCTCATCCGTTTGGCTTGGCCCAACTTTAACTACAACATTCAAATGCACCACTGAATGCACCTTGCTGCACCATTCAAATACACTTGACTCACTGTCCTTTGCTTCAAGGAAACACTTAAATTAATCGGGCCTGGTCATTTCATGGCACTACAGAGCCCATCCTTTCTGCCTGGCTTTGTCTGGTCTTGTGGATAGAGAATATTTGGTGAAAGTGCCAAGTTTCTATGTCCTACCTCCATGGGGTTGTGAATTTTCTTAAATAATCTTTATTTGAAATGTTCTGCCTTATTTTTCCTAGAAACCACCTGCGTTTCTCAGAAATTAAAAAATATTTCAACTTGTAAAGTATTCTTACCTAGACGGTCTCATCTGCCTGAAGGTAGCCACAGAGTCTGCCACAGGCTCTTTTTAGAAATGGTCAGGGTACCTATTGGGTTCGTGGGTTCCGTCAAGGACTTTTGTCATGCTTTTTGGCCATATAATATCTGAACCCCCTTCCTGTGATGAGGAGGCCTTCTGCTGGTAAGGTAGAGCTGAGCTCCACCTGTGGAGGTCAACACTTTAGACATTTGTTTCATCAGCCTCCCTTGCAGCTGGAGAGCAGGCTACAAGCTGGGCTGCACCATTCACATGCACCTAATCCAGACTTTCAGTTAAAAACTGGGGATACAAAAAAGCAGGAGTCACACAAAATCTACTCTGGCAACGGGGACCACTCCATCCAACTTGCTGAAGTGTCAGCAGCAACAGATTTAAGGGCAGTTTCTAGCACTTAACGGTTAGTGTGGCATGAAAAAAAGCTGCAGGAGTGGAACTGGGTCTTCACCAGACTAGTCTCCAGCACAATCTGAATATTGTTTCCGGCTCCATAACCTCTGAGTCTTGCCCTGAGACCCTGCTGGAAATTCTATGAGCCAGGGCCAGCTTCAAAGGAATGCAACTTGTGCAATAACCTGGGATCCCAGGTTCAGTAGGGCCCTGTGCCTGGTTAAATGTCTGCTATTGCCATCAGGCAATTTTTGAATTTTTTCTAATAAGAGACCTCACATTTTCATTTTCCTTGGGTCCTGAAAATTATGTGGTCAGTCCTGCTGTGAGCTAGGTTAATATGCTTTAGGTCAAGGAGTTCTTAACCTTCTATGTGCAGGAGGCCTTTGATGGTCTGGCAAAGCTTAGGAAGACTGGGAGGAATGTTTTAAAATCCACAAAATAAAATCTATAGAAAATTAATCATATTGAATTATAACTAACACCTTAGGGAAGAAAAATACAGAAACAAATACTGGTGCATCAGCAAGAAGGATGGAGTTGTCCCCATTGCCAGGTGGATTTTCGGTGACTTTTGCTTTTTGTATCACTAGTTGCCAATTTAAAAGCACATACATGTCCTTTTAAATTATGCCAGTGGTTTGTATTTTTGCATTTTTGTATCACTAGTTTCCAATTTAAAAGCACATACATGTCCTTTTAAATTATGCCAGTGGTTTGTATTTTTGCATTAAATAAACCTAACTTCTGTTACTCAGAAGTAGTAACGCACGTGGGTCATATGTGGAACACCTGCAACAAGCAGAACGTGACTTGAAAATATCTCTGATTTCCAAAGGTGAGGAAGTCACAGGTACTTGGTTTGTTGCTAAATTCAGTGAAAGACTATTGAGAAAACAGGGATCCAAGTCACAGAGCCCCTAAACTTTAAGCAGGAAAAGCAAGTTAAGACCCCTGATTTAAATAAATTCCCTTTCTGCTTATATCAGCCAAAGTTGTCATTTTGTGGCTAACAACCAAGAACCCTGTTGGATACAATTACCCCTATAAACCAGGTGCCAGGACTAGCCAGGGGTATGCCACGGTTCTCCATGGAAAACAAGCAACACAATAGCACGGTGGCTCTGGGTGACTCAAGGATGTATCCAACACAGTCCTGCCCTCAGCGGTTAGGGTCTCAAAGGAGTGAGAAAGTGTATAAATAATGGCACTCAATTGTGCTATCTGCTTGGGGGGATGAACCAAGGGAATCTAGATGGCTAAACAAGTGGAGATCTCTTTTGGCTGGGACAATCAGCTGTTAATAATGGCTCTGCACTATGAGGAGGGAGATGAGTCACAGCCACGTAACCTTTACTCCAAACCCACAACAAGATGATGATTTCCCAAATCCTAGACCAGATTTCTTTATTCTAGCCTACATCCCCTCTCAGGTATTTCAACGTGAGTTTGCCTTTTGTCTATATAGGAAATATGATCATAATATACCTCTCCAGGCATTATTCTCTCCCCCTTCCACTCTTTTTTTTTTTTTTTTTTTTTTTTTTTGGTGGAGGAGAGAGAGGGTGGCTCAGAAATCCTTTGGGGCAAAGAAAATATCTATTCTTTGGACACACTTGAGAACCCTGGATTTAGCAAAAGTAGAAAACAATCCATGTGCAGACACCTTGAACTTCCCAAAGTTGATTCATATCCATTACCACACTTGAGTCCTAGGCATATACTGCTGTCCCTATTTTATAGATGAGGAAACTGAGGTTCAGAGGAGTTATGATTTGCTCATGGCCACAAGGCAAGGTAACAAAACTGGAAGAAAAACCCAAAGTTTCTTGCCTCTTAGCTCAGTGTGCTATGCTCCAGCTGTGACTCTCCCATTAGCACATAACATAGGGGACGGCTGCATCTGAAAGAGAAGTACATTCAAGCAGATCACTGAAAAACCAGAAACACACACCCCAATTCTGGAGAGCAGGTGTCACCTGAGGAGAAATGGCTCAAGAAAGAGAAGATATCACTGACTTCCGCAGCCCCTAATATAGTTGATTAGATCCCTCAACATAGCATAGAATGCAATTGGCCAGGGACCAGCCCAGAGTCCATCCCCTTCCTGCCTAGGAGTTATGCTCATAACAGCAACAGCAGGAAAAGGGCTTCATGGACATAAAAATAAAGAAACTTTCTATTTTTAGCAGGGCTGCAGCTGTGAGAGTTCCATTCTTGCTTTTCAGCTGCAGACCTCGGAGGGAGCAGAGGCAAGGGGTGGTGGGGTGGGAGGATGGGAGCCACATTTTCCGTTGTTGAGCTAATTGCATGCAGGCCACAGAAACCAATGTCCAGCCTGGAAGTCTCTGGAGTCTGCAGGTCTGGAAAAACTGGAGAGTGTCCACCAGGAAGCCAGTCCTGTGATTGAGCTATTTTCTGGCCATATATAGAAATAAATAATCTTTCACTGACATGGTTTTTAGAGCCACTGAAAACTGTGTTGCCTAGTGACTCCATTGGAGGAGTGGAAGATAAGCCTGCAGATTCCCCCCCCCCCCTTCACTTAGGCTCTAGGAAATCAGGTCCAGCATCTTTCAAGCTTATGCCCTATGCTCAGAATTCCTGATGAGCCTGCAGCATTTTGTCCCCACCCAGCCCTAGCAGACAGCTGGCAACATCAGGAGCTTGAGAAAGGACACTCTCCCGCTGGAGGTGGGAGAAACGGGAGCTGCAGTTTCTTCTTTCTGTTTGCCTGGTTGGACATTGTGAGAGGGAGTTCCAAGGTAGACACAGAGGAGGGGCAGAGACATCCTTTCCTATAAATGTCACAGCAGCTCCAGGAGAAGTGTGTACCTCGTCTGGTTTCAGAGTGCCTCTGTAGCCCTGCTGCCACACCCTGAGTCCACATCACGTTTGATTATGTACTTTCCCCACTCGTGACCCTTTTCATGCATCCTCCGGCTATACTTTCAGTTCTTTAGGAGTGGACAGAACTGCAGGTCTCAAAGGAATGCTGAGGAAGGACAGAACCCAGTGCTCCCGGCACTGACAAGGCAGAAAGTGCAGGAGGAAGGGCTCTGTGCTCATCCCTGCTCAGAACTGTGCCTACAGCTCCCAGATCTGGCCTGGTGGTCAAGCACTTCTTACACTAGCAAATGTTGACTTAGTGTCCCTACTCTCAAGAGCTTACAGTCCAGCATGGAGAACAGATAATCAGGCAGTTTCATTGCCATGAGGCAGGCGCCCTTGCAAGGGGAGCACAGACTCCTATGGCATAGGGAGGCTTCTATCAGTCCTGGGAAGTCAAGGGGACCTTTTGAAAGGAGAGCACAGCTTCTATCAGACCTGGAAAGTCAAGGGAACCTTTTTAAAGGAGACAGCAGTGGAGCTGGGACCCCAGCAGTTAGAGGTTGGGTAGGGGTAAGAGCTTCTCCTCAAATGTTCCTCCAAGGAAGAACATTGGAGCTCATTCAAAGCACTCAAATAATAATACGGCAGTGCTAAAAAGTGTGAGAACTTAACCCAAACACCTCAAAGTCAGTTGATTTCTACTGCCCAATAACACTTACCATATTACCCAATAATATGAACCAAGCAAAGCAATTGCTGTCAAATTAGAAAGAGAAGAGAATATTATAATTTATTTGAATGTGAATGTCCACAGCTAACAATATAAGCCCTAGAATGCTGGGGATGGAAGGGGTCATAGAGTGGGCTATACAGACCCCTGAACCTTCTCTCTGGGTATACCAGTCCCCTCTACAGCACCCCTGTTGGGCGGTCATCCAGCCTCTGTGAGAATTGTTTCGGTAAGGAGGAACTCATCACTGATCAAGGCAACTATTCAGTTAGTTTTAAAGGCAAGAAGTAGAGTATGTAGTGGCTTTTTACCAGTTTGGAGTTCCTGATACCAGTCTCCCTCCACTCTCATGAATCCTGCAAAAGCCCTCCAGATTAGCTTTCTTTGAGAGTGGTCAGTTCATTATTAAAAATTTGCAGTGACTCAAACTACCTACATACAAATTCTAATCTCCTTCTAAAAGACTAGAATCGCCCATACCAAAATGCTACGTGTGTGATAACATTGGTTATCTTTGGCTATCAGAATTATAGGTGATATTTTGTTTTAGGCTGAAAATTCTTTACGAGCCATATCACATATCATATCACAGTGCCTACCTAGCATGGTGCAGAGGTTATAGTAGGTTCTTCATAAATATTTGCTAGTAAGAGGGTGGATGGATGAGATTCCGTGGGCTGTAGGTATTTAACTCAGAGCACAACTCTAATACAGTTTCATGCCCTCTGATACTGTGCTCCTCAAACTGTAATGCACACATTCTAGGAGGTATGTAAAAATGTCTGTCAAGTATACGTGAAGCCACAGGATATCAAATAATGTTTCCCTAAAGGAGACAATATAGGGATATCCCAGTGGGAAAGCATGAGCAATGCTTTCCCAAGTATAAGAATTCCCTCCAAGGTTGATATCCATATTTTGCATGAGTTCCAGGAGTGTCCAATCTTTTGGCTTCTCTTCTGCACCTCACTGGAAGAAGAAAAATTCTCTTGACTCACACATTAAATACACAAACACTAATAAAAACTGATGAGCAAAAAAAAAAAAAAAATCCCTGCATAATTTTTGTGATTTCCACTACCACAGATAAGGAAGAAAGTCCTCACATAATCCACCTGTGGCCCATGGGCCACAGGTTGAACAGCCCTGAAGGCTTCATAGATCCCTCAGATGACCATTTGGGTATCCCTCCAAGCAACGTTCCTGGACTGTGTCATCCAACCTGCACACTGCAAGGAGGGAGCACTGGGCTCGGCAAGTCACAGATACTCTCCAATGTTCTTCCCAGTCAATGTCGGATCAAAGTGAATAATAATATAGGTGAAACAAAGTGAATAATAATATAGGTGAAACATCATTGTAATTTGAAAATTGACAGAGTTCCAGGCATTATTACTGTTGTTGTTATCATCCCAGAATCAATTAATATGATTCTGTCCCACAGGTATCTCACACCTGTGCAGGTGATTAAAGTAAGCAGCAACAGAGCTCTGAATTCAGAATGTTCTGGGTTGAAATCCAACTCCAGAACACAGTCTTATTTATTTTTGCATAGCTAATATTTTACATGGACCTACGAACCTACATGTGCTGAATAAACGTGTATTTAACCATTTGTTGAAATCTCAGTCCACCACTCAATCTTGGACAAATATATTTTAAGTTTACCAAATCTTACTTTCTGCATCTATTAGACTTGGTATGATAACAGCACTTCACAGTGTTGTTAGAAATTCCAAGGCAGTTTGTTGTAAGCACATCAGATTGTATAAAAAAATCAACACATTGTGCCCCACACATACACAAATGTATTCATGATCTATGTGTATACGACCCAATTAAAAAAAAAAAAAGAAAGACAGAAATTCCAAGGCAATGTATTTAAGCTGCTTAGCACAGTGCCTGGCACATAGGCAGCAGTAAGTCAGTAGTAGTTAAAGCAGAGAGTGTATTCTGCAACTTGACAAATGAAGGCTATCCCATTTTTTTAATGATGTTTTGCCAGCCCTTCCTTTTACCTGTTATGAATGAGCCAGACTTGGGAGAGGAAGTTTGTTTGTGGCAACACTGATGTTCTGAGTCACTAAACTAGTTAAGGAAGCAAATTTCAAAGCCACAGTTACTTTGTGGGCCCTTAGGGCAAAAGGAATGAACAAATTCAGCCTTCACAAAAACTTCTGCCAGAATGAATGTGCTGGGCAGGGCAAGTTCCCAGGAGTCTCTCTGATCAAGTGACAAGACTCTTACCTAGTCCTAGTCCAGTAAGTGCTCTGTGACACCCATGCAATGGGCTCACTCAACAAGCCGATTAGTAAACCCACCCCCAAGAGAGGAGCAGAGGACAGGAGGAAGGATGGAGAGAGGCAAAATGAAAGTACTTTGGGGCTCTCCTCCCTACCCCAGACCCAGACCCCCACGACCAAAATGGAATCCAGAAGCATCCTCTTTACATTTGAACAGCACCAATACTGAATCCCATCAAAGAGCCCTGAACAATAGTCCTGCCCACTTTACAACTGTCAGCGATGGTGCTGTAAAAATAGCTTTTAAAGACACAACTCTGGGGGGCTGTGAGCCAGAACAGAAAATGAAAACTGAGCCCCTTCTTACCCCAGAGGTATAATCACAAGGCCTCCCGACCCCCATACTGGAATAGCCGAGCATGTGCTCTATCTCTAGAACTCACAGAAGCACTAGAGAAGGCACAAAGTGCCTGGGGCTGAGGGGGATGTGTGGGTGTTGTGGGGAGACATGTGGATCATTAGCAGAGACATCCAAGAGTTTCCTAAAGTTCCCCCCCATGCTGAGATTTGGAATTAGGGGCATTAAAGTAACTTTTTTCCAGGTATCCTGGATGCAGTATTGAAGACATTTGGGACATTGCATTAAAAAGAGTTCCCAAGAAAAGGATATTGTTGCTGTTCTTTTTAGAGGAGCTTTCATAATTAGAGTAATTTATGTCAGAATTAGATAATTTAGGAGGGAAAGTCTAAACAGAAATCTAATTGCAGGAGCTAAATATGATAACCGGTACAAAAGCAGACACTCAAAATCTGTTCAGAAGTTGAAAGCCAAAAGAAGCAATGCGTCGTAAATGGGCTGGAAAGCTCAGGCAGAAGGAACAAGGTTGTGTTGCCTTTATGGGGGCAAAGGACACAGAGACTGTAGAATTAGGGAGGCACAGTTGGTTCTGCCCATGGCTCAAATCCCAGCCCTGTAGAGGCCAGGACTCTTTTCTTCACAAAGACCCCCCCAACAGGTGTACATCCTATAAGAACACACTGGGCCACCCTGAACTCCTGGACCATGCGGAACATATCTCAGCTTCCTGCAGTTCTCTTTACGGCTCTGCTATTCACCCTCTGGAATCCACTCATGTGGCCAGTCTGTGCTACCTCTGGAAGGTAATCCATTCCATAAATTCATTACCTGCTGCGTGCATAGTACTTCCGCTAACTTGTCCTGGACTTGCCTCACTGTGGTTCCAAGGCCCTGCTGTATTTCAGGATCTGATGAGCAAGTCTGCGCTCATCTCATCCACACCATTTACGGTCAGATGGTTTCCTCCTAACATCCTTCTCCTTGTCAGCAGCCCTTCTGCCTGCAGTCAGTTCCTCAGAGCACCAGCATGCTCTGATCTCTCCTCCTAGAGCAGTGGTTTTCTTTCCTTTATTTTTAATTTCAAAATATTAAGGGGGTACAAGTCTTTTAGATTACATAGTTTGTTTTTGTAATAACTTGACTGGTTGTAGGTGTGCCCATCACCCAAATAGTGTTCACTGTAATCATTAGGTTGGTTTAGTCCTCTCCCCTTTTTCCCCTCCCCCAGTTGATTTCCACTTAGCTTTACTTCCCTCTGTGGACATAAGTGCTCATCGGTTAGTTCCAATTTAATCCTGAGTACATGTGGTGTTTGTTTTTCCATTCTCAAGATACTTCACTTAAGAGAATAGTCTTCGGTTCCATCTAAATTGTTCCCAAAGGTATTAATTCATCCTTTTTATGGCTGAGTACTCCATGGTGTACATATAACACATTTTATTAATATTAAACCACTCATGAGTTGATGGGCACTGGGTTGATTCCAAAACTTTGCAATTGTGAATTGTGCTGCAATAAACACTCAAGTGTAGGTATCTTTTTTTTTTTTTTCAACAGAGTCTCACTCTAGCCCAAGCCTAGAGTGCTGTGGCTTCATAGTCACTACAACCTCACATTCCTAGGTTTGAGCAATCCTCTTGCCTCAGCCTCCCAAGTACCTGGGACTACAGGCACCTGCCACAAGGAATGGTTAGTTTTTCTATTTTTAGTAGTAATGGGGTCTTGCTCATGCTCAGGCTGGTCTTAAACTCCTCAGCTCAGATGATCCACTCACCTCAGCCTCCCAGAGTGCTAGGATAGCCCAGTGTTTTTCAACCTTTTTTATTTCATGGCACACTTGAACCTATAGTTAAACTTCTGCAGCACACTTAAATTATGTTAATAAAAAAAAGAGTAAACAAAAATACATACTTACTATTCTTTGAGCTTCTTTTGAAAATAATTTAATTAATGACCTTTACAATTTTTGCTGCACACCAGTGAAAAATCACTGTTCTAGAGCCTCACGCATGTTGCTGGCAAGAATACATCACAGTTTCAGGTAAAGTACGATCATGTTCCCAACTTACTATTTCCACAACCAAAGAATGTGCCCATTTTTGTGCAGCATTGTTCTGGGTACAACCACATTTTATTAGACATGGCTTCTAGACCCAGGGAGTTTGCAAACAGATGGGAAACTGTCTCCTGGTACCACAGGTGGATCCGTTCTAGTCAACCTGTCTGAAACAGGGCATTACTTAGAAAGAAAAGCAAGTGTAAGCATCTGTAGCCTTTAAAGCTGGCTAACATGTAATACTTACTTAGTACCCCACTGATGTTCACAATGTCTGAGAAGGAGGCAACACCTTTTGTCTGCAACATACTTATGTGTTGCCAGTTCTAAAATAAGTGGGGAGTGGTCACTCAAACCGGCGTTAAGATGTACAGTCTCAGTCCACAAATCTGCTTATGTTGGCTTCTTTCTTTAATTAGATGCTAATACTTTGTTTCATTTCATGTCATGCCAACTAAGCTCTTGACCACCTTCAAATATCCTTACTGAAAACAAGAAAAATAACGAGGATTAAGCAAATTGTAACAGCACTGCAGCTTCCTGGGGCCATTCATTACTTCATAGGAGTTGGGATTTCACTGCCAAGAGAATAAACTAGTAGATGGATGCTCTCACTTGCTTTTTCACATGGGATGCATCATCCACCAAGAGTGGGAACATCCTGGCCAGGTGCCCAATCTTCTGTTCTTCTGCCATGATTGTACCTCCTAGTACTGTCAATGCCTCGACAGACTCTGTGGCTTTGGCAATCCACGGTGAGCAAATCCACCATCTTGTCCCCCTATAGGTATGTCCCTAAAATGTCTGCTGCAGAAGCTATTAGACTTTTTTTTTTTTTGGCCAGGGCTGGGTTTGAACCTGCCACCTC
The DNA here is from genome assembly GCF_000181295.1 of Otolemur garnettii. NCBI lineage: Eukaryota > Metazoa > Chordata > Mammalia > Primates > Galagidae > Otolemur > Otolemur garnettii. The sequence continues at coordinate 18,157,996 of NW_003852411.1, forward strand.
CGGTACATGGGGCCAGCACCCTACTCCTTTGAGCCACAGGTGCCTCCCAAAGCTTTTAGACTTTTTACTGAGATACCCAGAGATGCCACCTTATAAATGAACTCCTAGTTTTCTTTCTACTTTCTGACAGCCATGTCCACAAAGCCTTGAGCTTGAGCTGATTGCCTCAGTTCCTCTTACTTAGTTTCTTCCTGTTTTCTCTTAAAAGCGACCCTACATACTTGTCACCTTGGCCAGAACAAATCTATAACGTTGCCCTAAGCTTCCAGGAAGGTATTTTCTAAAGCCTTCCCCCAGTAGGTATCAATTCCAGGCCTGCACATTATCCCTGCATGTGTGGAATTCCTTCATGGAAGGTGATTTCCCTCCTGCTAAATGATATAGTGGGAACAGGATGGATTGGGGGGTTGAAAATACTTGTCCTGGCTTCACTATGTCTTAGCAGTGTGCCCTTGAGGAAGTCACTTGGCTTCCTCTGAACCTCAGTTTTTATATCTGTAAAACCAGGGTAATACTACATCTCATAAATGTGTTATGAAAGATTGAATGATATATTGTGCATAAAGCTCCAGGTGGAAGGAGATCTCCAGTCCCAAATCCTCAGGACAGCATCTAAGGCCTTACTATCATTTACCCCCAGCACATCTTCCTTAAACCCTCCTATATTCTATACACTACCTTAATCTCCAGGAGTTTGTTTTGTTTTTTATTTATTTTTGAGACAGAGTCTCACTGTGTCGCCCTGGGTAGAGTACAGTGGTGGCACAGCTCACAGCAACCTCAAACTCTTGCACTCAAGCAATTCTCTTGCCTCAGCCTCCCTTGTAGCTGGGACTACAGGCACCCGCTGCAACACCCAGCTATTTTTTTTGTTTAGCAGGCTGGGGCCAGGTTCAAACCCACCAGCCCTGGTGCATATGGCTGGCGCCCTAACTGCTGAGCTATAGGTGCCAAGCCAATCTCCAGGAGTTTTAGAAGAACCAATTATATGTAGGTAGACAACTGTAGGCTCAAAGTGCCATTGAAGATTGAGACATCTCTAATGAGAAAACCCATCTCTAGAAATTGGGCTTTAGGTCATCAGAGCCTTACATCTGCAATCACAAAGCCAAGTCTAGTGCTGAAAGCCAATAGCTTCGTTTCCTAGCTTGGTAAACACATCAGCCCAAGGAAGACCCTCATTCCATATACTTCCAAGCAGTCTCTTGGGTCCACTTCCAGGTCTTCTCTTCCCTAAGAACTCTAACTTCTTGAAGAGTGGGACCTTCCACTCCCTGCTAAGCCCTACCTGACTACTTCTCAGCTCACCTACTTCTGGGACCCCTCTTTCTCCTTCCTGTTCAAATGCAGATTAGATTTCTGGGAAGAAGGTCTCATCTAACCTACCTTTGAAAGAAAACTTTTTCTTACTCCTTCCTTTACCATTCTTGGCAATTTTGGCTGTAGTGCTGGATTTTCTCTTTGGTCTTTCAACTCAAAGCCACATGGCTCCTCTTAAATAAACAGAAAGGGATATCTTGATCCTCAGTAGTAACAGTTGGTTGTACCACTCATTTTAATGTCCACCTTCAGCAGCCAGAGGACACCACTGCTCAGGCATAGTGAGTGGAGAGTAAGTCCCAGTTTGGCACCTACATCTGAGACCTGTGCACCTGGCAAATACAGCCAAGGGGCAGAATCTCAGGCCCATGTCAGGGAAGGACCTCCCAAAATGACTCTGAGAAGGCTCCTAGATGCTCCACAGCCAGGTCCCAGCATCACTCCTTTTCCTCACTCACCGAAACCTTGGGGGCACTGCACAAGCTCCCTTGCCTGGGTCATCAGAGCCTTATGTCTGCGATCCCATAGCCAACGCTGGCACAGGCCTTCTCATTCCCAGTGTCCCAGCTGTTTGGAACTAGACTTGAGAGAGATGAAGAGCACCTGAGATGAGAAGGAAGCACCCCTCAGAACCTTTTAAAGTCAGCTTTTTTCTCCATTTTTGCTTCTGACAGCTCCAGGGGTCACAGTTTCCCTAAATGTCTTCTGTGAGTAGCACAAAATCTTTATGGAAAGATCACATGCACCCCTTGAAGCGCACAGCTTTGACCACAGGGCCTGTCATTTTCCTTTGTACAGATAAGGCCCTGTGGCCTTCACTCCACCTGCCCTGGGGTCTCCCTCCCGAGGGCCTCCCACCCCTTTTCCAAGACGGCCGGCTGCGTGAGGCAGCAGTACTCTGTTTTCCCTTAAGCTGGGCTTGCCCAGAGTTGTCTCCCGTCCCTGGGAACACTGGCGCGTCTGTGAAAGAAACTGGGGCTGAGGAGGGCGGCTGTGTCCTGAAGGAGGCGTGTTCCGCGACGGCGGGGACAAAAACAAGCCACAGCTAGGCGGAGGGGGGAGCAACTGGCGGGAAGACCGACAGCTAGGGCGCGTCTGGGGCGTGTGCGCCCACGTCCAAGGGCACCCGTGGGCTGCTGGCTCCGGGTGGAAAGCTTGGACCGAGCCCTGAGAGTGGGAAAGACGGCGAGCCTGATTCAGGAAGTCGTGCCTCTGACATCAGGGGCAGGACGGAGTTGGAGCGAAACCTCAAGTATGCGAGGCGGCGGCCGGCGGGAGCGCAGCGGACGCAGAGGGCGCTGAGCGCAGCGGAGCGGCAGGTACGCCGGGCGGGGGCGGGGGCGGGGGCGGGCGCGGGCGCGGGGCGGCACCCACTGACCCTTCCGCCCGCCACCGGCCGCCACGCCACAGCCGGCGGGTGCCACACGCCTTCAGGAAGCCCTCCCGCGGACTGAAAGGTGAGTTTCAAGACGTTCTGGCTTTGCTAGGGGTTTTTTAAAAATACATTTTAAGCTGCCCTGTGTTTGAAATGGGATGTCCCACTCCTTTCTTTGGAAGGATGGAACTAGCCCCAGAGGTAAGTGAGACTTAAAAATTGTTTCTAAATAGCCTCCTGCCCCTTCTCAACTTGTGTTCTAGTTTGTTTCCCTCTAGTTTGTTGACTGCTGATTCTCAGCAGACTTCCATCTGCTTCTGGGCTGGGTCCACATGAGTTTGGGTGGAGCGCTCTTACTCTAGTTGACAACTGCTGCCGGTAGGAACAGTTTGGGAGGGACAGATGGACGTTCTGTTTACCACTGAGAAAGTGAAATCCTGAGACCCTCCAGATAGCATCTCAGGACTTAGATGTTTCTAAATCCCTCTAGGTAAAGCCCAATTTTCTGTGGGGCTAAGGAACTGGCCAAAACGAAAATGTGGCCTGGAGCCAGGGGCGGAGTGGGAACCTGTCTGCTATCCTCAGAGTCTGGGGAGTTTGCTGTGACACAAATTACTTCCTAACGTCTTTGACTCTCTACATGGTCCCCTCCCAGCTGCCATCCCACCCATGAAGGTAGAATGGGAGACACAACAAAACCTGTTTTTTTAGCCTTTGAAGAGCTTTACTGGAATATGTTACATAAAAATTGAGTTAAGTATGCTATAGATGTTGGCTGGCATGATCACCAGCCCTGCCTAATTGAAAGAGAAACTGAAGGAGAGATAAGCAGTTGCCCTAATTTAACAGAGAATGCTGGCATGTGGCAGCTAGCATGTGGTGCTGCTACCTTGCCAGACTGCTCCCTTGATCCTGTTGACTGAGGATGAGAAGGAAAAGTGCACAGGGGCATCTCAGAAGCACCTTCCTTCCAAGGGGGCATTTCATTCATTCACCGGCTATAGTTCATAAGAACCTGAAGCTAATTTTAAGAACATTCATTCTGAAGGCCTGTTGGGTAATGGGAGAGTCTTGCGTTACAAAGAGCAGGATTTGAAGATATTGATAAGTCTTGTTCCTAACCCTTTGACAAATAGTTTGCAAGTTCTGCCTAAAGAATTCTCCAAGAGTCTTACCGGCCTGTAAGCTGAGTGGCTTCTACCAACCACTTAGTCTGATGTGCCTGCCCTTCCCCCCAGAGCTGGGCTGGGCAGGCAGCTGTATAGGAAAATCTGATCAAGTCCTTTTTTTGTCTGAAATTCTGCTTCTCCATCCCACCCCATATACAATTTTAGGAAAGAGATACCTCCATATATTGTCAGTGTTTTGTCTATGGAATGAAAAGAGGATGACTTCTGCCCCTTTTCCTTCAAGAGTAGACACAAGAGAACAATGACCACTCAACCAGCAAAGTCATTGATTTCATCAAAGAGGGAGGTACAGTCAACATTTACTGTGCCTACCTTGTGCAGGGCAGTGTGCCAGGGCCTTACAATCCACAGGTCATGAGATGATTTCTGCTTTTGAGGAACCCTGATCTAGGCTGGATAATTCCTCCCCCAGGAATTATCTGTGAAGCCACCACTGCAGAAGGGATGGGTGAGCAGAGTCTTAAAAATGACTGTACGTTCCCAGGGAAAGGGTATTGGGAACAAAGGGAAGGGCATATGCAAAGTCAATGGCAGGTGGGGAAATAGCATGCCATGGTTATTACACTGCTGTACTTCGAAAGGTGAACTCTCACCCTGTAGCAGAGAGAAGCAATTTGTGTTTTTTAAGCATGGGAGGGATTGGATCAGATTTGCATTTGGAGAGAAAATTTACGGCCAGATGGAGGATGGCTTAGCGAGATGGAAAGCATAGTTGACAAAGATCTCAACTTAAACCATGGCAGTGGGAACTGAGGAAAGGGAATGGATTTTAGGAAGTGGAATCAAAAGTACCTGGTGACCAAGTAAATGCTGTAGGGGAAAGAACGAGTGGAACAAAGTGATCATGAGATGCTCAGCAGGGTGGAGGTGGAAGGTACCTTGTAGAGTCATTAATAGAAATCATATAAACCAGAGAAGGAATGGGCTTGGGAAGCAGATTGTGGGAGAAGGCAACAATTAACACTTTGGACATATTTCAGTTGGATATGCTCAGGAGATGCCCAGGTGGGGACATATGGTAGGCAGTAGGATATATAGATCTAGAGCTCAGGGAAAGGTGGAGCCTGCTACAGTTTAACTGTCCCAGATGTTGTACATAAAAGTGGTGTTAAAGGCAGCTAACGAGGCCTACGATAGCACTATCAGTAAAACCACACTGGCACTGAAGAGCCTTGAATTGTCAGTAGTGGCCTATATAGATATCATTTCACATCATATGGTGACTTCCCAGGGTGTCCTGCAGGGTAGTTCTAAAATGGTGGTGAGAATTCTGTTAGTGGCACACAGGTTGTACAGATGCATCTAACTAAACAAGACAGTCCTTAGGAAACACTCCCCCATGTGAAAAATGAATATTTAGATCAGTGGTAAGATCCACCAAGACCTTTCCATGCTCATATCTGTGTGAAAAAGTCCTGCCTTCACAGAATCAAGAAGGATGACCTGAGCAAACTAATTCCAGATCCTTACAGAGCAGTTCTTTGGGTATGACTGCCAAAGCCTAGATCAGGATCCCATGCAACCTTCATGGAAGAAAAACAACCTTGAACTTGGAACTAGACCACAGCAGTTCTCAACCTATGGGTTGCGACCCCCTTGTAACAATGAAAATACATTGCGGCATTAGGAAGGTTGAGAACCACTGAGCTAGACAGATAAATGTTCATTTCCTGGGTTGACCACTTATTAGCTGACATTGAACCAGTCTTCAAATCTCTCAGCTTCATTTCCCTTAAATTTAAAATGAGGATAATTATTACTCACCAGGGCAATAGTTAGAATCAGAATCAAATTGAAAAAGAAAGTACATTTACTGTGCTACATAAATTGTAAGACTCTATAAAAATGTGAGGAGTTTTATTATTATTGCTAATCTTGCCTCTTGAAGCTACCAAAATCAGATGGATTGCATAGGTGTAAGAACTGGGCAATGTCTTAGTCCTAGACTTTGCAGCCTTTTAGTTGTATGTAACATTTTAAGGCAGTAATTATAAAACTCGCCTTCCATCATCTCAGTGATGGATATCTATTCCAGCCTCTTCCTTTTCCATACTTTAGCTATGCAGGTTGTCCACTATGCAAGGACTCCAGGGAGCTGGTGGGGCTGAAAGAGCTGTATTCCACTTGCTAGGCCATGATCCCACCCCACTTGCACCTGAGTCCACCTAGAAGGGATGCTTTTTTCTAATCCTCACCAAAGTGCTAGTTAAACCAGTAATGGCCCTGAATGTGAGCATCGGTTTGGCTTAGATATACTGTGTTTCCCCCAAAATAAGACCTACCCAAAAAATAAGCCCTAGCAGGATGTCTATGCATTTGCTAAATATAAGGCCTATCCTGATAATAAGACCTAGTGATGGGCATGGCTATGCAGCATATCTGGATAGCCACACCATGCATTTCAGCGTGGAGAGGAAGACATGCCCTGAAAATAAGCCCTAGTGTGTCTTCTTGAGAAAAAATAAATATAAGACAATGTCTTATTTTTGGGGAAACGAGGTATGTTTGTGGTTTTCTCCTGTCCTGAGCACAGAAACCTGACATAATCCAACCCAGTGAAGCTTGAATTTTATACCAACATCAAAACCTTCAAGTGAACACAGTTCTAACAGGGGCTGTCTATTGATGAAGAAAAGGAAGTAACCACCGATTCAGAGACTTCAAATAGAAAAACACTTTAGAGATGAGGCAACCCCACCTCCTCACTTCTCAGATGAGCAAACTGAGGCTCAGGGAGGGGAAGCGTGTGCCCAGGTCACAGAGCTGGAGGGACCAGAATCCAAGCTCTGCCTCTCTCAGTCCAGGAATACTCATTACTATCTGGGGCACTGTCATCGGGACCTTCTGTAGCCTGTACACTGCCAGGCACACAAATGCTGGTGAAGAACTAAAATAAACAGTTTGCCCTTGGAGGCTGAATCTTTCCCCTGGCCTCCAGAGCAAACCAGGAGCAGGTCCTAAAGAGATTCAGGTAGTTCTCAATCCCTAAGGCCACTTCCATGGCACCTTCCATCTCTTCTGTTTCCTTCAAGCCTTAAGCTTTTCTTAAAAGTTCCCGAAGACTACTCACGAAGGGAACTATGTTGGGTGCCTTAATTTTAACAAAAACCCTTTTAGCCTCAAAGTTGTCAGGAAGAGTGTTTTGCCTCAGCGATGAGAATGTGCTATAGATCAGAAGACACTTCAGGTATCCACACGTGACTTACCACTGGAGAAAGACCCCATGGGAGTAAGAGGAGCTTATGGTGCACACTCGTCATGGGCACAATTAGAGAGATAAAGGCAATGTCATGACAGACTTTTTCCCTCCCCAGACAGCAAAAGGAAAATCTACTGCAAGTTCGTTGAAGGGCAGTCCCGAGGGTTGGAGCCCAGATCAAGTTTCTGGCTTTTCACCCACATCAGTCGGAGCCATCTGAACAGAGCATCATCTGGGAACATGAGTGGACATTTAGTGGAGATCAGAAAAGGGTAGCTGAGTTCCAAAACGAGCCTCACACAAACACAAGATTCCTTTCTCAGGGGCACCTCCCAAGGGACCATGGAGTATCCAAACCCAATCTCCGCCCCTGGGAAGAGACTTGCTCCCACGATTGTAAAGCAAGCTGCTCAATGGAGCTTGATGCTAAGAAATGAAACCAAACCTACCCAGGGGTCTATTTCTTGGTCAAGATTTAAAAGATGATTGTGCTTGTAACCCACTGCAGACTTGCCCTTGTTTTTTACTGTCTATAACTTCCTCCTGATTGAATATTTTTCAGTTGAGTTTTATTCTTTTCAAATACCCTAATTTCAAGCTGGTTAGGAGTCAGGAAATCCCATTAGCACTTTTTGTTTTGTTTTGTTTTTCAAGCAAGTCTTAAAACAAAATTGGCATAAGAGAGGGGAAAAATACACAGTACTATCAGTAAGGATAGTTGCGTGTTAAACACATTGTATTTTTAAACTCCAAGTTGTTCTGAGAGGGAAAAGAATTGTGGGCCAGAGGTTCAGAGATGGGTGTTGAGGCTGGGGCTGGGAGCAGGGAAAGGAGCAATGGAAACTGGGAGGTCCCATGAGGTCTAGTGTTAAGGGAATAGAATTGGATCGTGGACATGCTGTGTATTAGCCTGTACGACACATGACAGTGGCCACCATACATAAGTGAAAAGAAAGTTGCTGTCTGGGTCAGGAGCCTTACTTATTCCTTCCCCAACCCAAGTGAGATACTGAGCCTGTATCCTTCTGCTGTGGTTTTAACTCTTAGATTCTCATGTAGCTTCACCAGTTGGACAAAGTGCAGACTTTCAAACGCCCCTCTGCATGTGTCATTAGATACCCAAAGCCCTGGCTTTACAGCCTGCAAACTCTAGTCATCCAATTATACATACTGTCCTGAAGCCACCCAGGCACCAACACTGGGGTCAAATTCACCTTCCCAGTGACGAGAACCCAGAGTAAACCAATGTCTATCCAGCCTTTGTCTGTCATGAATTTTCAGTGTGCATACTGGGCTCTCAGTAACCCTTTACAAATTAAGGAGCTAAGAAAATGAGGCATACAAAGAGGACAGCCATTCCTCCCCCTACCCACCACGTCACTTTATGAGCACATCACAACGTATGTTGGTTATTCAGCATTATCTAAGGAGAAATATCAAAGCCAAAAGAGCATACCTTATTCTTAAGGCCAACCCTGCAGACTTAACCCATCTATCAGGCCTCTTACTTATAAATGACTGATGACTGCACCCACCTTTCCCTCTCTCCAACTTCCACTCCTGATTTGAAACTTCCCTCCTGCCCAAGGCCCATAATCTGCTGTGTAGCAGTCACCAGCACAGCAAAGTGGTGGCCTAGATAAAAGCCTCCAGGCTCATTATGGGGGGGACCCACACTATCCCATAATGAAACCTCTGCTGGGAAAGGGGAGCACACTTACACACCACACCAGATGCAACTTGCTCAGAGCTCTCAGAGTTTCCAAATTAGGAACTCAGATCCTGCCCTCCAAGACATTTGGACCAAAGCTTTCACTGGTTTAGGAAAAAAGCAATGTCCTGCCAGGTACCTGGGAACACTTGCTGATTTCTAATGACTGAGCTCTTCCCAGTTTTGCATGAGGACATTACTGACCCCTCTGAGGATACAGCTGGGTTTCAGCTGTTTTTAACAGATGGATGGCTCAGTTCACCAAAGCTGGCCATGGAAAGAATACCTCATTTCCAGACAAAGGCACTACAGTCCCCACACTGTCTGGGACAAGGACAGAGAGACACAATCACAGAGCATGTGCCATAGGGGGAAGAAAGTCAGATGCTCCTGACTGACATTTTCCAGGAATAGGGACTTTAGTGGTTCATAAAATATCATTTTTTCAAGGCAGGGCCTGAGGGTAAGGGAAAAAATACTTAAACCACTGGGTGTATAGTCATCCAATGGTTAGTGTCAGAGTGAATGAAGAAGTACACTGTAATAAGACCACTGACAACATTCTAAACAATTAATTATGAGAACTATACCATTTTTTCCCATTCCATCTATTGAGTTTTGAGAAATTTTGCATTCCCTCCTCCTGCATTATTTTACTGAGGTAGAATTCACATTGCTTAAAATTTATCATTTTAATAGGAATAATTTAGTGGCTCTTAGTACATTCATAATGTGGTACAACCATCACGTCTTACTAGTTTCAAAACATTCTCATCACCCTGACATAAAACCTTATACCTATTAAGCAGTCTCTCCTTATTACTTGATAGATTAACTTATTCTAGGTATTTTGGACCAATGGAATCATACAATAAGTGACCTTTTGTGACGGGTTTTTTTCACTTAGCATAATGTTTTCAAGGGTCATGTACATTGTAGCTTGTATTGATGTTTCATTTTTTATGGCTGAGTAATATTCCATTGCATGTATATACCACTATTTGTTTATCCATTCATTTGTTGATGAACATTTCAGTTATTTCAGCTGTCGTGAAGAGTGTTGCTGTGATCAAAGATTGGTTTGAGTACCTATTTTCAGTTCTTTAGGGCATATACTTAGGAAAGGAATTGATAGATCATATGGTAATCTATGTTTACTTTTTTAAGGAACTGCCAAACTACTTTCCTTTCCCCCACTTTTTCAGCAACATGTTGATAAATTCATTTTCCTTTCCTGAGAATATCTGTATTAAGTGGCATACTTTTCCACACTTGATCTCTTATTTGATACCTTTGATTTTATGCTATAATAGGAGATATTAAATCCTGTCTCTCATTATTCTAGAGATAAAAAATTATTTGGATACTTGAGATAGAAAATATTTGCAGTAAACCCTTCTTGGTGTAACTGAGTAGGAAGCCATAGCTAACATCAGCAACATTTAGGGGCTGTGCCAGGCATAGCATTAAGCCCTTTATCTATTTATTCTCGTTTAATTTTCTTGACAACTCAACAAAATAGGTACTACTACAGGTTGAAAATCCCTTATCCAAAATGCCTTGGCCCAGAAGTGTTTTGAAGTTTAGATTTGGGACCCTTTATTTTTATGTTAGAATATTTGCCTTACACTGGACCTATTTGTTCAGTCTCCATAATTCAAAATCCAATGAGGACTTCTTTTGAGTGTTATATTGGTACTCAGAAAGTTTCAGATTTTGGAGTATTTCAGATTTCAGGTTAGGGATACTCAACCTGCATTATCCCTGTTATACAGATGAGCATACTGAGGTCTTTACCATGAGCTAAATGCTCTTCCTCTGGCTCCAACAAGAGAATCTTCTGTTCTGTTTCTCAGAAGACTGTGGCAGAAGATAGGTAAAGAGGCCGTTATAACACAGGGTAATACATGCTACAATAGGTATCATCACAACTGGAGCCCAAAGGTACAGCACCTGGCCCGGCCCTAGGCAACAGACTTCCCAGAGCATATGAAACCTAAGTCTATTACTTCCTTGTCAATGCTTTGGGACCCTTGTAAGGTCAGACCCTCCCAGGCACTGTTTGGTGGCACCATCCATCTTGGCCTTGGCCAACCTCCATACCCAGCACCTAGCTGCTGCTGGTTAAATGTAGGGTAGTAAACACAGGCGTGTGTAATGGAAACTCCCAGCCCAGTCACATATTTCGGGAGTCCAGTGCCTGCGACCTGTATTTCAACTCACAGGCTTTCTCAGAATAGGTGTGGTGGGGATTAGGGAAGAAGAAAAGAAAAGGCCTATGAGGGCTGTGGTTGTCCTCTCCATCCCTCCACAGGCACTGTATAGCTGGGCAGGAAGGGAGGAGGGGCAGGAAGGGTGGGGAGAGGGACAGGAGGCCTTCAGCGCTGAGGTCTGCCTGGGCCAAGGGCAAGAGACTTTGTCACATTGCATGGAATCCTAAAGAAGAAACGAACTGGTAAATCTCTCTCCAAAACCTGAAGTTCTCCATTTCCTCTCAAGGTTTATTATGGCTTCAAAGATTCCTAGCTTATGGCTATACAGGCCGTGAGGTGACTCACCTCCACTGGCAGGTCCAGGAAGCAGTAGCTTCATAGGAAGGTCCAGGGGTGCCTACCCTGTGGCCCACAGGCCATATGCTGATTTTGTGAGGACTTTTTTTGCTTATCTGTGGTATTAGATATCACAAAAAGTATGCACAGAGCTTTGTGTGTGTGCTAATTAGCATTTATTAGTGTTTGTGTATTTTTTTTTTTTGAGACAGAGTTTTACTTTGTCACTCTCAGTAGAGTGCTGTGGCACTATAGCTCACAGCATCCTCAAAATTTGGGGCTCAAGCGATTCTCTTGCCTAAGTCTCCTGAGTAGCTGGGACTACAGGAACTGGCCACAATGCCTAGCTATTTTTAGAGACAAGGTCTCACTCTGGCTCAAGCTGGTCTTGAATCTGTGACCTCAGGCAATCCACCCGCCTCAACCTCCCAGAATACAGGCATGTGCCCAGCCCCTGTTTGTGTATTTAATGTGTGGCCCAAGACAACTCTTACTCTTCCAGTGAAAAAAGAGACAAAAACCTGTTGGATACCCTGGGACTCTAGTCTCTCCCCACTGATTGCAATTTGCACTCCTCTCTCTCGAGGGTTGTCAGTGGGATCCAGCTGTATCACTTGCCTTTGGTCAGTCCTCTTCACCTCCTCTTTGCAAAAGGAGAATTGTGAAAACTCCAAGGATGCCTGGCAGCCTTGAGATGGCAGAAGCTGCCCTGACATGACTCTGGTTGCATTTTTTCTCCATGCCTAACACTCTGCTAGAGGCTGTGGGGAATTTTTAAAACACAAAACAAAAAGCAGGCACAGACTCCATCCTCAGAGACCTACCACCCAGGAGCCTACATGCACATACCTGGCTGCAAGCCCTCCCCCTCTCATTTAGAGCTGTGAGAAACAGCCTCTTCCCTGGGTTGCATCTGTCCTGGGATCTGTACCCACCAGTGCAGCCATCTCTTCACCCAGTGCCCATATCTGGACAGTGCCATTCTGGAATCCTTGCTTCATGTCGGCCTGGCTGGCTCCTCAGAGGTCTGGCCAGCTCACTTGAGCCATAAGCCGCTGTTTGGGGCCTATAACCCCAGCTATGTAAGCTCATCCCATTGCAAGGCCTTCCTGTTCTGCTCAGTCCCTATTTTTTGGTCCCCTCACCCTACTAGAGGCCTCCTATGCTATCCCACCCCATCATCTGGTCCTGCATGAAGCCTAAATGAAACACTTGTATAAGTATGAGAATGTGGGGTGCCAGAGTTGAATGTGGGTACCTTAGCACTATGGGCTAACAGCCCTCACAGAGATGATCTTCACTCTGCTTCTTTTTTATCCCCTAAGACAGTGATTCTCGACCTTCTTAGTGCCATAACCCTTTAATACAGTTCCTGTGGGTCATGACTCAAAGGTTGAGAACCGCTGCCCTAAGACCACATGACCAATCGGCCAGTCAGTCAATTAATCAAAAAGCATTTATTGAGCCTCTAGTATGTGCCAACACTGAACCAGACCCTGGGAATACCCAGAGAAAAAAGCTCTCAAATAACTTACCATGAAAGCAGATGTGAACGGCATCTGCACTGTCAGTAAACAGTCATCCTTCACCCACCATGAAGGAGGCGAGGTGGTAGAGAAAAAGAAATTTTCAACTCTGATGGTCTCTATGTAACACATAATTCCAGAAAAAAAGCCCCCAGGCTACCAAGTGCTCCTTTTTCTTTCCTGTATCTAGTGGGGGCTGTACATGAGTTACTCTTTGCTATAGTTTTACAAGCCAGAGCATTCCTCACTGGCTCTGATATAAGGAAATAGTGAAAAGCGTCTTTCCATGATGCACACAGCAGTCATCACAGTGGTCCCTTTTGTGTACCTGAGCTCCTCAGATGGGGCCACAGCAGGGATCACAGGCTCATATGCCTGCAGGGCACCTGACATTCACTGAACTTTCATTCTGTGCCAGGCACTGCTTCCCCACAATAGGCAGATTATCTAAGGTATCTGATTCCAACAATGCTCAAATGGAGGGTCTGTTCCTATCCCACTATTATAGTTGGGGAAGCTGAGACACAGAGAAGAAAAGGGACTTCCCAAATTTAAACAGCTAGTGAGTTGTGGGCCCGATGTCTACCCAGGCTGGTCCATCTGGAAGAGCAGGCAGAAGGAGAGGTGGGGAAGGTGTGCAGACGGTGGGCTGCAGTCACACAACACCCACTTGCTGGTTGTAGCTGCCTCATGGGCTTGTGGTGTGCAAACTGATCACAGACAACCTAGGTCCACCCCTCTTGGGGCAAAGCCTCTGTTGGTTTCTACAGACCTTGTGCTAAATGTCAGCAGTGTCACATGGGAGTAGGCTGAATGTGCATGTGCGTACGGGCTGGCGGGGGACCCCTTTGAACTTGGGCTAAGTGGAACCAGCTTTGATCACCCCGGGCCTTGTGACACCAGACTTGAGATCAAGATTATCACCAAACATGAGGATATACCATACAAAGGAGATGAAGTATGGTTGAGCATGCACAGATGTTGGAGGAGGCAGAAAACTTTCCTCTAGTTTCCTTAACACAGTGATCTGCCTCCATGGTCAACCATGAAAACCATCTGGCTCGGCGCCTATAGCT